>NC_058415.1:18691167-18806110 GCF_002201575.2 Neomonachus schauinslandi
CCACTTGGTCGTGGTGAATAATCCTTTTAATGTACTGTTGGGTCCTACTGGCTAGTATTTTGGTGAGAATTTTTGCATCCATGTTCATCAAGGATATTGGTCTGTAATTCTCCTTTTTGATGGGGTCTTTGTCTGGTTTTGGGATCAAGGTAATGGTGGCCTCATAAAACGAGTTTGGAAGTTTTCCTTCCATTTCTATTTTTTGGAACAGTTTCAGAAGAATAGGTATTAATTCTTCTTTAAATGTTTGGTAGAATTCCCCTGGGAAGCCATCTGGCCCTGGGCTTTTGTTTGTTGGGAGATTTTTGATGACTGCTTCAATTTCCTTAGTGGTTATAGGTCTGTTCAGGTTTTCTATTTCTTCCTGGTTCAGTTTTTGTAGTTGATACATCTCTAGGAATGCATCCATTTCTTCCAGGTTATCTAATTTGCTGGCATAGAGTGGCTCACAAACGGTTCTTATAATTGTTTGTATTTCTTTGGTGTTGGTTGTGATCTTTCCTCTTTCATTCATGATTTTGTTGATTTGGGTCATTTCTCTTTTCTTTTTGAGAAGTCTGGCCAGGGGTTTATCAATCTTGTTAATTCTTTCTAAGAATCAGCTCCTTGTTTCGTTGATCTGTTCTACTGTTCTTTTGGTTTCTATTTCATTGATTTTTGCTCTCATCTTTATTATTTCTCTTCTCCTGCTGGGTTTAGGCTTTATTTACTGTTCTCTCTCCAGATCCTTTAGGTGTACGGTTAGGTTGTGTACTTGAGACCTTTCTTGTTTCTTAAGAAAGGCTTGTATTGCTATATACTTTCCTCTTAGGACGGCCTTTGCTGCATCCCAAAGATTTTGAATAGTTGTGTTTTCATTTTCATTGGTTTCCATGAATTTTTAAAATTCTTCTTTAATTTCCTGGTTGACCCATTCATTCTTCAGTAGGATGCTCTTTAGCCTCCATGTATTTGAGTTCTTTCTGACTTTCCTCTTGTGATTGAGTTCTAGTTTCCAAGCATTGTGGTCTGAAAATAGGCAGGGAATGATCCCAGTCTTTTGGTACCGGTTGAGACCTGATTTGTGACCTAGGATGTGATCTATTCTGGAGAATGTTCCATGGGCACTAGAGAAGAATGTGTATTCCGTTGCTTTGGGATGGAATGTTCTGAATATGTCTGTGAAGTCCATTTGGTCCAGTGTGTCATTTAAAGTCTTTACTTCCTTGTTGATCTTCTGCTTAGACGATCTGTCCATTTTAGTGACGGGGTTGTTAAAGTCCCCCACTATTATTGTATTGTTGTCAATGTGTTTCTTTGCTTTTGTTATTAATTGCCTTATATAATTGGCTGCTCCCATGTTAGGGGCATAGATATTTATAATTGTTAGATCTTCTTGTCGGATAGACCCTTTAAGTAGGATATAGTGTCCTTCCTCATCTCTTATTACAGTCTTTGTTTTAAAATCTAATTTGTCTGATATAAGGATTGCCACCCCAGCTTTCTTTTGGTGTCCATTAGCATGGTAAATGGTTTTCCACCCCTTCACTTTCAATCTGGGGGTGTCTTTGGGTCTAAAATGAGTCTCTTGCAGACAGCATATCGATGGGCCTTGTTTTTTAATCCAATCTGATAGCCTGTGTCTTTGGATTGGGGCATTTAGCCCATTTACATTCAGGGTAACTATTGAAGGATAGGAATTTAGTGCCATTGTATTGGCCTGTAAGGTGACTGTTACTGTATATTGTCTGTGTTCCTTTCTGGTCTATGTTGCTTTTAGGGTCTCTCTTTGCTTCGAGGACCCCTTTCAAGATTTCCTGTAGGGCTGGTTTTGTGTTTGCAAATTCCTTTAGTTTTTGTTTGTCCTGGAAGCTTTTTATCTCTCCTTCAATTTTCAATGACAGCCTAGCTGGATAGAGTATTCTTGGCTGCATATTTTTCTCATTTAGTGCTCTGAATATATCCTGCCAGTCCTTTCTGGCCTGCCAGGTCTCTGTGAATAGGTCTGTTGCCAATCTAATGTTTCTACCCTTGTAGGTTACATATCTCTTCTCCTGAGCTGCTTTCAGGATTTTCTCTTTGTCTCTGATACCCGTAAGTTTTACTATTAGATGTCTGGGTGTTGACCTATTTTTATTGATTTTGAGAGGGGTTCTCTGTGCTTCCTGGATTTTGACACCTGTTTCCTTCCCCAAATTAGGGAAGTTCTCTGCTATAATTTGGTCCATTATACCTTCTGCCCCTCCCTCTCTTTCTTCTTGTTCTGGGATCCCAATTATTCTAATGTTGTTTCATCTTATGGTGTCGCTTATCTCTCAAATTCTGCCCTCGTGATCCAGTAGTTGTTTATCTCTCTTTTTCTCAGCTTCTTTATTTTCCATCATTTCATCTTCTATATTACTGATTCTCTCTTCTGCCTCATTTATCCTAGCAGTTAGTGCCCCCATATTTGATTGCACCTCATTAATAGCCTTTTTGATTTCAACTTGGTTAGATTTTAGTTCTTTTACTTCTCCAGAAAGGGTTTCTCTAATAACTTCCATATTTTTTTCAAGCCCAGCTAGTATCTTTAAAGTGATGATTCTGAACTCTAGATCTGACATCGGACTAATGTCCATATTGAGTAGCTCCCTGGCAGTCGGTACTACCTCTTCTTTTTGTTGAGGTGATTTTTTCCGTCTTGTCATTTTGTGCAGAGGAGAATAGATTAATGAGAGAACAAAACGCTAGCAGAGTAAAAACGTCCCCAGAAAATATACTCTAAACAAAACAGAAAAGACCTGAAACAGTGGGGAAAGAGAGAAAAAAGAAAAAAAAAGAAAAAGAAAAAGATAAAGATAAAAACAAACAAAAACAGAACAAAACAAAACAACAACAACAAAAAAACCAGAATGTGATCAAGTATGATCAGGCCTGTATATAGATCAGTGCCACCTACTAGATTTGGGGTGTATTTTGGTCTTTTAGAAGAAAGTGCCTCCCAAAATTTTAAAGAAAGAAAAACTTATATATGTAGAAAAATAAGGGTTGATATGATGAAGGGATGGAATATGAGTGTAAAGATGGAAATTATAAAAAATTTTATAAAAGGAATTGATAAGAAGTTGTTTGAAAAAAGAAAGAAGAGGATTTAAAAAAAAAAAAAGGGAGAGAATGTGATCAGGCAGGGGAGTAGAAAAAAACGATACACTAGAGATTTAGGGTATATTTTGATCTGTTAGAAGAAACTATCTCAAAATTTTAAAGAGAGAACAACTTATATATATATGACAAAAATACGGGTAACTACTATAAAGGGATAGAATATGACTCTAAAAATGAAAAATAAAAATGTTTTTTTTTTGGGCGCCTGGTTGGCTCAGTCGTTAAGCATCTGCCTTCGGCTCAGGTCATGATCCCAGGGTCCTGGGATCGAGTCCCACATCGGGCTCCCTGCTCCGCGGGAAGCCTGCTTCTCCCTCTTCCACTCCCCCTGCTTGTGTTCCTACTCTCGCTATGTCTCTCTCTGTCAAATAAATAAATAAATAATCTTAAAAAAAATAAATAAATAAAAAAAATTTAAAAAAAATTTTTTTTTTTTAAAAAAAGGGATTGATAAGATGTTGGTTGAAAAAGGGAAAAAGGAAAATTCAAAAAAAAAAAAAAGAAAAAAGACAGTTAAAAAAAAAATTAACTTTGAAAGAGTAAAGAATCATGGTAAAAAAAGCCATGAATTCTATGTGCTGTAGTCCCCTAGCGCTGGGGTTCTGCCGTTCTCATTGATTGGTAAACTTGGTCTTGGCTGGCTGTTCTCGCTGATCTTCTGGGGAGGGGCCTGTTGCCGTGGTTTCCAAATGTCTCTGCCGGAGGCGGAATTACCCTGCCCTTGCCCCTTCCCGGCTTAGTAATCTGCTCGGGTTTGCTCTCCTGGGCTTTTATTCCCTGCGAGCTTTCCGTACAGCTTTGGAGGCGGAGAGTGAAAATGGCGGCCTCCCAATCTCCGCCCCGGAGGAGCCGAGAACTCGGGGCCGCTTCTCAGTGAGCCCCCAGAGAAAAGCCGTCAGTCACTCCCGTCTCCCCGGTCTCCGGCCGCACTCTGTGCTCACCCGGCCTGTGACCGCGGGTTTCTATCTCTGGCACCCGACCCCGGGTGGAGTCTCCAAACCCAGCAGATCCCTGCGGTGCGCTCCCGCGCGGCTCCTCCCGGGGGAGGAAGGTGAGTCTCCCCGGATCTGCCGCTTGTTGGGTCCCTGCTGGAGGAGCAGGGGCCCGACTGTGCCGCGGATCAGTTTATGGCCACCCCGAGCTGAGAGCCCGCGCCTGGGCTCCGCCTCTGCAGCCGGCTTCCCTGCTCCGTTACCTGGGAGCTCTGCCGCACTCAGGCACCCCCGGTCTTTGTGTGACCCCGAGGGTCCTGAGACCACACTGTCCCACAAGGGTTCCACCCCCCCGCTTAGCCACCAGAGTGACGTCCCTCGGCGGAGCAGACTTTTAAAAGTTCCGATTTTGTGCTCCGCGGCTCTATCACTTGCCAGAAGCGGCCGCCGGAGGCCCCTCCCCCGCCGTCTATCCTCCGGAATATCGCCTCGGATTCACTTCTCCGCACGTCCTACCTTCCAGAAAGTGGTCGCTTTTCTGATGAGAGAGTTGTTGCTCTTCTTTTCTTCGACCTCCTGTTGAGTTTGTAGGTGTTCAGAATGGTTTGATCCCTATCCAGCTGAATTCCTGAGAGGAGACGAAATCCAGGTCTCCTACTCCTCCGCCATCTTGCTCCCTCAAGATGGTAGATCTTATGTTAAGTAATCTTATCACACACATCATCATCATCATGAAGGGGGTGGGAAGAAACTTTGGGAAGTTTGGGATATATTTGTAGCCTTGATGGTGGTGGTTCCATAGATATACTTACCCCAAATCCATCAAGTTGTATATATTAAATATGTACAGCTTTCACATGCTAATTGCCTTCAATAAAGCAGCAAAAAAAAAAAAAGTATATGAAGGGTTGCTTGGGTTGCTCAGTCAGATAAATGGCTGACTCTTGATTTTGGCTTAAGTCATGATCTCAGGGTCATGATCTCAGTGTTGTGAGATTGAGCCCCACCTTGAGCCCCACCATGGGGCTCCACACCCAGTCTGCTTAAGATTCTCTCCCTCTCCTTCTGCCCCTCCCCTCAACTTGCACGTGCATTCGCTTGTGTGCTCTCTCTCTCTAAAAAAGAGTCTATGAAAGATATAATTAAGAGAAATCTCACTTCCCATTCCTCTCCCCTCTATTCCCGTAGGTGACTATTTTTATTCATTTCTGATTTATCTTTCTGGAATTTCATTTTGCAAACTTAAGGAACTATATATATGCATTCATATTTTCCCTCCTTTCTTACACATAAAGATAATAAAGAGTGTGAGGTGTAGATCCAATTTTATCCCTTTTCATTAAGAGTATAATGAAGTAAATGGATTCATAGTTTGTATCTTTAGATGTTATATAAAAGTTATCCCCTTTTATTGATGGAAACAGTGGCAGTCACACAAATGTTCTTTTTTGATAACAATTTTCATCAATTTCTAATTGATATTAGTGTCTTTGCCAAGGTTCCTACACTTGAGTCTGCTTTTTCCCATAACATTGGTAATATAACCTTAAGAAAACAACGTTTGCTATTCAAAACAAATGCATAGAACCCAAAATACATAAAGAAAAATGATATAATCAAAAGGAGAAACAGATAATTCTGCAATTACAACTGGATATTTCAATGCCTCTCCCTCAATGATTGATGATGTCACAGAAAACACACAGAATCAGTGAGCTAGGCAAATGTTATTAGTGATAACTGCTTTTTCTCTGCTTAAGTTCCAGGTGCTCTGACTACCAGTCCTACTCCTTTCCAGACATCTGGCATGGAATGTACTTTACGTGGTCTTTCAGCTTCTGATAGGTTGAGAACTGGGAAAAATGAGAGCATGAAAGTTGCATAGTCAGCAATTCAGGATATGGAGAACATGTTAAACAATCAAACAGTCACTTTCACTGAGACCTGTTCCAAGAACTGAGCTGACTGAAGAACATTTCAAGCAACCCCATCATCACCATAAAATATTCAGCAGAGCCACCCTGAACTACCATGCTACAAGGACCTTCAAGTACCTCTTGAGAATTAGAGTTGCTCCCTCCTTCAGTGTCCTGGAAATCACCCACCAAGGTCTCCAGAACCCCATCAGGAAATGACTTTAATGCTGCAGGAATTTACACAGTAGCAATAATGCCAGAAAGCAGACTGGAAGAAGGTGTCCTAATGGAAGATCTAACTCTATAATTAGGAAGTCCAGAAGCTCTCCTCTAAATCACTCTGGTTCAAGTTCTTACATCTCAGACCTATTCCAATGATTCAAGAAATATAGAAAACTCATCATGCATCTTCTCTCGTTCTTACTGATTAGCAAAGATCAAGCACCAGGCCTAGAAGAAATACGGTGGGACTGTGTATGCTGGTATATAGGTCATCTGGGAAAGAATGCCTGACCCATGGTTGTGATTTGACAATAGGGCATACAGACACATATCACAACCATGGGTTCCCAACAGAACTGTCTACAGAGGCTGAACACTTACCTGGGGCCATGAGATAGTCAACACTCAAGGCATGGTGATTCATGTTATACCAGCCATGGAGGGTGTTGAGGAAAATAGATAGAAATTACATAGGTCTGGCTGTACCTTGAAAGATCAGTCCAAAACAAAAGGATTTTGAAGATGTAAGAGAGAAATCTGTGAATATTAGCACTGAGCAAAAGACAAGTTTCTTTACTATTTCTTAGAGAAGAGTCTATTCTACCAGTTTCTAGTATGTGACCTATACTCAAAAAACGAATTGTAGACCATTTTTGTAACTTGTCTGCATGAGTTTTCAAGCTTTGTATGTGATGATTTTCTCAAATGCCTTTGGAAATAGAAATTAGGAGTCTGACACATTTTCTTCAAGAGAATAAGTGATTGACCTTTATCACATTTCACCAAATAACGTATAAGGTAAATATAAAATCATAAAACCGAGGAGTGTGTAAGGAGGCAAAACTGAGGCTGGTGAAAGTCATCGGCTGCTCAGACTTCTAAGCTGTTGGGCTCCTTTGGTTTCCTTCTTTAAGGCTGTCTTTTCTAGAAAACAGTGAGACCCACACCAACTATCACATAGCAAAGACCCATCCTTTGGGTCGACTAGGAGGTTTAATTTTTCTGTTAAACTTGGAAGAATACAAGGAGATTAAAGACTTCTTCCAATGTTAGGCAGAGCCATTGTCCAGAATGGACTGCCTTTTCCCTTTGGAGGTGTGCCAGTCAGAGTACATGGAGAGCAGTAATAAATATTCTGAGACTCCCACCCAAGGAGGCTGGGAATACAGAGAGGAACTAAGAGTTTGCATGGTTATTGAACCTAAACTACTAAGTTTGTAAGACGAACTCATAATACCTGCCACTTCCCTCCCCACAAAAAAAATCCTTTATTTTTTTCTATTTTTTGGTTCAAGTGTACCTGAGTCTACAAATTACGAACAAAGAAGAAAGTGAGGAGAGAAGCCTATACAGCAATTTTTCCAAAAGCTTACTAGGTTTGGTGCTAAGAAAGAGTTTTCTAACAGTCAGTCTGTGTCATAAACTAGGCCGGAGCGCTTCATTTTGGCCCTTGGGAGATTAACCAGCCACTTGAATGCTGATTTAGTGCTTAAAGGAGTAAAGACTTTAAAAGTCATGGGGCTGTAGCTTGCAGAGTTTTTGAAAATAAATCTTTCAGGCTGCAATGCCAGACATTACAGCTGCATATATTTTTAAAGGGCCAAGGTTTCTATTCATCTCAAATGATTTCCGTGAATTCCCAAGTAAGAGAAAGTCTTCAAATTATAGTATACTTTTCTCCTGCAAGCTTTCACTCCCAAAGAAACTATTTGTCAGAACATTTTTTTAAGCCTATCAGTTAATGTGAATACATATGCTTCATATCCCAGCAATGCAGTGGACACAAAGACCACAGTTTGTTATGGGGCAAGAAATTTGATTGACAAATGACATTAAAGGAAAGATCTGTTAATGATGATAAAGTTTAAGATCA
Source organism: Neomonachus schauinslandi (assembly GCF_002201575.2). Lineage (NCBI taxonomy): Eukaryota > Metazoa > Chordata > Mammalia > Carnivora > Phocidae > Neomonachus > Neomonachus schauinslandi. The sequence goes on from NC_058415.1 coordinate 18,699,234, forward strand.
CTCTCTTTCCACCTAAGAAAAATTTTTGTTCTGGTCTTTGCTGGTAGTAAGGGGAACCTAGTTAAAATCTCATTAAAGAACCATCCCAACATCACAAGGGCTTAAAAGAGACTTAACATATTAATTTGCAGAACAAAGCCCGCCCAAGCCTACAAACAATCTATTAGCACATTTGGCAATGCAGGGCTTTAACACCCAGTTATTACTACAACCTCGGGAAGCTCTTCGAGCAGCCTTCCCCGTCCTCACCCTGCCCCCAACCCCTTTGCACCTGGACCCTGGTTTTTGTGCGTGTGTGTTATGAAGAGGGTTATTTTGCCATGGAGAGAGGAGGACTTTCATGACTTCAAACATGGACATTAGATCAAGTTTTTATCTTCTCCCATAATCCTGTCTTTGATGTCACCAGACTGAAACCTCTCAGAATAGAAAGGGAGAGATGTGAAAAGCAGCCTAGTTAATTTATATGTTTAAGTGCTGCTGCCCTAATTTGCAGGGTAGCATTTTCATTGTCTTCTGCTTTGCATCCTAAAGGCAGGCTTACACCAGGCAATTATGAATGGCCCTTCTGAACAAATAATTGAAATTCACAAGTTGTGGGGTAGGGTTAAACAATGTCTGGGTTGGAGGTGTGAGGTCATCCATGTTCCCTGGGGCATTATTAAAGTTACAGGCATTCTCCTCACAGGATGAGTATTTGTCTTACATTAGCTTTAATGGCGACTAATCAGGTAAGCTACATGTGCTAAGGACTGAATAATCTTGGGGAGACACTCCTCACAAGGCAGTCAGGGATCTAGGGCTTCTTTGCCCTGTGAAAACAGCAAATACTCCAGGAAACATGGAGTTCCAACATGGTGATCCAGTTTCAAAATGGGAATGAATATAAAATGGATTCACTGTCTGGAAAAAAAGTCTTTTGACGGTAAGAAAAATGGTGACCTATGGAAATTCTAAGAGTTCTGCAATTCTAACAGTTTAGCTTTTCTCTTCCACACAGCTGGGCTAGTGTCATCTACAAAGGAGGCTCGGGGTGAATGTTTGAAGACAAGTATATTTGCACATGTGCATTCATGCTCACACACCCTTAGATGACTAATTAGAAATTAATTACTCCAAGCCCAATTCTGCCCTCTGCTGTGTATGTCCAAATTGCCTAATACAGTGGCATGTTCTCCAAGGAAAAGATTGATGCTGGCTTGTAAAACATAATAGGATCTTGCATTATCATGAGTATTTATTCTAAAGTAGAATTCAGCGGAAGGCAGCACAAACAGTAGTCTTAGAATGGGTCCTATTCAATGAACTTTTACAAGAATCTCTTAATAAGGAAAAGGGAATCTCATTTTTGGGGTTGTCTTACTACTCATGGCTCCAAATTAATGACCCCTACCACATCCTAGTGAAAAAGCCAATGAATCTCAACCGGACTGTTGTAATAAAAAACAAACAAACAAACAAACAAAAATGCTAATGAGGAGTCCTGCCTTTTCTCCTTGTTTCTTAGTATCTATGGGCTACTGTGTACAGTGAAAATGTAAAACATGCCACTTGAAAAGTCTGTAATGATAGTATTTACTGATGAAAATAGTGAATCATTTGGTGAATGAATGGTGACGTTTTTCTGGAAGATTCTAAACTCCAACTACACCTGTGTGAAAGACTCTCTAACTTTTTCTACCAAGTACAAGAAAATTTGTTGTGTTCTCCCAAGATTTCCTGAAGTTAAATTTTAAAGCAATGAAAGGGACTGTCTCCTCTATCCAAAACCTTAATTAATATTGTGATCTTCTCTTTCGAAATTCTGTTTTCTCTTCTTTCTTCCAGAAAATGTTTAAATTGTCAAGGAAATCTCAGAATAAAATAGGGGGATTGGACTTGCAGAAATTTATAGTCATCCATACAGTTGTATGCATACAGGTAAACAAGGGTGAACAGATACATACATAGATGTTCATTGCAATGTTGTTCGTAATCATAAATGATAAATTTTGTACATGTCCCTTAACTGGGACTGGTTAAATAAATATGGTACCTTGTGAAATGGATGGGGCCACTAAAAAGAATGAGTTAGATTCAGAGATAGTTTAAGGACTTGAAAGCCCTAAACATTGAAAATATTACAGTGCTCCCCCAACACACAATTCCAATTTAAAATAAATTTAAACCACGAAACTCAAAACTCCTTGTATACTAAATCAAAATAGCTTCTTTCTAGTTTTTCTTTTAATTCTGAAAGTATCTTGCAACACACTTTGTATAAATTTATCAAAGTTGGTTCCTTCCTTCTTTCCTTTCCTTTCCTTTTTTCCCTTAAGATTTATTTATTTATTTTAGAGAGAGAGTGTGTGTGTGTGTGGTGAGGGGAGGGGCAGAGGAAGAGGGAGAGAGAGAATCCTCAAGCAGACTCCCTGCTGAGAGCAGAGCCCGATGTGGGACTCAATCTCAGGACCCTGAGATCATGACCCTGAGACCATGACCTGATCAAGAGTTGGACATCCCACCGACTGAGCCACCCAGGTGCCCCTTTTCCTTTCCTTTCCTTTCCCTTTCCCTTTCCTTTTATCCTGCCCCTGTTTTGCCAGTGCCTATCAAGCAATGCAGCATTCGATAGATCTATATATATTTGTAGAAATTATGTGGGAGATGTATTATTTAAAAAAAAAAAACAGGTAGGGTATCATATAGTGTGGTAGTATTAATAAAAAATATTAGTTGTAAATGTCTAGACACATTTATAGAAGTACCTATAAGCAATTGGTAACAGTGGTTAACACTAAGAAATGGGATAGGATTGTAGGGAACATGAGAGAAATGGATATTCCTATTTTTTATTTAACACCCTTTCATACTGTTTCAAAATGTACTTTAGCTTAAGAATGTATTTCTTTAATAATTTGAAGAAAAATTAAAAGTTTAGGAAACTGGGAGTATAACATTTTAAAAATCTCATTGGTGTGGATATAGCTGTTCAGATGAAGCCCCTAGACTTGGGGCCTTTTCACAAAGTGAATCTTCCAAGTCCAGCGAGCAGAACCGATTTACTCTGAGACAAAAGACAAAGTTTCCATTTTCTTTTTTTTTTTCCTTTTTTTTTTTTTAAAGATTTTATTTATTTTGACAGAAAGAGACACAGTGAGAGAGGGAACATAAGCAGGGGGAGTAGGAGAGGGAGAAGCAGGCTTCCCGTAGAGCAGGGAGCCCAATGTGGGGCCCGATCCCAGGACCCTGGGACCATGACCTGAGCCAAAGGCAGACGCTCAATGACTGAGCCACCCAGGCACCCTCAGAGTTTCCATTTTCAATATTTTCTGGGTTTGGTTCCTTGAGACAAAGACTTTTATGATCCTCAGTTTTTCTGATTCAATAGAAAAACCTAGCATTGAAAACCAAAAAGCAGAGCAGAACAAAACAGTGGCCAAGAGCAAGACTATGTCAGAGAGCCTAGGTTTGAATCTTGTCTTCAATGCTTACTTTCTTTTTAAAGCTTTTATTTATTTATTTGAGAGAAAGAGATTGAGAGAGAGCATAAGCTGGGGGAGAGGCAGAGGCAGACTCCCTGCTGAGCCGAAAGCCCAATATGGGGCTCGATCCCAGGACTCTGGGATCATGACCTGAGTCAAAGGCAGCTGCTTAACCGACTGAGCCATCCAGGCGCCCCCAATACTTACTAACTTTGTGAACTTGGGCAAGTTATTTAATCTCTCCGTTCTTCAGTGCCTTCCTCTGTATAATGGAAATAATAGTTCTCATTTCAAAACATTGTTGGGAGCATTAAATAAGATGATTGGCACCAGAGCTGTGCACATAATAAGCTCTTGATATATTACTAGCTGTGATTAAAGATGTTTTATCTTAATACATTCTAGAAGTTTGTATTCTCACATAGAGAATCTGATTGAATCCTCAGAGCAAGAGATAAGAGGTTCAGTAACCTGAGTTATTACAGTCCATAGGGCTAGCCATGGATCATTCTAGCACATATTTTATTCTTTGGTTTTCCACAGATCTGAATGCATTTATTTAACAAGCTGACTTAGGATCTAAGACCCTCCCTTGTTTGAGATCCTATCCTCCTGTAGAAATTTCAGATAGATAGGCTCAGCACTGGAGACCACCTCAGGGGAAGATGGGTCAGCCATACTGCATGAGACCTCACAGCTAGCACTTTCCTTAGGTGAATTTACCAAAACTCAGTCTCAGAAACTCAGTGTTTTGTCAGGGGGAATTCACTTTGAGCTCCAAAGCCTGATGTACAAAACCAAACCATGGGAAATAATAACTGTGATATAGACAAGGTAACTCATGTTGCCTGACCAGAGTGGGCTCCATGTGGGTGATCTACACGGGAAACCAAATTAGAGCCTGAAGCTCGTTTGGTGCTTCTGGACTCAGAGCTGGGGGGAGTTAGATGTTGTGCATTTTTACAGATCTCCTCCAAAGATCCATCCTTGGCCAAATGACTGACTGACAGGTACCAAGGGCTGAGATTCCCTCTAGGACTGAAGTTAGATAGGCTCCTTTTCTTTAGCAGATATACTGTTAACCCTTTCCAGACTGATACATTCTTTCCTTTAGTATGTTAATACTGTGCCTTCTGTAAGGTCTGGGTGAGCATGAGCTCTTTGGGGGAACTTTTCCTCTCTGAGTACTCATCAATAAACCATTTTATAACTTAGTTCTCAGATGATAGATTTTTTTTCTTTTCTAGGATTAAAGACTGTAGAGCTATGCTTCTCAAAGCATCTATAGTGAAAAACCAGGCTCCCCCCATCCTTATCCACTATGGACTGATATTTTTGTTAAATATTTTGTTAAATACAATAAAAATGTCACAATTGTGTCAGTCTGCTATCAGCATTTCTAGACTGACACTGTCACTTTTTGTACTTACCTTTTGGGACTGGTAACAGTTCAAGGAAAGTCTACTGTAAGGTCAATTTATTGTGCCAATCCACAAACCAGGCTTGGAGGAGCACTGCCGCCAGAATGCATACTTGGTTGAATTTTAAACTATTTTTTTAAATAAACACTCATTTCCTAAACAGGCATTTCTCCTTATGTCCTAAGCATACATTAGGCTGCTCCCCCTTGTCCTCTCAATAATAGGAGGTTCCTTCATCTTTTTTATCTTCACTTCCGGGAATCCTGACAGGTTTCTGAGGGCCAATTCAAGCTATAACTCAGCTGGACAGTCATTTCTCCTTCTCAGACCAACGTAGCACTTTGTGTCTGCCAGACTACACAACAGTGTAGTTGTTTTTTTGTTTTTGTTTTTTTAAGTAATCTCCACACCCATCGTGGGCTCCAACTCACAACCCTGAGATCAAGAGTCACGTGCTCCACCAACTGAGCCAGCCAGGCGCCCCTAAAGGCAATTTGTAAAAGACTTGACAGCCACTCTCTGGAAGTAATCAGATCTGGGCGGACTGAGGTAAGAAGTGGCATCTCGTTCTTCCAGGCAAAGGTGAGCTGCAACCCGGTTCTAGTTTGTCCCTTAGTTCTCTCTACTGCATGTTCCTGTAGTAGCCAAAAGATACTGTGTGGTTTAAATTTAGGATGTTGGCAAACATCTGACCTCTCTTTTCTCATGTTCACCTTTGGCCAGTGTGGATGAGTACTATGCAGTTCATCTTATGGCGCTCATTTGTCTGGGAGCAATGTATGATGGTTAGTCATTCAACAAACATTTGTCAATTTCCCAAAGTGTGGGAATTCTTAGCAAATGTGTGATGCAAATACAGTATATATAAATATAAAGTATAATTCTTCTCATATACAGCTATACAAGGAATTTTATTCTGTGAAATACCATTAATTTTACCAGCACAGAGTACCAATTGTCCTATTAAATATAATAGACAAGTCTTTTTTCTTTAAAAATGTAGACTTTTTTCTTTAATAATGTAGCAGAGTAAAAATAGCTCCGGATGGATTAATAAGTGACCTTGTGCTAAAATATTATGAAATGAATTAGAAAAGATTGTGATTGCATTACTTTCATTTTAAGATCGAGGAGGTATTTTCCCTTAGAAAGAGTCAATATTTGGTTTTACAAATAACCACAAATTTGGAACAAAAAGTAATATTATTCCAATAAAATTGTATTCAGGCATTACAAAATAGATTTTGCAGTTATCTGGTTGCATTTCATTGTCAGCTGAACAAGAAATTCAGACTAGAAATCTTTCATTTCAAAGCACAGTTTAAGTTCAAGTTGGTTTTTGCAAACAAGCATTTTTCATTTTAAAAATTGTTAAACAGAATTGACCATCTTTGTAACTTTCCAGCTCCAAAATGCAAATAAATTGTCCTCTAGGTGCTCCTTGTGTATTGTTACAAAACTTACATCCTTTTCAGCTCTTTTATAGTCCCTTTTATGGCCATTAATTTTTAATTCTGGAGACATAGTCACTGTGTTTCTGGTTCTCTGGTGGGAGATAAATGTGATTTAGATCCTGTTTTATGTATGCTTGGGGTTGATGGTTCTGACTGTATCCATTCCCCCAAGAGAAAAATTGCTGGTTTCCACAACCCCTTCCTGGCTGGTCATAAAACAAATTTTAAATAATGGCAATAAGCTATGAACCTCCTATAGTGCTCCAATTTTCAATTAAATGATCGCTGATGAAGTATGGCTGATGGAAAAACAGATCCTGTAGAGAATTCACATGATGTACCCAATGTATAGACAATACATATTGCTTGGACCCTTGAGACCAACTAGTGCAGGTATAAAATGTCAACTGGTATTTCTTGAGCCATATTTTTGTAACTTACAGCCCTCTGGCATGTTGGGAGCACAGACGCTACCCAAGTTGTGTCTTCTCCAAATTGGATTTCAGATTCCCAAACACAACTGGTTTGGACATTTAAAATAAACAAACACTATAAATCTGTTACATTTAATATTTTGTGTATCCCCCCAACAGCCATTTAATGTGAGGTTTGTGGAGGAGTAAATGCTTTTAAAACCTTCAGCTCTTCCATTATTTTTAGCAAAGAATCTGCAGAAGAGAGCTGAAAGAATTTAAAAATGCAAGTATTCACAATATTCTAAGGCTCATTTAAGTATACTCTGACTTAATAACTGATAATTTTGCTTACAGACATATAATCCACTTATTTTTGTTATTATCAGTCTTCTGCAACGATATAGGCTAAAATGTATAGGATCTGTCCTAAAATGCTGCAAAAAAAGATGTTTAAGTGGGTATTACGATCAAGTTATGCGTGTGCATATGCATAACCCTCTGTGCCTCCCCCCAGAACTCCCCCCTCACCCCTACCTCCCCCCCAACCCCCACCACAAACACATATTAAGTCAAATAGGGATACTTTCTTTCTCACGTATCTGTAAAAGATCTTTTTAGGAAACTACTGGATATGTCTCTTACTCTTCTCAAATCCTTGCAATTTATTCCTCCCCCCCAGAATTATGTTAAATATTTTTCTTTGTAGTAGCAAAAATGTTCGTGAACATAATTTAAAGCTAAATAGTGCCATTTAATTAGGGATCTCTTTACAGATTGCTATAATGCTGAGCACTCATTTAGCTGATCCCAAATACACGCTTAGTCTTTAGCTATATAACATTAACCAAATGATCAACATTCACAAGAGGCGGGGGCCTTTCAGATAGATTCAAATAAATGATTTACAAAGAATCATCAAAAATTGATTTGTTCGGAGCTGTGCCATGTTAAATAAATGTGGGATCCAGCTATGAGAAGCGGGGGGGGAAGGTGCTTTGACTGCTTATGTATTATCCTTTACCAAGAAAGGAAGGGAGACAGGGAGGGAGGTAGGAAGGAAGGAAGACCATTTTATGATGAGGGAAAAGAGAGCTGGATTGGGGCTGGGGAGGGTAGTTATCTAAAAATTGGTCCTGGCAATTTTTATACCACTTACTAGTTCTGTCACCTTAGGAAGGTCAGTTCACTTCCTCAATATCAGTTTGCTCCACCAAAAACAGTAATGATAATACACACCTTCCAGCGAATGAAATGAGAGTTTCATATAAGAACTTTGGAAACTGCATACCCGCATAGGTCAGTTCAGTGTGTTAATTCAACTTCAGTTTCTCTTACATCCCCTGGGTGAGAAATGAAACGCCTTGTTTTCTCACTTGAGTTGAATTGTATTTCTGATATGAGGGGTTTAAATCATGTCTTAAAGAGTTGGTGGTTTTATGGATAAAGAAGATGTGGTATATATATATATAATGGAATATTATGCAGCCAAAAAAAACCACGATATCTTGCCATTTGCAATGATGTGGATGGAACTAGAGGGTATTATGCTAAGCGAAATAAGTCAATCAGAGAAAGACATGTATCATATTATCTCACTGATATGAGGAATTCTTAAGAAACAAACTGAAGGTTGCTGGAGTGGTGGGGGTGGGAGGGATGGGGTGGCTGGGTGATGGACATTGGGGAGGGTATGTGCTATGGTGAGCGCTGTGAATTGTGTAAGACTGATGAATCACAGACCTGTACCTCTGAAACAAATAATACATGTATATTAAAAAAAGAAAAAGAAGAAGAAGTTAGTAGGAAGGGAAAAATGAAGGGGGGAAAATCAGAGCGGGAGATGAACCATGAGAGACTGTGGACTCTGAGAAACAAACTGAGGGTTCTAGAGGGGAGGGGGTGGGGGGATGGGTTAGCCTGGTAATGGGTATTAAAGAGGGCACGTATTGAATGGAGCACTGGGTGTTATACACAAACAATGAATCATGGAACTCTACATCAAAAAAAATAATTAAAGAGTTGGTGGATTTAGACGATTGTCAGATCTTCTATAGACCAATGTTTTTCAAACTTTATTATTTATACAAATTGCTGGTGATCTTGTTAAAACGCAGGTCTGGGTGAGGCCTGAGCTTCTGCTTGTCTACCCAGCTCACAGGTAAGACTGGTACTTGCTAACCTTGCTTGGTTCTTGATAACATTAGGGGCTGCTTCAACACGTCCATACACTGAGCACACATTATTTATTGGATCAGAGCACAGAGTTGTAAGCGCTACTGCTGACGTCATTCGGGTTTTTTCCATGGTGATAAATACATCCTCTGGGAATGATTGCAGCCAACAAAGAGGACTGTAAATGGAATGACAGGGTGAGGCAAGCAGGCGGGAGAGGGGTCTGTGGAAGAATCCGCTGCTTCTCCTCCTTCTTCTGGCTGTCACTCGTGATGGATGGCTCAGTGCAGAAAGGGTGGACTCAAGTGCAGTGGTAACTTGCAATTAAACTCTGCATGCATCCTTTGCCATGCCCTTCATTAGCATACTGTCCATAAGATGTACCATAATTATGGTCCGTAATGCATACCATATTAAGGTGGAGACAAACCTGTATTTTGGTGCCTTGTTACAGACCTGAGAGTCTGCCTCTCTTATTAGGGAATTTAATTTGCTATGTTGAAGCATAAGTTTTGGCTTTGTAACATCAAGAGGAAGCAATATAAGGAATCTGGGTCCAAATTAGAGTGAAAAGTACAAAGACTAGCCGATCTTCACCAAAGTCATTTATACAGCATAGTCTCCATCATTTTATCGATTCATTCATCCAACAAATATTTATTGAGTCCCTATAACATGCTAGATGCTGTTCTGGGACCTAGGATGAAGCAGTGAACAAAACAAACTCCCTGCCCTGATATAGCTTACAGTTTGTATGAACAAATAAATACAGAACATGCCAGGTAGGGATAAATGGTATGGCAGGAAAAGACAAAGCAAAGTAAGGAAGAAAGGGAAAGATGTGGGAGTTCCATTTTATATGGGGGGCTGGGAGCAGGGGTGGTAGGGGGGCAGAGAGGACCTAAGGAAGGGAGAACAAGACACACGGATCTATAGCTAAAGAGATAATTAGGCAGAAAGAAAGGAAGGAATCAAGAACTCCAAGATTTCTGCCTCAAGCAACTGCAAGAATCGGGTTGCCATTTTAATGAGGACCTTATGTAAGCAAAAATGAACCAAGTATTAAAATATTCTGGGCACCATTCTTCTAAATTCAATTTAAAATTGTTTTAAACTGATAGGGAAAAGAGGAAAAAAAGAAAATGAGCATTGTTGTCTCTGAAAATCTGATAAGAAGCAATCCTCTTTAAAATATATGCCAATGTTTTTTTAATAACTAGAAAATAATGTTTCATTTAAACCATTTTTACATAAATGGTAATTATTCTTTTAAATACACAGACTTCTTTTTTAAAAGTTTATCTAATTTGCATACACACAGTCCTGTAATCTATTACATATATTAAAGAAAAAACTGGTACTGTGTATTTATTTTAGAAGATCTGTTAAGGTACAATAATACGTCCGTAGGTCAAATCCATACATCAAAAAGTCAAAAAGAAACATCACTATCTATAGATTTAGAAAAAGCTTCTGATAAAATTCAACACTAGGGATCTTCTGCTTCCAGGAATATAGAGTAAACATACTTTTCCCTATTTCTACCACTAAATACAACTAAAAACCCTGAATATTATAAATTAAACAAATATAGGAAGACTATGAAAGGTAAAGAGAAGAAGGCAGACAGGCTAGAGAGCTTGGGACCGTAGAATGGCACAGTGGTGAATTGTCTAGGTTTTCTTCTTACCTCATACATCCCAGACTTAGAGCTGAAGGAAACAGTAAACCAGAAACACCAATGGGCACAGATGAGAAAACTGCTAATCAAGTTTGCTCTTTCTATCCAAAGGACCATGAAAGGGTTAGTCTTGAAAGATGCTAACTCTTAGCTGATAACCACCTACCTCAACCAAGCAGCACAGAGAACTAACCCATCCCTGCCCTCACCAGCGAAAACTGAGTGGGAAGCTTAGACTTCTATCTTTGTGAGGTCACAACAGGCATCTCAGCAACCTGCCGTAATGGGATCAGAAAAGGCCATATAGTGACCTGGGACTTCCATCCCCACTGCTGGTAACTAGGTCTTCCCCAGCCCTCTGCTTGTCAGTGGAGACCAAGTGGGGAGCCTGGACTTCCACCCCAACATGGTATTAATGCAGAGCTTCTTCTCTCCCAGATGGGGTAATGTCAGAGGATGCTAATAAGAGTCAGGACTTTTCCCATTGTCCAGCAGTAATGGGCCACCTCCCAAGGGGTGGCATTGAGTACCACAGGAAGGGCCAGAACTCCCATCCCCTCCTGGAAGTCACAAGGAATCCTTCCAACTCAGGTATCAACAGAGGCTGAGTGGAACTGGATGTCTACCTGCACCTGGCAGTAATGAGACAGCTCACCCTTCCACTCTGATGCAGTAGTACCAGAGAAAGCCAGCTGGAACAGAAGGTGTAAATAAGATCCCGAGTCTTATAACACCTAAAAACCACTGGTCATACCAAGAAGCAGGAAAATCTCAAATCGTATGAAAAGATAATCAATAGATGCCAATAGAGATAGAATTATCTATATTAGATTATCTATATTAGATTAGCAGCCATGATGAAAATGTTTCAATTAGCATTGAACAAATGAAACATAGAAAACTTCAGCAAGGAAATAGAAAATATGAAGAACCAGGGGCACCTGGGGGCCTCAGTGAGTTGAGCGTCCAACTCTTGATTTTGGTTCAGATCATGATCTCAGGGTTGTGGGATCGAGCCCTGTGTTGGGCTCCACGCTCAGCAGGGCGTCTGCTTGAGGCTTCTCTCCCTCCCCCACTACCCCTCCCCCAGCTCTGTCTCTCTCAAGTAAATAAATCTTTCAAAAATTTTTAAATGTTATTAAAAAAAAGAAAATATGAAGAACCAAATGTATTACTTTAGAAATGAAAACCCAACAACTGGAATAAAAAGCTCAGTGGATGGGGGACAGAGGGGGAAAAAAATTTGTCAGTTATACCTCAAGGTATAGGGACAGGAAGATAGAACAATAGGAACTACTCTGAAGAACAGAGAAACAGACTGGAGAAGAAGAACAAAGCCTCAAAGACCTGTGGTACTAAAACAAAATATCTAGCATTGTGTCATCAGATTCTGGAAGAAGAGGGGAAAGAGGGAGAGCTGAAAAAGTACCCACAGAAATAATAGATGAAAACTTGGCAAATTTTGCAAGAGACATAAACCCACAGCCTCAAGAATCTAAGTGAATGTCAAAGAGATTAACTCAAAGAAATCTACACCAAGACCCATCATAATTAAATTACTGAAAACTAAAGATTAAAAAAAAAAAGATTTTTTGAAAGCAGCCAGAGAAAAACAACACCATACTTACAAGGGAAAAACAGTTAGAATTACAGCATATTTCTCATCAGAAAGCATGGAGGCCCAAAGAAAGTGATACAATATTTTTCAAATGAAATGAGTCAGAGAAAGACAAATACTGCATGGTATCTCTTATATGTGGAATCTAAAAACTAAAAACTAAAAACTAATGAAAGTGAAACTTACAGAAACAGAGTAGAAAAGTGTGACTACCATGGGCTGGAGGATGGGGGAAAGAGAGACAGGTTAGTATAAAGGGTATAAACTTTCAGGTATAAGATTAATTAAGTTTTGAGGATGTGATGTACAACATGGTGACCAGAGTGGATAACATTGTAATTGTGTAATTGAAATTTGCTGGAGTGAATTTAAATCTTCTAACAAAACGAAGAGTAAAAGTGTGAGGGGATGATTATGTTAATTAACTTAATAGGGGAGAATCTTTTCACAATGTATACATATTTCAAATCATCATCAGTTATACACTTTAAATATCTTACAATTTTGTCAGTTATACCTCAATAAAGCAAAAAGAAAAGAAGAATCCTTTAGTCTATTATGATAAGAAAAAAGGAGAGGTAAAGAACTTTAGAGAAGAATGCCATCTAGCAAACGTAGGAAAAAATACAGAATTGGCAAACCACCATTATGCAACCACCTACATAATAACTGAGCCAAGCAAGAATCATGAATGACTGTTAAAAAACATTTTGATGAGGGGCACTTGGGTGGCTCAGTTGGTTAACCATCTGACTTTGGCTCAGGTCATGATCTCCAGGTCTTGAGTCAGCAGGGAGTCTGCTTCTCCTCTCTCTCTCCCCCTCTGCCCCTCCCTCCACTCCTGCACTCTCTCTCTCTCTCAAATAAATAAATAAAATCTTAAAAAAAACAATTTGATGAAAGATTGTCAGGGAATATGATATTCACACAGTCTCAAAGCATGACGCTACAGAATCCTTATTAATTATAAAAGGAAATATATATCTTTACAATGGAGAAATCTTGGGCACATCACCTTAATCAAGTCATCAAACTTGGCATGATCAATGATGGGACAAGCTGTCACTCTGTGCCTCCTCATACGATATAATGGAAAGTGCATATCACCCCATATTGTAGTCCTACCACAAATGTCTAACGCTAAGATAATCATGAGAAAATAAATTTTCAAATCCAAATGGCAGAATATTCTACAAGACAACTGCTCTGGACTCCTCAAAAGTATCAATAATATGAAAGATAAAAAAGGCAGGAGCTTATTGTCCTAGATTAAAACAAGACTTAAAAAAAGTGACAACTAAATGCTATGGGTAATCTTAGATTGGATTCTAGATTTTTTAAAAAGCTGTATAAAGACATTATCAGAGTAACTGGTGAAATCTGAATGTGAACTATATATTAGATAATGTTATTGTGTTTATCTTAAATATCTTGAGAACTGTAATGGTATCATGATTATGAAGGAGAATTCATGCTGAAATATTTAGAGCTGAAGTGTTGTGATATTTACAAGTTACTTTCAGATGATTCAGGCAAAAAGAGAGAGAGAGAGTGTGTGTGTGTGAGAGAGAGAGAGACAGAGACAGAGACAGAGAAAGCACAAGGTGACAAAAGGTTGACAGTTGAAGAATACAAGTGAAGGGTATAGAGCTGTCCTGACTATTTATTCTGCATATCACACAAATCCAAACCTTAGTGGCTAAAAAAATATCACCATTCTATTATATTTCACCAACTTGTGGATCAAGAATTTGGGAAGGGCTTGGATGGATAATTGTTCTACTCTCTGTGGCATTACCCAGAGTCCCTCTGTGGCTTTCAGCTGATGGATGGGCTGTTCCAGAGAATCCAAACCATGGCTGATGGGGATGGATGAAAGGCTGGATTTAGCTGGAACCCTCTACCTCTCCATGTAATCCCAAGTTCTCTCTGCATTGTCTCTCCACCAGGGTAGTTGAACTTAGGTGATGGCTCAAAGCTTCAAGAAACCATACCAGAAATAACCACTCCTCTTAAAAGCTAGGCTCAGAACTGCTACAGGGTAATGTCTGCCATTTTCTTCTGCTCAAAGAAGTCTCAGAAGCTCAGATTCAAAGGAAGGGGAAAGAAACCCTTGGTCTCAATGAGAAGAGTGTCGAATAATTTGTTCCCATGTCTAGTCTTCCACAATAGTTTCTGTAGTTTTGAATATTTTCAAAATCAAAACTCAGGGTAGGGTAAGGAAACCTCAAATGAAAATATATGGCATTTTTGTGTGTGTGTGTGAGTATGTTCATACCCTTAGCTCCTAGAAATATAATTACTTTTCTTTTTCTTTTTTAAGATTTTATTTATTTACTTGCCAGAGAGAGAGAGAGCACAAGCAGGGGGAGTGGGAGAGGGAGAAGCAGGCTTCCTACTGAGCAGGGAGCCCAATGCGGGGCTCGATCCCAGGACCCTGGGATCATGACCTGAGCCGAAGGCAGATGCTTAACCGCCTGAGCCACACAGGTGTCCCTAGAATTGCTTTTCATTTTGATAGGTATTTCCAAGTTGCTCTCCAAAAAGAGTATATCACTTTATTTGCCTACCAAACATAGATGAATGACTGTATTCTTCATATTTGGTGGTAGTTTTAAAATATATTTACAATGTGACACTCCTCTTACCATAAGGTAGTCTGATTGTTCCAGACATAGTGATTGGCTTCTAAAGAACAGATGACAGCAGAAGTGACAATGTTTGATTTCCAAGGCTAGGTCGTAAAAGGGAAAGCAGCTGTATCTCTATATTGGGCCATGCACTCTGGGAGCTCTGAACTGACAGGTAAGAATTCTGGCTGGGAGGGTGAGTAACTTTTTAGAGAGCTAACCCAGGGCACAGATGTACAGATTTTTAAAAACCCCAAAAACATAATAGCATAATATATAATAAATAAGTATACATAAATTCCCTATGCTTTTTTTCATCCCATGACTTAATACTTCAACATAAGAATATGAAAAATAGATATTTATTTGAAATTGTATATTCGGTATTATTTACTTTTATGCTAAATAAATGCTGTTATTTAAAAATAAAACAGTGATAAGCCTTGTTAGTGAAATTACAAGTGATTAATAGTAGGACGAATTAAATAAGTAGTATGTGTGAGAAAATATAACAGTATGTTATGACATTTCTATCTTTTGATACAGTGATTTGAATTCTTCTGAAAAATTCTGTTAGATTTAAATTCTTTCAAGTTAAATTATTGTACATTCTTAAGATATACAAATGCAAGACTTTTTAGAAGGAGAACATAAAAATAGTAGAAATAATAAAATAGATATAATTCATTAAAAAATGAAATGTTTCTTTCTGTCCCATGGTACCATAGGATATTTTTACTCTGTTTCCTTTTCCAGTAACACTTCTCCAACTGCCTGCAGCCTGAAGGACATCCTTTTTCTTTTTCTTTTATGCAGTGGTAAAACTGAATACAGTCAAAAATAAGATATACTTTAAATAAGTCATGGGGATGAAAAGTATAGCATCAGGAATATGGTTAATGATACTGTAATACCTTTACCACAGTAAGCATTTTGTAATGTATAGAATTGTTGAATCCCTAGGTTGTATATCTGAAACTAACATTTTATGTCAATATACTTCAATTAAGAATTTTAAAAATTTTAATGGGCAATGAAGAATTTATGGATAAAATACCAATACTTACAGGAAAGAGGCTTCTAATTAAAAAATTAAAGAGATTACAGATATCCTAATTTCACCTTTTGAATGGAGATCTACAAAATTAAACAAAGGCCTTTCTAACTTTGCATTTTAATAAGAGATAATTTATTTTCAATGTTCTCAAAAGAAGCCATTGCCTTGGCTCTTTTTTTTTTTTAATTTTTTTCCCCACTTTTTAATTCGTTATTCACAAATCATCTCAATAGGATATTAGTATTAAATGAACATTATTACCTTTCAAAATGGAGTAAGTTATAAAGTATAGAGCATGGTGTTATCAATTTGTGGTAACAATCTAGAATCCTACTTTTAAGCAAATATTTGATGTAAATGTTTTATTAGTAAAAGACTAAGGTATAGAGTTTTAACATTCTAGTAATATATCAATGCTATTTTTTTTTTACAAAATAAGCATCTAATTTAATTTAAAAAAAAGAGAAAAGAAAAAAAGGTAAGATATACTTTGACTTGCCATTCTGCTCTTATCAAGCCCACATGACAGCAATGCCTGATGTCAGTCCATTGGGATGTCAGTCAAGCTAATATCTTCCCAGCAAAGGCAGTTGAGCATAGAATACATAGGCTAATTGAATTTAAATTAAAAAAAAAGAAAAATATAACTTAATAAGCTTCAGACATGATTTTTAGGCTCTACTGTATCTTGTGATGTATGTGTCACTGTTAAATACTATAATACCAATCCCAAAACTATGTCACTTAATACAAGATACAAGGTTTTTGCTGTAACATTGCATTTTGCATGTCTTGTATTTCAATATCTTTCACAAATCTTGCTTTACAGCTACTAATTTTATTTAACCAGGTATTAATAAATAGATACGTATATGAAAAAAAGAATACTTAGGATTTTACTAACTAGCAACAACAGGATTAGATAAGAGTGACCTAATGATGCCCATCTCCTCTGCACCTACAGACTTGTTCTGGGGACAGCTCTTTGTCAGGTGCTTTGTACTTCATCATTATAAGTTATCCCTATCTAAACTGTCCGTGATTTTCAAACACTCTGAAGCACATTAAATGTCATCACTAATTAAGCCCCTCTTTCTCAAGGCAAATGGTTTTAAAGCACAGAGATAATTTGAACTTGTAAGGTCAAAGGTAAATCCTAAACAAGTCACAGTTTTAGCAAAAAAAAAAGAAAAAAGAAAAAAAAAGAAAGAAAAAGTCCTGTTTAACTTGGCTGCTATTTTTCTCATGGCACTTTTTTCTTTTTTAGTTCTGAAGCAGTTTGATTCCAAAATAAGAATTGTGGGGGTTTTTTTTCCCCACTGTAAGAGTTTTTGTTGAAACCTACACAAAATATAAAACTATCAGGTGATCAATCAGCTTATCTTTTATGAGGTGTCTCATGACCTCTTCTGAAATCATTAAGCCGGTTTTGGGGAGGGCCTGACTGGATGAGTTCTGCTGTATGTGGTAGCACCTGGAGTCACTACATGGGACACACTTCATGGGACACACTGTTTGTCTCACACTTTGAAAATCTGATTTTTAATTTAAATTCAATTAGCCAACATACAGCACGTCATTAGTTTCAGCTGTGGAGTTCAAAAATTCATCATTTGCATATACCCAGTGCTCATCACATCACGTGCCCTCCTTGATGCCCATCACCCAGTTACCCCAGCCCCCGCCCACCGCCCTCCAACAATCCTCAGTTTGTTACCTATAGTTAAGAGTTGCTCATGGATTATCACTCTCTCTGATTTCTTCCCAGTTTTCCCTCCCTTCCCCTATGATCCTCTGCGCTATTTGTTATATTCCACATATGAGTGAAACCATATGATCATTGTCTTTCTCTGATTGCCTTATTTCACTCAGCATAATACCCTCCAGTTCCATCCACATCAATGTAAATGGTAGGTATTCATCCTTTCGGATGGCTGCATAATATTCCATTGTATATATATACCACATCTGCTTTATCCATTCATCTGTCGATGGACATCTGGGCTCTTTCCATAGTTTGGCTATTGTGGACATTGCTGCTATAAACATGGGGGTACATGCATCCCTTCGGATCACTACATTTTATCTTTGGGGTAAATACCTAGTAGTGCAATTTGTGGGTCACAGGGTAGCTCTCTTTTTAACTTCTTAAGGAACCTCCATACTGTTTTCCAGAGTGATTGCACCAGCTTCCATTCCCACCAACAGTGTAAAAAAGTTCCCCTTTCTCCACATCCTTGCCAACAGCTGTCAGTTCCCGACTTGTTAATTTTGGCCATTCTGACTGGTGTGAGGTGGTATCTCATTGTGGTTTCGATTTGTATTTCCCTGATGTGAAGTGATGTGGAGCATTTTTTCATGTGTCTGTTGGCCATTTGTATGTCTTCTTTGGAGAAGTGTCTGTTCGTGTCTTAGGGCAGACCAACATTTTAACATCTTTCTACGGCCAGCATCAAGGGTAGCCATCTTGTAGGCACGTGACTCAGGGGGCAGGCTCCTTCCATTTCATTTGTTATTTAGACAAGATATAAGCAATCTTTTACTTAATGTTTTCTGCAGTTGTATTAACATCTTCATAGAAAATTTTAAAAACCCATGATTTGAAACCCCATTTTTAAAATCAAAGTACCTAGGAGGTAGGAGGAACAAATTTTGTTTTTGTGATTCAACATGTCCATCTAGAATTTATAATGATATTAGAAATTCGATGAGGATTTTGAGTTTTTAAATTTACATTTTCCTGGCCAGTTGTCCCAACATTATTCATTGACTAGTACATATTTTACCAACTCTGGTGGCTTTGTACTGTGTCAGTTTGGCCCAGCTGGAACTGTGAATTATGCTTCCCGTTACCCTTTTCCTTGAACAAAGAGTTAGCTTTTTAAGTCTCTCTGGTGTCAAACACTCAAAAATCTGGACTACGTAACATTAATCAGATTTTTATACTATAGAAGATCATGAAACACATAGGACTTTGTTTCCCTGTCTTTGGTACCTTTAGCTACTTCAGGTTCACTAGGTCTTACTACAGTGGATTTGTAGAAGAAAGAGAAGGATTTGAGAAAAGCAGATCAGTTGTAGCATAACCTGCCATGTAATAGAGGCTCCATATTTACTAATTCTGTTCATTTATTCGAATTTAGAGGAAAGATTTGGTGTTTAGAGAAGTTGAAAGTGATGGTGAATGAGGAATGCTGGTTTATCTCTGACTTTCGATTTTCCGTTTCCTCTGTTTTTCATGATTATGGGCACACCTAAGTTAGATCTGGCCTTTCACAAATGACAACCAAAAACTTGAAATTAAAACATTAAATTAAAAAAAAACATGTAATTTATTTCCAAAGCAACTAGTTTATTGTCAGCAAGAAGAGATCACTGTTGACGTGTTGGTTCAAGTGATGTAATTGTCACTCTCAGCAAAGGAATCATCTCTCATTAGATTTAGCCTCATTTCTCAAAGAAGACATCATCATAAATATGATATAGGATTCATTTCAAAAGATCAGACCTATTAAATCTGTACTGGAGGCTGCTAGAAGATATAATTTTTAAGTACATAAAACACTCTAAACACATGACCCTCCTTCCCCCAGATACCTCTGAGAAAATGCAATTAAAATGTAGTCTGTTTTGTGGCATTTTTTTGAAGGGAAAACTCATCAGATCTTTACAACATTAGAATATTGCATACCACGAGTGTTTGACTTTATTCCACCGGATTCAACAATAAGTGCATAGTACTTATCTCTGCTTATAATGGAGAACCTGAAATGTGTGAAGACATGCTTCAAATGATGAAGAAAATGTAAATGCCTCTAGTTTAAGGGGAAATAGACTACCTGCTAATTGCTTCAAGAATTGAGTGATTTGGAAGACCTCAGGAGAGGGTTCATTTCTCTGATTTGCATACACTTGGCTCGTGCTACCTGGCTTACTATAAATGCTTTGATGATGTGTGTGGAGTGTTCCTCATCAACACCAGAGATTGAGAAGGATCCAGTGACTCTGGGGACCAGAGAGCTTCCTTCTGTGAAAGAAGCTGCCCCTCAGTGATATCCAACCCTTAGGAGAGTGGACTTCATGTTTGATAAATGATCTGGTTTTCTTATGGGCCATTGTTACTATTATTCTTATTTTTTATTTGCCAAAAACTAATTGGCCTAATTTTCACGGTGATTCCGGAGAGCTTATTAGTTAACATAGCACATTATACTCTTGTAGAGACCCTCTCTTGGTTTAATAAAAGGGTAGAAAAAGAAGATATTATTTTTATTCCCTTCCAGAATTTTTAACACCTGGTGTAAAGAATCGAGGACTCTTAAAACCACAACAATCAAATGCAAAGATGGCTTGTAGCCTGCCTTTTATTCAGGTGGGGAGCACAAACTCCCTAGAGGGAGGTGAACGGGGCCAGAAAGCAAAGGGTGGAGAGAAATAGTACAAAGAGGAGGAGGGAGATGGTGAGCACACATCTGTCGAGAGAACGGGGACAGAGGAAAGCTGCAGAAAAGGGAATGAAATAAATATGGAGAAGAAATTAACAGACGGAATAAATGGGGACAAAGACAGGATAAAACAGAAGAAAAGGAAGACAAGTTAACGAAAGAGGGGAGTGGATTAAAGGAAAAAAAAGAACTAAAAAAGAAGAGAAATGTAATATATACTTTAATATGGATTGTGCATTATAGTAAACCACTAAAAAAACAAAACCAAAAACCCTCCATTTTTGCCCCATTTTAAGCATATATACTACAATAAAATTCAGACCTTGCATTCTAATGCATGATTTTCTGAACTTCAGAAACCTGTGTCTTCCATATTGAGAAGATTAGCAAAGCTTGAGAATTAAAGTACTCTTTCCATAGCGATGAAAAATATTTTTAAACAATACCTCAGAGTAGCAGCTTCTAGATATACATGAGGATAATCAAAATGTTAGGATTTTTCATTTGTCTTGAGTACACAACCATGATTTGGAACAGCGTAAAGGGTTGGAAAGCATGTCAAGGATAAAATGCACTTTAAAAATTAAAAGATTCATAAGGTTAACCTTCAGAGAAATCTGTTCAATATGAATGTAAAAATGAATAAAATATAAGGTCATAGGCAAATCACCCTGTTTTCATGAACCTTGATCATATAATAGAAGTTACATTTGTTACTGAAATGTGAATGGAGATGGAATTCAAGATAAGGTATTAATCATAATTAGAATAGCTATGACAGGTCTGTGGTGACAAATACTTAACAAGTAGTAAGAATGCTTATTCATAACAAACCTCTTAATTCATTAAATTCTTCATTAAAAGGGCAACCTCTTAATAAGTTCAACATAAAGTTGGTATAACATGCTATTTGCATTTTCTCTCTTTTTATTTCCATTTTAGGGATGTATTGTTAACAAATTGAGATAAATCATTTAAAACATATAATTACTTGGATATAGTCGCATAGTAATTCCCTAAGCAATTGCGCGGTTATAAGTTGTCAGTGTGCATATTAATTTATCATACCCACCAGCCTCATCTTCATTGATTTCCTACTAGCTGTTAGAAAAACAGATTAAGAAGCACATGCTGTCCTTCTCTGAAAGTTTCATTGAGGCACAAGGAGGGCAAACACTGCTTTCCAATTAGAACCCTGCTGTTTGCCAGGACTTGACAATGACTAATTACAGTTCTAAATGACTTAATATGTTTGAATGCATGATTAGTTATAAATACATTTTAAGATCTGCATAAAATAATCGTGCCTGTTTTAAATATGAAAGGCTACTTTTTGTGCAACCGGCAAAGACCTGTTGAACACCTGAGGTCAAAGGAAAAAAGATGGTTTAATGTTAACGTTAGAGCTCCCCTCGGCTGGCAGCACCTTGCAAGAGGAAATAAGAAAGAGTGAATTGTTCATGTGAAGGAAGTTGTACGAGGATAAATGCTATGTTTAAATCTCAGCTCTCTTGAGTATAAAATGTACCACCATAGGATTTGAGGAGGGCCTCCCGGCTCTTAAAACATATAATTACCTTCTTAGCATTGTTGCCAGAATGAAAATGTTAAAAACATGTACAGTACAGCACGTTGACCACTGCGTGGGACAGAGTAAGCATTCAATACATTTTCGTTTTTATTGTTAGTACGGGGTGACAGTTACAACAGTAACAATCGTTAGCGATGTGGCAGATCTGACTGGAGAAAAATTTGTGGATTTATAAGTGATTTTTGAAACCTTTTAGGGAATTCTTTTGGTCATCAGTCGCTCAGTGATAAGCTTCTACGAGTCAGGCACTGTGCTAGGCATGCAAAATAAGATGGACACCACGCACAACCATCGAATCGGTTTCCACCACTCTGTAAGTCAGATGGACAATGAGGGCAGAGTAAAGTGGATTTCTGAGTTGTCAATAAACTACCTTTGACTTTAAAATATTTGAGGGCGCCTGGGTGGCTCAGTTGGTTAAGCGACTGCCTTCGGCTCAGGTCATGATCCTGGAGTCCCTGGATCGAGTTCCGCATCGGGCTCCCTGCTCGGCAGGGAGCCTGCTTCTCCCTCTGACCCTCCCCCCTCTCATGTGCTCGCTCTCTCTCTCATTCTCTCTGTCTCAAATAAATAAATAAATCTTTAAAAAATAAAATAAAATAAAATATTTGAAATATGTATGAGTAGAGAAACTATTATGTTAAACACGACATTTGCACACCAAGGTTCAGCAATTGTTAACTTTTCCTCTACTTTTCATACACCTCTGTGGAAGACACCCCTCCCAGGGCCCCCACTGATTTCCCATCTCCTGGCATCCAGGCCTTCATATAATCCCCTCCTCTTGAGTGCAGGCAGGACCTGTGACCTGCTCCTAACAAACAGAGTATGACAATGGTGATGGGCTAGACCTCCGATGATTATGCTATGTTACCTAAGACTCCATCCTAGCAGACTCGAGTGATTCTCCTTCCTGGCTTGATGAGGTAAGCAGTCATATTGAGGAAGCCCACATGGCAAGGAACTTGAGTCAGCTTCTAGGATCTGAAAGCGACCTCCAGCCAAGAGCTAGCAAAATGCTGGGGCCCTCAGTCATGCATCCATGTGGGAATAAATTCTGGTAACATCAGAATGAGCTTGGAAGCAAAATCTTCCCCAGTTGAACTCCGAATGAGAATATAGCCCATCTGACACCTTGAATGCAGTCTTGTGAGACCCTGAACAGAGGACCAGCTAAACCATGCCCAAACGCCTGATCTACAAAAACTGTGACATAATGAGTATGTGTTGTCTTAAGCCACTAAGTCTGTGGTAATTTGTTACATAACAACAGATAACTAATAGAACTAATGATATTACAAATGCCTCAAAAAACACTATGGCTCTCAACTTGGCTACACAATGAAAAAATTTTAGAACTGCAAGGGTTGTTTGGTATACCCTTCTTGCCTTTAAAAGGGGAAAGATTTAAATAAGTCTCGAGAAATTTATCAGTATCATGATAAAAGGCCCAACACCTTCCCAAGGAATCATTCAAGTGTTTAATGAGTCTTGCTGACTTATATTTTGTTAGATTATATTATCTCATCCACAGAATTAAAACCCATTTCATTATATTCTAAGTTTTAAAAAATTTTTTTTCTCTAAGTTTTTTTTTAAACCATATAAAATAGGTATTTTCTAGTCTAGAAACTTTATATTCTGGAATTCTTATCAATCATTTTGTCCTCTAGGATTAAGAATTCTGATTATTTTAGTATTCCTTTCCATTATGACTCATTTTTCTAATTTTTATTTTTTATTTTATTTATTTTTAGAGAGTGTGAGTGGGGGGAGGGGCATAGGGAGAGGGAGAGAGAAAATCTCAAGCAGACTCCCCACTGAGCGAGGAGCCCCATCATTATGACTCGATTTTTAAAATCATCTCTCCCATTCTTCTCTGGAATTTCCTGTACTTGGTGTCTTCTCTTTGCTCTTCTAGATTCACTCTTCATCCTTCTCCTCATCTTTCTCTGTTCTGCTACTCTGGGCCCCAAGAGTTGACTTGTATGAACCATAGGTAACAATGGGTAGACTTTTCCAATGATAATCATTTCAATTTCTTTAGCTCTTCTAATATTTCAGTTTTTAGGTATTATTTACTGACAGTTTATAAATTTTGGTTCTCTTACATACCATGGCCCCACCCAACATATACTTTTATTCCTTTATCTAAACAAATTATATATAACCCTGTTTTTATTAGATATTCTATGTTTACATGATGATAACTATGTAAATATTATTCACAGTGGAGTACATCAAATACTGTGATTCCTTTCCTGTCTTGCATGCTTTTTCCCCCTAGACTTAATGATTGCATCATTTTCTGTCCAAATTCTGTTCATTTCTGTGAGTCAATTACCAGTTCATTCCCAAACTTTCTAAAAGAAGAAAAAATAATTTGATATGCCCAAGTATATCAGACATATAGTTTATCTTTTTTTTTTTTTTTTTTCTGGGATACATCCCTCTTGGAGCTCACTTTCCTCCTGCTCTACTCTGGACTGCTGCACAATTGTTATCCTGAGATCGCTTTTACCATTCTAGGTCTTATATCCTCCATTTTTTTGATCCTATACTCTTTCTTTCTTGGTTTGCTTTCTTCTTTTAGTGGGATATATCCTCTAAGAGCTTTCTGAGAAAGGGTGCATGAGAATAAATTTGGGAAACATTCAATATCTGTAAACCTCTCCCACCTCACTTGATGGATAGTTTTTCTGGGTATTGAAACCTAAACTAGAAGCCATTTTTCTTCAGGATTTTGAAGACATTCCTCCACTGTTTTTTAGTTTCCAATGTTGCAGTGTGAAATTCAATGACATTCTAATAATTGATCCTTTATGAGTTGTTTTTTTTTTGGTTACATTCAATAGCTTTCAGAATTTTCTTTTTCTAACATACTGAAATTTCACAGTTATGTGCTTTGATGTGGGATAAGTGGGTCTTTTTTCATTTGCTGTGCTAAACTCTCAATAGATTTTTCAGTCTGGACTTATGTTCTTCAGATCTAGGAATTTAAAAATGTATTTCTTTGATGATTTCATCCCATCTCTTTTTTCTGTTATTTCAAGAAGTGCTTACAATTTATATAAATATTGGACCACATAGACTGATGCTTTTTTTTTTCTTTTTTCTCTTTGTTTTGCCATCTAGAATATTTCCTTGGATTTACCTTCATACTCTTCTTTGAATTTTTAATCTCTCCTATGCTTTTAATTTTTAACATTCTTGTTGACAGAATGTTTCCTTTTATAGCCTCCTGTTCTTTCATGGAAGGCATATCTTATTCCTCTGAGGAAAATAATTATGGAGTTCTTTGAGTACTCTTTCTGCTAGTGAATTTTTTTATGTCCTCTGATTTCTTTTTATTTCTTTCTTTTTATTTTGGTCTCTGGCTTTCACTTTGAGGCTTTCCTCAAATGTCTGATGATCTCTCACTGTCCAGACTGAGGCTTTAAAATGATAATTGTAATTTCTTTGTGAATGTGTGGAGCTTCGGTCTTCATTGACCAGTGATCAGGATTTGGGTAGGTGTGAGCACTCCCAAATATCAGTATATGTAAGTTTTTTCCCCTTGGTCAAGTTTGGCTCCTCAGATAAAAATTCTCCAGCATTCTGTATGGCAGAATATATCTGTATGCCAGTTTTCACAAATCTAGCATGGGAAAGGGATTAAGGAGCTTATTGTTTTATATGTCAAATTTTTCTTGATCCCTCTATTTTCAACAGTTGGCCTTGATGCTCCTAAGTCTGGAGCTTTTCTGATTCAAGCTCTTTGTTGTGAAACATACTGCCTTCTACCAGTATGGTGGAGGAATAGTTGTTGACTGCTTGGGGTCAGAGTAAAAGATGTGGTAAGTGAAAGGAAAGGTGTCTAAATCATCCCTGCCCAATAGAAAATAACTTATACCATAAATGTGAGCCTCATATGTAATTCTAAGTGTTCTGGTCACATTTTTTTTAGATTTTAAAAGAAAGTGAATTAATTTTATCAATATTATTTATTTAACCTAATTTACAAAAAATATTGTCATTTCAATATATAATCAGTATAAAAACATCAGTGAGATATTCAATCTTCTGTTTGTCATGTATTTTACATTTTCAGGATTTATGTCTCAATTTGGACTAGCCAGATTTCAAGTGCTCAAGAGCCACATAAGGCTAATGAACATTCCAGTTCTAAGGGATATGAAGTAAAACTATAAAATGCTTAGCAGAAAACAGAACAAAATCTGTGCAACATTGGGATACATAAAGATTTCTTAGATAGGCAACACAAAGCAAATAAATAAATATGTAAATATGTAAATAAATATGTAAATAGACTTCATCAAAACTAAAACCTCTGCTCTTCCAAAGACACAGTTAAAGGAAATGAAAAGACATGCCACCCACTAGGAGAAAATATTCACAACACATATTTGATAAAGTGTTTGTTTCCAGAATATACAAAGAACTCTTGCAACTTAATAAGAAGGCAAACAATCCAATTAGAGGTTCCTATTGTCTGACCTTTTCAGGGTTCCCTGCTGGGCTTTGCCTGCTTTTGGGGGATTTCCATCCCTATGAGTTTAGATTCCAGCTTTTCTCTGGTGGGCTAAATCATTTAGCACTGGTTATCTATCCTCTCTTCAATTTCAAAAAACTTGTTATCTCTTCTATCATTTCCCTCCTGTTCTCTTTGCTCTTATGAGTTTATGCATTCTTTGCTATCATTTTCTTGAGGCACCAAAAAGGAGGAAGATAAGATAAATACACATATTTAATTTACATATTTAACTGGAAGTCTTATCTTAGATGCACCGTTAGCAAAATATTGTAATGCTTTTGTCTGACTATCTGTTTCCCCAAGAGATTATGAACTCCTCAAGAGCAGTGATGTTATTTTGTTCTTCTATCTCCAGTACTCAGCACCGAGTTGTTATACGACAAATGTGTGTCGATTGAATGAATGAATGTCCATTTTATACGTACATATTTTTTGTCCTTTCTCACTCTAAAATATAAGTTCCATGAGAACAAGGATCCTGTAGATCTTCTTCACCATAGAATCCCTGTTGTCTAAAACAGTGCCTGTTCATAGTAGGTGCTAAACAATTATTGAATAAATGAATGAATGAGTTTATACAATTTTATAAGCTTCAACACATTTAATTTTTTCTATTTTATCATTTTATTTAATTAGCAGGAATATATACAGTATACATGATATACTTCTAGAGGCTTAATTATATCTCTTCATACAATTTGCTGCTCAATGTCTATGATTGGATTTATGCGCACTGTTAGTTTGACTATTCAGAAATTATTGTGGTATCCTCAGTGACAGTAGCAAGTAGTCAATCTAATCAACTCATTAACATGATTCAAATAATTAGACATCAACTGGTCAAGAATTCAGAATTCCATCATTATAGAAGTCAAAAGAGAAAAAAGAAGAAAAGAAACTACAAAAGGATTCATATAAACACGGGCTTCATTATTTTGTGGTACTATTTGCTAGGCATTGAAAGCCATATACTTACTTAAGCCATTGATGTGCTGTTTCAGCACCTAGCACACTATAATGGAAAACATCTTATCTCAGCTCTAATAAATTTAATTCATCTAATTGTTATTCAGAATCCCACCCACTCTGGGGTGCCTGGGTGGCTCAGTCCGTTAAGCATCTGACTTCAGCTCAGGTCATGATCCCAGGGTCCTGGGAACTGAACCCTGTGTTGGGCTCCCTGCTCAGCAGGGAGTCTGCTTCTCCCTCTTCCTCTCCTTCTGCCTCTCCCCACCCCCACCATGCTCATGCTCTCTCTCTCTCTTTCTCTCTCAAATAAATAACAAAATCTTTTAAAAAAAGAACCTACCTCCTCCGACAGTCTCCTGCAAGACCCCACCATGATTTTCTTCTTTCAGTATTTCTCAGGAGGATAGGGAAAACACCCAACTATTCCAAGTTTACATTTCATCTCATTCAGTTCAATCACTTTTGCAAACCAAAACCTTTCCATTTCATTTATTCACATATACAAATGCCCTCCCAAAAGATTTTTGGTGATTTAAACATTGTCACTTAATATTAACTTAAAAATTCCCATTTTTTCTTAATATGACTGAAATCATGGATACAAATATAAATAAATATTTATAGTAGTACCTTTCAAACAACAAAGATCTTCAGAATTTTGCTATCTTAAATTAACATACAGACATTATTAGTATATGTTAAGCTCTAAATCCTCGATAAGGTAAACTGTCCTGGGAGGTCAGGACAATTGAGGTTTAAAATTATACGGTTGTGTTGGTTTTGTTTTTCCTAAGAAGCAGTGAAGAAACCAACAATGTAGAATTAAAAAAAAAAATGGATCAGGTATCTTAGGAACTCATTAAGATATTTCAAAGATTCCCAAAACTATATGACTGATGGCTTTGGAAACTATTCTTCTCCTTTATGGAATGATTCCTTCAATCCCAAATTAAAGTTCACCCTGAACTTGACTGTGAGATTGTATGAAAGAATTACATTCAAAGAATAAATTATGCATTAAGAGCTGTCTTTAGGAATGCTCATTTTAAAACAAAGCTGATTTATAATTCCACAATACCATATATCTCACAATTTTGTCTTTGTTAGAAAATGGCCCAAATTTGGCTGGGCATAAATTGTACCTCTGAAGTACTGCATTATCAGATCAGTTAGGGGGTAAACTTTATTGGCAATTTCTAGTAAATAAGAAAACCTTCTATCTAGAAGGCTTTCCTTTAGTCTAGGGAGCCACGTCACATTGCTGATTCTTTTCTCTGTAATTTACAAGATTAGTTAAGTCTCAGTTTTCTTCTTTCAAAGAGGAAGTTTGGGATTTTTAAACTTTGCTATGTGACTTCAAGGAGCTACGGTAGGGATTGCAAGTTTGGCATTGGTTGAAGGGGAAGAGCCCAGCGTTTATAAATGTCACAGGTATTTCCAATAAGCTGGAGGTCACCAGAAAAGATGTTAGGATAATAAATCTAGCCTCTAAGTATACACTCCCTTTACCCAGCGGGGAGCCTCCTGGGATCATTTGTCTGCTGTTCATTATCTTGTCTGCATTATTCAACAGCTCTGTTCTTGCTCAATGGACTTCAGAGAGCTTTTAACAGCTGCAGCAACCTCCAATTTTTACTTAAGTTCTCTTTCTCTTTGTAATAGAAAAAAAAAAAAAACCCACCTCGAAGAACTGGAAAAGAAAGAAAACCTGTCTTTGATGCCCACGATCTACCTACATAATTGAACCCATGTTGTTTGTTTATTTCACATTAACTGTATCAATGTTATAATGTAATATTGGGGATGCTAAAAGAGAAAGCTTGCACTTAAATACTAAGAATATGAGGGCTTAAAAAAATCCCAAACCATCTAAATTATATAACGAAATGGCAAAAAAACATTCAATTTTTTCCTTTCTACTAGAGTGTATTATGCTAAGTGAAATAAGTCAGTCAGAGAAAGACAAAAACCATATGATTTCACTCATCTGTGGAACTTAAGAAACAAAACTATTTAATTTCTTAGAGATGCTAAGGTTAGCTCCATTTTACAAAAAAAAAAATCCTCTTTTGTACATGACACACCAAGAAAGTCTTTTTAAATCACCAAAAAATCTACTATAAGATTAAAAGAGAATAAGCTTTGGAAGAAGGGGTGAACCAGTTTATAAACTCACCAGGTAAAAACCTCTGCATCGGATTTGTTTCAATTAGGACATATTTAGCTGCTCTCAGGTAAGCTGTTTTCAGGAAGATTGATATTCTTTATGATCATGATCCGCTTTAATAGGACTCTCTTGAATCTAACTCACCTAAAGATGATGTCATAACATATAGTATGGTATCATATTTATCACCCGGATGATGGATAAGTGAAAGAGTTTTTACAATGACCAGAAGCAGGAAACCTACCTGAAAATAAAAATACCTCATGACAAGAACTGCTAGAAATGGCTAGAAGGAATGGGTAGAGCAAGCATTAAACTGGGGAAGAAGCTAATGGAGGCACTTTAGGGACTTACCAAATGTTGACTCTTTCACCTAAGTTATGTGAGATTTCAGAGGACTCATGAGTACTTTCTAATCAAGACAATGAAGACCCACTATGATCAATATGTACTGGCCCCATCATCTACAGATAAAGAATATAAAAAGCCTAAGGTGAATGGAAAGCTTCTCAACAAAACAGCATTTAAAAATGAATCTAGTTCATGTCATTCATAGGAATTATTTAGTTATCCATTGATAATGTGATTTGCAATTGGAACTACATGATCCTCCCTTTTTTATAAGGGCCATGCTTTGGACTAAAATGTGTTCAGGATGGGAGTGGGCAGAAGGAATACTTGTGGACAAAATAAAGACATTTAAACTTGCTCCTGTGGCCCCAAGAGTCTCTGATCTGCAGCAAGAGAATAAGGTCTGCAGAGGTGACAGTCCATGTCCAGAATGGAATGTCTTGATCTATGTATAATAACAAGGGACTGCAATTTCCTAGCATTAGATCATCATATTAAAAACCGAGGGAGCTTTTCAGCACCACCATTTGATCAGATTAAGATCCTTAGTGTTGTACAAAACACAGCTCGTTAGCCACCCAAAGTCTGAAAGCATCTCTAAAGTGGCATAGAAATGCTAAGTAGTCTCAGACACCTGGACAATGCCTGTCATCCCAGTAAAAACCAAAGACCTCCTCAATCATCAAGATATTTGTTACTGAGGAAAATCTAAATAATAAGCTGACTCTGTGATTGAGAAATATGTAAATAAATGCCTGAAACTTTTATGCAAACCCTCCGTGGAGTTTTATCTGGGCCTCCCAAAGCACATTAAATACTATGAAAGCAAATATGACTTTTGTCATTTGCTTTCTAAGTTATGAGAATACCAGCACAACAAAACTGTAAAAGCTACACCCTGCCGTTCAAAATTATTTTCTGAATTATTAAACATCCCAAATCTGAAGCTGCTTTCTTCAACTATTAGAATTCAGTATGCAAAAGTAGCATTTGCTCCTGAAAATCAGATCCAATTTTGCATTTGCTTTATATATTATTCCTTTTCTTAGGCAGTCAGTCTTGCAATTCAGTGAATGATTCTCATCATTGCCATCCTTGGTATGCAGTCGGTGCATAATGAAAAGTTTAAAATGGGACACCATCAAAGCAGCTCCAGCTTTACAAAGTGGGCACCCAGAATGACTCTGTGAAAATAACTTTAATGTTTTGTTCTTGTTTTTAATCTCACCAATGTGAGATTAAATCTTGGGTTTCAACTCTCAGGGAAAAGATAAATAATTCACCAATATATTTTCCTGGCTGATTTTGATACTGTTTGCCAACCACGACAATTTACATAACAATAAGAAAAAAAAAAGACTCTCCCAAATGTGGCATTTATACCCCAAATATCTCTTAAAAACCTTCCAATGTAAGAAAAGCTCTGATGTAATTAGGGAGAGGGCGGTAGAAATTCACCATTTTAGTATAAATAAATTATATGATGTTAAACTGACTTTTCACTTTTGCAGGTTTACAAATTGCTCTTATCACTTGCACTCTTTAAGAAGGTGCCCTGGCTTCAGGGTAACTGGAAACATCTTTATTCAATTTATTCCTTAATATCAGTGGTTTCTGCTTCGCTCTGACTTCCAGATCAGTCCAAGGGAATCAAAGGGATTTTTTTGGAGGGATGTGTAGGGCAGGGAGAGGGATGTCCTTGAGACAGTTCATGCTTGCTTTTATCTATTTACTTTGCCCAGACAGTTTTGTGTATGTGTGTGTGTGGAGCAAATTGTTGATAACAGCGGACATCACTATGTGCCCAACAAAAGCATGAAGCACTGGCTAAACACCCTGCTAAGTATAATTCAATTCCTGTCCATAGAGGTGGCTCATCCATGACACATAACAGTGTTTCAGAAGGGACTCCAGCACGGATACAGAGCATCTCTTAGGTATT
The DNA here is from genome assembly GCF_002201575.2 of Neomonachus schauinslandi. Classification (NCBI taxonomy): domain Eukaryota; kingdom Metazoa; phylum Chordata; class Mammalia; order Carnivora; family Phocidae; genus Neomonachus; species Neomonachus schauinslandi. The sequence continues at coordinate 18,731,146 of NC_058415.1, forward strand.
TTAGCTGGGATCAGCAAGCTATCTGTGGGCCAGATCCAGCATGCCACCGATTGTACAATATGTAAGCTAAGAATGATCTCTTTCATCTTTAAATAGTTAAAAAGAATAAAAAGAAAAAGAGTATTCAAGGCACATAGAGTGATAGGAAATTCTAATTTTAGCTTCTATAAATAAAGTTTTATTGGGACACAGCCATGCTCACTCATTTACACATTTTCCGCATCTGCTTTTTGAAGTCAATGCCAGGGTGGTTGCTACAGACACAGACATTTTAGGCAAAGCCTAAAATATTTACTCTCTAGCTCTTTACAGAAAGAGGGGCTAGACTCTATACCAAAGATAATAGGAATTTTATTCTATCTAAACAACTATAGTTCCAAAACATTCTAGAAATTGATTTCATTCCTCACCATTGTTTAATCATTTGTGTAGTTTCATTTCATTTCAAGAAGTTTCTTCCTCTCAAAGAAATATATTGCCCATGTCAAAAGTTTTTAAAATTCGTGATTGCTAGAAGAGTAGCACAAAGATTAGCCCTTTTCTTTTCCTTATTTCTTGTCTTTGAAAAAAAAAAATTCTCTCTTCTCATCTCTCTAAATTTTATAAAATCGACCTCTGTAATAGCTGGGAAATTCCACAACCCTTAGAAATGAATAAAAAATACTAGCTTCTTCTCAGGCAGTGCCAAGAGTCCTATAATATATATACTTTCCCAAACAAGGCTGACAAACTTGGCCACTGAAGCAGCTGTAAAAATGGAAATGCAATCACAGAAGGAGTGATCAGCCTTATGAATTGAGGCGTCTTGACACTACTTGACGTTCATTCTCAATTACCAAGTTCAGGCTTCTTGCCTTCATTGAGCAGCACTACAGAGCACCTCACATAAATGAGTGGATTCTGGGCAGCCATGATAGTGTGAGTAGCATACTTCACTTCTTCAAAGGACGTGGGTCAGCCAACAAAGCTTTGAGCATTAAATTATTTCTGACAGCAGCCACAGGTTATTAGACTGTAACCCGCCTCTCTGTTTCAGATGTTTATCTTGGAAGAAACCACTCACATCTTTATTGCAATCATAAAGTCTGCTGTAATGATAAAAATAATAAAAAAAAAAGACATTTAATCTGTACCTACACACTGGAGCAGAGCTCTGGGTGTATTAATTGCCTTCTTTCACACTTTCTTCACTTGTACATTGTAGAGAGTACCAAATGGAGAAGAGTTGCTATGCAATCAACAGGACAGGAGTCTGAGATGCATCAGATAACTTGTCTCCCCAAGAACATGGATGGAAATCCATGGAAATCCCAAACTAGGGAAAGTCATGTTTATCCAGACATACATGTTCTTGTTGCAAAGTATTCACAGGAAGCTCATGAGTTAATAAGATAAAGAAATATTTATGGCTTCTTTGGAATTTGACATTTTGTAAAATCGTACAATGTTAGAACCCAAAGGAATTTGTATTTTATATATTCAACTTTTAATTGAATGTCTAATATACATCAGACAATGTGCTAAACAAATACATGTATAAGTTCCAGTTGTGTTCAATGCTCTTAAGGGAAAGACTAAAGTACTTTGAGAGTCTCATGGGAATGGTCTACATCAGGTTAGGGGATGAGTAAGCATCAAAGAAGCTTTCTCTGAGGAAAGAGCATTTCAACTAGGATGTGAAAGAAGAGAAGATGCCAGGCAGGAAAAATGTTCCATAACTAAAGGCCAATTCCCATTGAGAAGGAGTGTGGTCCTATTCAGGTCAATAAGATTTAGAGATATATTCCGTCAATTTTGACCCCAGCAACATGAATTATATCCCACTTCCCAGGAAGGTATACTGATTAAAATTGAGATTTTAATTTTTAAGAAACAAGTGTGTTATGAGCTAAATTAATTTAATTTGTAATTATCACTAGGTTGATTAAATCACGTGATTAGTAGAAAAATTAAAGTTCTGGAAAATGCTTGACATGAGGTCAACAAAATGTGTTCATTATCTGAATTTTCTCAGCTTTTCAGTGTTATCCTATTCATAGCAGCAGATTATAAGGTATGGGGATAGAAATATGCTTCCTGTCTGTGCCCACATTACCATGACCAAGATCCTTTTGCTTCTAGAAACCATTTGCCGAGGAAGGTGCTCAAGTAGACCCAAGGGTTCCAGGGCTATGTTGCAACCTTGTTTCCTCTAAAACCACATATGACAAGAGACTCATTTCTTTCTTTTATGTAGAGCTCCAACAAATAAATTGCTAAGGAAAAGGCCAGCAATTCAATGGGGAAAAGTGAATAAAGGATTTAAACAGGTAGTTTACAAGAAATACAAACAGCCTCGGGCGCCTGGGTGGCTCAGTTGGTTAAGCGACTGCCTTCGGCTCAGGTCATGATCCTGGAATCCCAGGATCGAGTTCCGCATCGGGCTCCTGGCTCAGCAGGTGGTCTGCTTCTCTCTCTGACCCTCCTCTCTCTCATGGTCTCTTTCTCTCTCTCTCAATAAAATAAAATAAAATAAATACAAACAACCTCAAACATGAAAATATGTTCAACCCCCACTCTCAATGAAAGCCAAATTAAATTATATCAAGATACCATTTTCAGTGGCTCAATTAACAAAGGTGAAAACACTTGATAATATTGAATTATGGCAAGGGTTTGGGGGACTTTCACCTTTCCTGTTGATGAGAGTACAAACTGGTACTCTCTCTTTGTGAAGAAATTAACAATATGTACCCGAATGAAAATTGACATATCTCTTGACTGAGCAGTCTCCATCTTAAAAGTTTCTCTTACAGCTATCTCTCCATTTGTAAAAGAAAGCATAGTTTTGAAGATGTTGTGGTAGCATTTTTGGTCAAAGAAATATAAGGTGGAAGCTGCCAAATTGCTCAACAGTTGGGTTCTGGATGAATAAAATACACTATCCAGGTGATGAACTACTATGCAGCCGTTAAAAGAATAAGGTAGATGTAGCCCTGTTTGCTGATATGAAAAGACCAGCAACATATTGTAAATGCAAAAAAGCAAAATCTGTATTTTTCTAAAGGTAAATGTGTGTGTGTGTGTGTGTGTTATGGGTTGAATTTTGGCTATATTTGGAGATTGGACTTTTAAAAGGGTAATTAAGTTAAAATCAGGCCATTAGGGTGGGCCCTAATCCAACCTTCTGATGTCTTATAGGAAGAGGAGATTAGGTCACACAGAGAGACACGAGGGATGGGCAGACACAGAGGAAAGACCATGTAAGGACACAGTCAGCAGGTGCTCATCTGCGAGCCAAGGAGAGAGGCCACAGGAGAAACCAAATCTGGTGACACCTTGATCTTGGACTTCTAGCCTCCAAAACAATGAAAAAAGAAATTTCTGTTGTGTAAGCCACCCAGTCTATGTAGTTTATTACAGCATCCCCAGGAGAGGAATACAACATATACACACATATATGCAAATGGCATATCTCTGGACGTATACCCAAGTAATATTGATAATACTTACCTTTAGAGAGGGTGACTAGAGGTCTGAGGTGGGAAGGAGACAATGTTTGTACTGCTTTAACTTTTACCATGTGTACTGTGATGAATTTGAGGATTTCAGGGCTGATCAAGGAAGAGCCAGGGCCATGAGATGGTATTATTACGCATCAAGCTTTATTGGGCAGCACTGAACGGGCTTGCAGGAGAGAAGTCTCTCATAGAATGGACCTTCCAGAAATGTAGCTCTACCACCCAGAAGGAGAAGAGGGCTAGAGAATTCTCAGGGGACAGGGAAATTAGGGAACTCCCATGTCGAGGCAATGTCACCCAGCCGCAAGGTGGGGGCGGTCTCTGGGTCAGAGAGCTCCAAAGAGCAGCAGTGGTCTGGGGTCTTTTTTTTTTTTAAGATTTTATTTATTCATTTGAGAGAGAGAGAGCAGGAGCAGGAGGAAGGGCAGAGGGAGAGGGAAAAGCAGACTCACCGCTGAGCAGGGAGCCCGATGCGGGGCTCAATCCCAGGACCCTGGGATCATGACCTGAGCCGAAGGCAGACGCTTAACGACGGAGCCACCCAGGCGCCCCAAGATCTGGGGTCTTTTACAGTCTTATGCGATGGCTGGCAGATGCTGGGTGCAGTTTTGTGGAGCATGCAAAGCAACAGGCTCTAAATGGCTTATAATTGGCTTATTTGGGCTATATCTAAAGCAATTAGATGTGTAAAAAAAACTAAGATTGGCATCAGTGGGCTTTGAGCTCATAGTTCTAGCCTGTCACAAAGAAGTAAACAATATAGGGGCGCCTGGGTGGCTCAGTCGATTAAGCATCTGACTTTGGCTCAGGTCATGATCTCAGGGTCCTGGGATCGAGCCCCATGTGGAGCTAAGCCGGGAGTCTGCTTCCACTCTCCCTCTGCCTCTGACCCTCCCCCTGCTCATGCTCTCTGTCTCTCTCTCAAATAAATAAATAAAATCTTAAAAAAAAAAAAAGAAGTAAGCAACATAGGGGCCAATATACAGAAGCCATCTTTAACCCATTTATGCATCATCATCAACATCCATCAAGTGTTTAACAGGACAAAAGAGATCTATCCATGTAGAAATTACTCCTTCTGAAGAATAAGCTATCAGGCATTTTCCCCTCTACTGTCCTCCACTGGGAGACCTCAGACCAAAGATCTCCACCATCCATTCATTAAACATGCTACTTACCCCTTATTCTGAATGCTTCTATGCCATGTTTTTTACCTAAAGCTGACAAGCTAGAGTGTTCTGAACAGCAGGATGTTTACCTCTCCTGGGAATTCATTTCACATTTTCTTAAAATGAATTGATACACATTCATTGGTAATATCTCAGAGCCAATATGTCTAGAGAAGAAAATGCTATCTGAGATGTTTAGTTTATTCCTACAAACAGTACCAAGGACCAGAATTACCCCAAGGCTTGGTGAGGAATATGGGATGGTGGAATCTTGCATGGTATAATTTGACTAAACGACCTCTACAGTAAATTTTTAAAAAATCATTCTATAATCTAGAGCCAGATGTGATGCAGGTGGGTATTGTAAGAGTCCAAAATGAGAAAGATCAATGAGGGCGGATATAGTAAAGAGAGGGAATTTTCATAGAAGTGTTAGGGCTTGCACTAAGCCTTCAATGATGGACGGCATTTGTATAAAAAGCAGAAAAGCTTGTACGCAAGAGAAATACAGAATCATAATGCCAAGTTCCCACTGCTCACAAGGTGAACCCGGTAAGGACATTGGCCACAAGAGATTTTGTCAAAGATGCAAGGCCCAAGACCAGAGAAGTGGCCAAGACTGGGTTCTAATTCAAAGATAGGGATGATAGCAAAAGAAGGGGAGTGAGGGGTCACTTGGAGGGAAATCAGAGTTGTGCCCAGAGGAGCAAACATTTCTGGTCTGAGAGATGAGGCAAAATCCTAAGTAAAACAAACCCAATAGTCAGAAGGCAAAATGATTAACATAAAAGTTTGGGAAATGGTGGGGCGCCTGGGTGGCTCAGTCATTAAGCGTCTGCTTTCGGTTCAGGTCATGATCCCGGGGTCCTGGGATCGAGTCCCACATCGGGCTCCCTGCTCGGCGGGAAGCCCGCTTCTCCCTCTCCCACTCCCCCTGCTTGTGTTCCCTCTCTCGCTGTGTCTCTCTCTGTCAAATAAATAAAATCTTAAAATAAATAAATAAAGTTTAAAAAAAAGTTTTGCGAAATGGAATGCAAATCGGTTTAAGATAAAACATTCAAATGGAGGCCATGAAAATCTGACAGTGAAGTAACCCCATTTTTATACAGTGCTCTGGGATGGGCTCCCAGGTGTGAGGGGTGAGGGGTTCTATGGGGGAAAACATTGCAATTCACAATCAGATGAGGTCTTGTAACAATTGTTTTACAGAAGAGAAGCTGGTGCCCAGAGAGGCTGGCTTGCCCAACATCATGTAACTTGTAGCTGATTAACATGCAGAGCAAAAATGAAGATGATGGAACAATTGTTTTTTGTTTGTTTTGGTTTTTGTCTGTTTGTTTTGAACATATAGGAAATTGGTTGAACTATAATTAAGAGTGTGTCTAGGAAAATAATGGGAAGTAAAGTAGTTCCTGATTTGGGAACCATGAAAGATGGTGGAGAGCAGAGATAGGTTGTTATAAGCAAATATCAGTTACTTCAAACTGAGAGGATAAAAACATTCATAAGAACAGAGAGAAAGATGCAAATAGAATGTTGTGTTGTATGTGTGTATGTTTGTGTGTACATAATTATTTTTGATGGAGGCAGTGCTGATACACTCTCTACCAGGGATAAAGCCCTGAGAAGGAAGGTGGGGAGAGTGGGAAATCACCCAGCTTTGTCCATTCAGGCATTTCAATCATTTCCTTGAAAAGAGGAATCATTTACGATTATACCATATGATTATAATTCTGTTAGTATGGTGTATGTCACTGTGTATAAAATGAGTCGGTACTTTTATGGGGCACCTGGGTAACTCAGTTGTTAGGCGTCTGCCTTCGGCTCAGGTCGTGGTCCCGGGGTCCTGGGATCGAGCCCCACATCAGGCTCCCTGCTCGGCGGGAAGCCTGCTTCTCCCTCTCCCACTCCCCCTGCTTGTGTTCCCTCTCTCGCTGTGTCTCTCCCTGTCAAATAAATAAAATCTTTAAAAACAAAAAATAAATAAATAAAAATAAATAAAATGAGTCGGTACTTTTTAAAGAACACAAGCAAATATGAACCGTACATGTATTTGTAGTAAGATGGTGACACGAGAGTCTGTGATGTCTTATTGCTTCAATGCCAGAACGATGAAATAATTCTTATGAGAAGAGCCCCTTGAGGATATAAAACATGTATTTGCTCTAAGTAATAAATGAGGCCTGTAACTGACATAAATAATTCTTTTTTTAAAGTTTTAAAAAATTTTTATTTAAGTAATCTCTACACCCAACATGGGGTTCGAACTCATAACCCCAAGATCAAGAGTTACACCCTCCTCCAACTGAGCCAGCCAGGCGCCCCTGACATACATAATTTTTAAGCTCTGGGTTTTTAGGTACTATATTGGTTTTTGGTGATAAAATTCTTGGGGCAAGATTTTATTTAAGCATTTGGAATAAATAAACACTGTGTGGGTCCTCAGTCTCTGTAGGGTATTCAGAATTGTTTTTACTACAACTATTATTCTGTCCCCAGCGCTATTACTGTAATTTTATCACTCCAGCCAGAGATGACTCTCAAACTGTACTTTTTAAATGTTGATACTGATGGGTGGTCCATACAGTATAATAAGAATTGCATGAGTTTCTCAGCATTTGCATAAGTAAGCTTTCTATAATGAAGCTCAGAATTTTTCTAACATGCAAAGCTTAATAGAGTGCAATCTTTATGAAGACTTTGCCTGAGCTTCTGATCATTTGCTTAAATAATATAAATTGCTGGTAATTTTTAAGCACGTGCAAAGTAAATCAAAAACTTAAAAGTTTTAGAAGTTGTAGTAGTATAAAACGGCTTTACTGGTATCCAAAACCTCAGAGAATATAGTTGATGTGCCAGCAAAACATCCTAGGTGAGGTCAAATGGCCTAGGAGACCAATCGAAAACTCCACTGTGACCCAATGGAGCAAAGAATATTGAGGAAAGTAAAGTGAAATAGAGATGGAGAAAAAAAATAGCGAAACTCCATAGGATTAATGAACTATCAGCACTATTTGTAAATGTCCAGCAAATTACAGTCAGCCCTGGAAAAGTTTAACATAGGAACTGTGTGTCTTTGCTCTGAGCCTTGTGACCTTATATGACACCTACTTCTCATTTCACCAAACACAAAGATGGCCATTATAACGAGAAGAAGACAATTTCCTAAACAGTTGGCAGTTTCAATCATCATTTATAGCTCACAGGGACAGATTTTTTATTAAGTCAGTGTGTAGCATCTGAAATCTGCCTCATTTAGTCAGAGTTCAGTTCCTGGACTCGTTACGTGATACAAGTGAGAAAAACAAAAGTTCCAATTGTGTCTACAATAAAGAAATAAAATATGTTAATATGTCATTAATGACTGTGAAGATATCATGGATTCTGCTCTGCTCTAAAATTTACAGTGGGTTTCCCGAATTATTATCTCATTCTTTGAATATTTTTATAGATAGAGAAAATAAGACTCAGAGGGATTATTTGGCAAACCTGGATCTGTAACCTATGCCTTCTTTTCTAAACCAAATGTGTTATTCATCAAACTATGGTGATATCCAAAAAAGCAGTGGTCCCTCCAGCCCAATTCTAAGAGCACACTTACACTTCTTTCCAGCACGGGGGTTCAGCCCCCACGTTCAAGTGTGGCAGTATCTCTTCTGCTTGTTGATGTCTGTTCTGACTGATTGACTTTTTAATATCTTAAATATTACCCTCCTTCTATCCAAACCTATTCAGGGAGGGCACCCAGGTGGTTCAGTGAGTTAAGCATCCGACTCCATCTCAGCTCAGGTCTTGATCTCAGGCTTGTTTCAAGCCCCTCATTGGGCTCCATGCTGGGTGTGGAGCCTACTTTAAAAACAAACAAACAAACCAATCAATCAATCAATCAATCAGTAAATAAGGGCGCCTGGGTGGCTCAGTCTATTAAGCGTCTGCCTTCGGCTCAGGTCATGATCTTGGAGTCCTGGGATCGAGTCCCACATCGGGGAGTCTGCTTCTCCTTCTGCCTCTCCCCTCCCTGCTCGTGCTCTCTCTTTCAAATAAGTAAATAAAATCTTTTAAAAATATATAAATATAAATAAACAAATAAAAAAGAAAAAAGAGTGCGGGGAATAAATACATTCTGGAGATTAGTTGCATAATATAGACATTAGCCAAGTGACTGTTAACTGATTTTTGTTTAATGAAAGATAGATATAACTGTTGAATTATTGAATAAACATTGGACTTCAGCCACTGTTTAGATTTATTACACAGGAGTTTTTCATTGCAAAGGCAATGAAATAGCAAGATGAACAAAACTTAATCCCCCAAATAAAAAGGAGCTATTTTCATTGGATTCTATATGTAATCCTGCAATCATATATTTTTTAAAGATTTTATTTATTTATTCATGAGAGAGAGAGAGAGAGAGAGAGGCAGAGGCAGAGGCAGAGGGAGAAGCAGGTTCCCCGTGGAGCAGGGAGCCCGATGCGGGACTCGATCCCAGGATCCTGGGATCATGACCTGAGCTGAAGGCAGACACTTAACCGACTGAGCCACCCAGGTGTCCCCTGCAATCATATTTTAATATTGTACTTTATTCGCTTTACATGCTTATAAATATTTCCTTATCTCTACATAATTTTTCTATTCATATTTCAATGGCTGTATACTATGTTCATGTATATAGTTTTGATATTAACTATGGCATTATCACTTTAAGTTTAAATGTAATGATAATAAGGTTTTTGGTAAACCTCACATATTTGAACTTACATGATACAAGCCACTAAAAATATTTTTTCAGTTATTATTGTAATGATTTAGGTTCTTGAAATCATTATAATCCTAAGGTGTGAACTAACTTATTTTTTTAAGACTTTTATTCACTTGAGAAACAGAGAGAGAAAGAGTACAGGAGTGGGGATGTGGGGGCAGAGGGAGAGGGAGAAGCAGACTCCCGCTGAGCAGGGAGCCCCATGCTGGGCTTGATCCCAGACCCCAAGATCATGACCTGAGCTGAAGGCAGGCGCTTAACTGACTGAGCCACTCAGGCGTCCCAGGTGTGAACTAACTTAATTCAACTTGGAAAATGTGAAAACATACCTTAAAGGTACAAATTACTTACACAATAAATACCAAATCATTTTGATTTAACATAAAATTTGAATCAATATGCTATGTGCTTGTTTGGGGGTATTTCTTTTTTTTATTTAAATTCAAATTAATTAACATATAGGGTATTATTAGGTTCAGGGTAGAATTTAGTGATTCATCAGTTGCATATAACACCCAGTGTCATCATATCAAGTGCCCTCCTTAATGCCCATCACCCAGTTACCCCATCCCCTCACCCACATCCCCTTTAGCAACCCTCAGTTTGTTCCCTATAGTTAAGTGTCTCTTATGGTTTGTCTCCCTCTCTGTTCTTTTCTTATTTTATTTTTCCTTCCCTTTCCCTATGTTTATATGTTTTGATTCTTAAATTCCACATATGAGTGAAATCATATGGTATTTGTCTTTCTCTGACTTATTTCGCTTACATAATACCCTCTAGTCCTCTAGTTCCATCCACATCATTTCAAATGGCAAGACTTCATTTTTTGATGAGTAAGTAATATTCCATTGCATATAAATGCCACGTCTTCTTTATCCATTCATCCATCAAAGGACATCTGGGCTCATTCCATATTTTGGCAATTGTGGACATTGCTGCTATAAACATTGGGATGCAGGTGCCCCTTCGAATCATTATTTTTGTACCCTTTGGGTAAATACCCAGTAATGCAATTGCTGGGTAGTAGGGTAGTTCTATTTTTAACTCTTTGAGTAAACTCCATACTGTTTTCCAGAGTGGCTGCACCAGTTTGCATTCCCACCAGTTTCTGCACATCCTCATCAACATCTATTGTTTCCTGAGTTGTTAATTTTAGCCATTCTGACTGGTGTGAGGTGGTGTCTCATTGTGTTTTGATTTGTATTTACCTGATGATAAGTGATGTTGAGCATTTTTTCATGTGTCTGTTGGCCATTTGTATGTCTTCTTTGGAGAAATATCTGTTCATGTCTTCTGCCCATTTCTTGCCTGGATATTTTGTGTTTTGGGTGTTGAGTTTGATAAGTTCTTTAAGATTTTGAATGCTAGTCCTTTTATTTGATAAGACATTTGCAAATATCTTCTCCCATTCTGTAGGTTGCCTTTTAGTTTTGTTGACTGTTTCCTTTGCTGTGCAAAAGCTTTTTATCTTGATGAAGTCCCAATAGTTCTTTTTTTTTTTTTCTTCTCTTGCCTTTGGAGACCTGTCTAGCAAGAAGTTGCCTTGGCCAAGGTCAAGGAGGTTGTTACCTGTGTTCTCCTCTAGGACTTTGATGGATTCCTGTCTCACATAAGTCTTTTGTCCATTTTGAGTTTATTTCTGTGTATGGTGTAAGAAAGTGGTCCAGTTTCAGTCTTCTGCATGAGGCTGCTGTTTGGGAATAGTTCCATACATTATTTTTGTGAGAGATAAAGATAAAATACCAACTTTGGTAAATTAGAATGTAGTGAATTTGGAATAAAAAGAATGGAACTCTTTTCATGACCATCATGTTATTATACTATGCTATGATAGTAATATATCTGAAAATACCATTTAGATATTCACGCTATCCTAGTTGTTTAATACTTTGTTTTCCACCCCTGCTTTAGACCATACAACAGTGTGATTTCATTTGAGGGCAAATCCCATGCAAGCCCAGTTGACTGAAGCAAATTTTCATCTCACCAGAGCAAAACATGTTCTGCCAAGCCTGTTCATGCCAACGCAGACCATTTAGGGTATAATTGGCTGTGACTGGCACTCACACAAGCTGTGACATTTTCTATCAGCCATTGGGTAGAATCTGGAAAGCTAAAGAAACAATTAGATGCTACAGAAGACAACTGGATTTGGGAAGGAAGCAAATATAAAGCAAGTCAGCTCTTTTCCACTTCAAGTGATGAAGCTTCAATACTGGCCATCCTCTCCTCTTCTAAAAATGTAAGACGTCAGGGAAAGAGAAAACACTGACTACTCTAATATAGGATGAAATCATTTAGAGTCTTCTGTTTAGAGAATGCAAATAAAATAAAGAGAATATTAATTAAAGGGACTTGGGGAGCTGGCTGGCTCAGTCAGTAGAGCATGCAACTCTTGATCTCAGGGTCATGATTTGAAGCCCCACGTTGGGCATAGAGCCTACTTAAAAAATAAATAACAAACAAATAAATAAATAAATAAATGGACCTAGAAACCACCAAAAATTGGGGCACCTTGGTGGCTCAGTTGGTTAAGCGTCTGACTCTTGAGCTTAGCTCAGGTCTTGATCTCAGGGTCGTGTGTTCAAGCCCTGCACTTAAAAGAAAAAAAGGAAACCACCAGAAATTAAGGGAAGATGGAAAATGACATTGACATAAAATATCATGCAATTGGCAAATCAAGGAGAGAAAGACAATCAGAAGGCGAATGGGAGAAAAAGGAATGAAAGTAATAAGGTAGGAGAGGGAAAACAAGACTTCAAAAATCAACCAGGAGGGGCGCCTGGGTGGCTCAGTCGTTAAGCGTCCGCCTTCGGCTCAGGTCATGATCCCAGGGTCCTGGGATTGAGCCCCGCATCGAGCCCCGCATCGAGCCCCGCATCGGGCTCCCTGCTCCGCGGGGAGCCTCCTTCTCTCTCTCTCCCACTCCCCCTGCTTGTGTTCCCCCTCTCACTGTGTCTCTCTCTGTCAAACAAATAAATAAAAATCTTTAAAAATCAACCAGGAGCGTGTGGGAAAACACAAAGCTAAATAAAAAACTGCAGCACGAATACATTATTTTTATGTACTTCCTTTCTCTAATAATTAAATAAATGCAAAATAAAATAACAATGATGCATCATTTTGCCTCACACGTTAGCAAAAATTTAAAAGAATATTAATATCCAGTTTGGGCAAGTAGGTGGGAAAACAGTCTCCTATACACTATTGATTTATTGTTTTATTTATTTGTAAATAAATAAACTGTGTGAGGCAAACGGGGAAAACCTTATTAAAATATTCATACTTGTTGGGGCGCCTGGGTGGCTCAGTCGTTAGGCGTCTGCCTTCGTTCGCCTCAGGTCATGATCCCGGGGTCCTGGGATCGAGCCCCGCGTCTGGCTCTCTGCTCAGCGGAAAGCCTGCTTCTCCCTCTCCCACTCCCCCTGCTTGTGTTCCCTCTCTCACTGTGTCTCTCTCTGTCAAATAAATAAATAAAATCTTAAAAAAAATATTCATACTTGTTGACTCAACAATTCCCATTACTGGGGAGACACTTATACAAGTATGAAAAGGTATATGTACAAGGATATTCCCTGCAGAATTGTTGATGACCATGAAAAGTTGGGTGGGAAAAACTGCGGATGAGTAGGGCATTAGTTAAATAAATTACTCTACATCCCTATAGGGAAATACTATATATAAATCTAAGAGTATTAAGAAAATCTTATGTTAATAGAACACTCACTATACATTAGGTGAAAATGCCTAAAGTATTAGAAGCTTTAGAGTAGCAGCTACTATATTACTAATAATAACCATAATAAAAAGTTTATATTTATCGAAAGCTTATTTTGCACATTGTACTAAGTCTTTTATAAGCATTATTCCCTAATTCTCGCAAGAACTTTGTGATGCGGGTAAGTATCTTTATCTGCATTTGACAGGTAAGAAGACCTGAGACTCAGAGAAATTACATAATCTGTCCAAGGATGCTAGTAAGGGCCAAAGCTAAGTCTTAAACCCAGAGAAGCTTGGCTTCCAAGCTCAGGCTCTTACTCTAGGCTCCCAAAGTATAGTGTGATCCGGTTGTTGTCATTGTTATTTTTAAGAAAAAAATACTCTAGGGGCGCCTGGGTGGCTCAGTCGTTAAGCGTCTGCCTTCGGCTCAGGTCATGATCCCAGGGTCCTGGGATCGAGCCCCACATCGGGCTCCCTGCTTGGCGGGAAGCCTGCTTCTCCCTCTCCCACTCCCCCTGCTTATGTTCTCTCTCTCGCTGTGTCTCTCTCTGTCAAATAAATAAATAAAATCTTAAAAAAAAAAAGAAAAAATACTCTAGTAAATACATACAGAAGAAAATACAGAGTATTCACTAGACTGTTCATATCCTTTATCTGCTGAGGAGAAAATTTTGAAGTTACATTACATTCCTTTTTATTTCTGCAATATTTGTACCTTTATAATAACATACATGGTTTTATAATAAGAAGAAAATCAGTAAGATTCATAAATTGCTTGCTTTCTGAAAGTTAATTGTGAAGCAGTACTCCAAAATCATTGGAAATGTCTTTAATCAATGTTCTCAGAACTTCCTAAATCAAGGATTCCCCAATGCCAGTCCATGAACCAAACACATCACAATCACCTAAGGAGTATTTTGTTGCATATACCTATTCCTTGGCCCCAAATGCCCCATCCTATCCAGTTCCGTACATCTGGGACGGGGCTCTGGAATTTACATTTTTTAAAAGCTCCCCAGGTGATTCTGATACCCAGCCAGGTTTGGGAATCACTGACTCAGAGAATGTGATTTATGTAGATCAAAAGAGAAAAGAGAGAAAGTGTACCATATGGCATGTTAACTCTTTCTTTAATTTCAGAGGTGGCTTTTAGAGGCTTTTCTTTAATTTTAGAGGTGGCTTCACAGAGGAAGGGCTTCTAAATCATTGGTATGCATAATTCAGTAGATACCTATTCCCAAAAATGTGCCAACAGCTTTGTCCGTCTGAAATGTGACAATAATTCACATTTATCATGGAATAGAGGAAGGGAAGATGTTTGGAAGGTTTTGTGAGTAATTAAACAGTGCACTATTAGTGCACAGGTAGGTATCTAGACCCACAGAGCATAATACAAAGCGCAGAAACACACCCAAGCACATGCAGGGCCTTGGCTTATCATAGGGATGGCCATAGATCAATAGGGAAGGATGCATGGGCAACCGGCTATCTCCATGGGGGAATATTAATATGAACAATTAGCAGAATGCTGGGGGCTTACTGGGCATGCAGATTTCTTTTTAAAATGTGATAGCTTTTTTCAATCCCCCAAATTCTTCTACTTTCCAAACTGCTTACTATCAATTGACTTCATCAGCCCTTCCTCCGAGTCCCCCATCAGCTTCCGTTAAATGCTAGTGTTTCCCTGAGTTCTTTCCTTGGCCACCTGCCATTTTCTTCACTCCGTGTGCCCTCCTGGGCCAGCTCATCCATTCTCATGACTTGGACTACCAAGGGAAAAAAAAAAATTCCAAATCTATTCTATCTATTCTTTCCAGGGAAAGCTTCTGTCCCAAATTCTAGAGCCGTATTTCTAATGCTTAACGGATGTGCAAGTTATCTTACACTTAACTCATCATCTGCCCCTGCGTCTTCTACTGTAATGACAATCTCAGTTGATAAAATCACCACCCAACCAGTCTCCCAAGGTAGAAATTTGTGAGTCGTACTTAACTCTGCCTTCTTCCTGTCAAGTGGCCATCGAATCCTGTAATTTATCCTTCAAAATTATCTTTTGACATGTCTCCATCCTATGACCCCTGCCATAGTCCCAGTCCTCAGCACACTCACCTCTAAATTGCAAGTCTCCTGTCTAGTGTCCCCTCCTTCCCACTCTCCAATGTATTCATCATATTCTCATGAAGAGTGGTTTGCCTTAAAATAAAGTGGGGGAAAAAATGCTTGCTATTCCCCTCCTAAAAGGTCTGGTAGCTTGCAGAAGTCTATATAAAGAAGTCCCAATTCTTTGCTTGGCAAATGGCAATAATACAGCGATATCGTATATCGAGGGGCGCCTGGTTGGCTCAGTTGGTTAAGCGTCTGCCTTTGGCTCAGGTCATGCTCCCAGGGTCCTGGGCTCAAGCCTCTTGTCAGGCTCCCTGCTCAGTGGGAAGCCTGCTTCTCCCTCTCCTCCCTGCTCCTGTTCTCTCACTATCTCTGTCTCTCTCCAATAAATAAATAAAATCTTTCAAAAATATATCATATATTGAGTACCCATTTTATATATGAGCCAAATGAGGCCCCTAGAGGTCAAGTATCTTCCCTAAGGTGACAGAACTCATAAGTGGCAGAGCTGGGATTTCAGCCTTGGCTGAATCCAACCCTGCAGCCCACTCGCAATTCCAGTCTCTTCTTTGACCTAATCCCTCTGTTTATAGATCTATCTCCTCGAACAAGCTGCGAAATCCCCAAGGACAGGAAAAAGGTCTTATTCATCTCTGCATCCCCAGTGTCTAACACTGTGTCTGGCACAGAATAGATGCTTAATATATGCTTGTTTCAGTCGTTAAGCGTCTACCTTCGGTCAGGTCATGATCCCAGTGTCCTGGGATGGAGTCCCACATCGGGCTCCCTGTTCAGTGGGAAGCCTGCTTCTCCCTCTCCCTCTCCCCCTGCTTGTGTTCCCTCTCTCGCTGTGTCTCTCTCTGTCAAATAAATAAAATCTAAGAAAAAAAAAAGTGAATGAAGGGACAGAGAAAGCAAGGAAGGAGTTGAAACTAGTGAAGATGTTTTAAGAACATGATGCTGTTTTAAATGTCTGAAGAGGAGTCATGTAGAAATGGCTTTATCCCCCCTATAGTAGGGATGCTCTAACCTGAACTCCATGAACGCGCTCAGGGAGTGCATTTTTCTGGGATAACGGTCCATAACACTCATAAATTTCACAAAGCCTTCTGTGACCCCAAATAAAAACGTTTAGAACTCTTTCTCCAGAGGAGAGCCAATGAGCAGATGTTACTGGGAAACCAGTTTCAGGTCTGTGCAAAGAGGGATTTTATAACAAGGAGAGCTGTTTGAAAATAAAATCTTTACAGCAAAACGTCAAAAGCTCTGGATCAGTGGAAGCAATCAAGCAAAGGTCAGATAAACATGTCCAAAGATACAGAGAAAGGAATCCATAGAATTCTGGGGGCTAGAAGATACCCTAGGAAAATTTCCACACTCGACCTCTGTGATTCAGTGATTTATCTTTTCTTTTTTAACTTTGCACAGATTTTGATGACTTTTAGAACCATCACGACATCTTTCTCAGTCTGTTAACTTTCCAGGTACTCATCTTTAACAATTATCTTTAGGTTTCTTTGCCTTTCTTAATAAACCTAAACAACGCACATGTAAATTCTGTCTACATCTGCAGGCACTAGGTCGTTCCTATTTTTCAAATTAGATCTTTTTCTTACTCATTATGAAGCCTGATTGCTCATTTGTCATATATCTTGCTTCATAGGTTATTGAGATTTTAGTTTATATTATATAAAACTTTGAATCATGAAATGCAAAAAAAATTGTTCTGCAGACCTATCCCCTCTAATGCATGAGTTACTTTGTTGAGTGTGGCTGTCTTTTCTCCTCAAAGTCATTTATTTATTCCATAATCATTGTTGACATAACAAAAACTGAAAAATATTTACCATGTTACTGTTCAACAGATGATAAAACAAAAGGTTAATTTAACGACATGTAGGAGATTTTCTCAGTATCTTTCCTTACATTTACTTCATTATTTGCATCTCAAGGTGATTGAAAGGATGTGGTGAACTTTAAAAACGATGGATGTGGGCAAATGTGGGGGTTATTCATAAAATAATCATAGCAAATGTTTACCATTTTGTTTATGCCTTGAAGTCATTGTATTCTACTTAGAAACATTAAAAAATGTATAGTCTTTTATAAGGAGCAGCCCTCAGAGTCAAGATTAAATAAGTAATCCTTTTTAGTGATAAATATTAAAGTTCCATATCCTTGTGTTATCAAGACATTTGCTCCACTATTTCAAATAGTTGAACTTTTGGGATGACCCTTTCAAAAGGATAAACCAGCTGTAAAATGGATTACCTTCTTGCTTCTCGGGAGTGAGAAGTAACAAGTGAGGCAAATGTAAATGACTTTCACTGTTTTTGTTGACATAAGTCAAAGAAAATGCATGAAAGAACATTAACTCTGAAGGTTAAATGGTGCCCAAGACTGGTCGACATTTGCTGCCATCTGCTGGTCAGAAGAGAAAACTGCAAGGAACGGATAACCGTGTAGAGGGAAATTGAGCCGGAGTGCGCGGCAGCATTTATATTGGTAGGAAGGGGTTCATTATCCAGAATTGTGCTTGTGAAAATACTGTACACCCCAGCTTCAGAGCCAGCCCCTTCTCACTGGCAGAGAGGAGATAAGGGCCAAGTGGCTGACGGGCCGCCTGCCCACAGAGTATGACTATTTGCGGCGATCCATGTATCTGGTCACCTGCACCTTCATTTCGAGCTCCTCCTCCCTCAACTTCAATTGCAAAGCAATGAAGTCCATTTCTTATTGCATGACACATTTTCTAAAATGTTGCCCCCAGAGAAAACTGGCTTTTCTTCTTTTTTAAAAAATATATTTTTAAAAAGATTTATTTATTTGCAAGAGAGAGAAAACAGTGGGGGTTGGGGGATGGGGGGAGAGGCAGAGGGAGAGAGAGAATCCCAAGCAGACTCTCCACGGAGCGCAGAGCCCAATGCAGGGCTTGATCTCATGACCCTCAGATCAGGACCTGAGCTGAAACCAAGGGTCAGATGCCCAACGACTGCACCACCCAGGCATCCCCAAACTGGCTTTTCTTGATCAGAGATTGCAAACAAGCTTAAATACAGATTACAAATTTTAGATAGAATTTTATAAAAATGTGGGTTTTGAATTTAAAATAAGTAAAGTTCACATAAAAGTGTGGATTGCCAACTTCTCTTGGAAAATTGGAACATGAGACCACATGGACTCCATTCCCATGTGACTGCAGCAGGCTCTGGCTATGTCTATTAGAGGAGGATCCCTCTCCTGCTCATTACAGTTCTACTACTTCCTGTTACCCGCCCCCCCAGGAGCCCAGAGGTCAGAGGTCACTTATTTTTGCCATATATATATTTTTTTTTTTTTAAGTGGATACTTTTAGCCTATGTGGGGCAGAGCCTACTGGCTGCCCACTCTTGCATCAATTAGTAACTGATACCTATATTATCAGGCATGGCATGGACCCAACTAAAAATTCTATTTCCCCTACTCTCTTGCAGCAAGGAGATATGTGTCCAAGTCTATGGCCTGGGCTTCTGGGAATGTTGTTTTTTTTTTTTTTTTTTTTTAAAGATTTTATTTATTTATTTTAGAGAAAGAAAGAGAGAGAGAGAGAGCATGAGCGAGCGAGGGGCAGAGGGAGAGGGAGAGAGAATCCCAAGCAGGCTCCATGCTCAGCACAGAGCCCAGCATGGGGCTCATCTCACAACCCAGAGAGAACGACCTGAGCCTTTTGGACAGGTGTTGTCTTAGGTCAGTTTTCCTGGAAAACAGAGTTGGAGGTGGAGACGCACTCCCTGTAAGGGAGGGAAGGGAAAGGATGAGGCAGAGAGGCTGGGCTGCAGGGTGGTTCCAACAGAGTGCTCAGCTGATCCCAGGAAAAGTTCTGGAGCTGACACAGCCTTGCCTGAGTTGCGCTGTAGCAGGACAAGGGGGCTGAGTCTTTTACCCCTGCATCAGCCAGTCACCGAATATGAGCTGCCCCGCAGTGCTCAGAGTGAGGCTCAGTTGTGAACCATCTGCACCGATTGGAAGTTGAGGGAATGAATGAGTCTCGGTCCAGAAAGGAAGCAGAAAGGTCCCTTCCAGCATCCTCCTAGTCATTTACATATTAGGGCATAATTCATTAATTTTAAGTGTTACTTAAAATTAGTACTCCTAATTTTCATTTCTCAGTAAGTCTGGGCTAATGACATTTTTGGCCCTTCATTGTGTGCTCTTGCATCAAAGATAGGGCAGGCTTAAACCATTACTAAGGTTAGTGGCTGTTAAGAGTCAAGCTGAGTAATAATTCAATGTGTTCTGCCCTTTTAGGTGAAGAAAATATTACCTATAAAGAGTTAATAAGCAAAACCTATTCTAAGTGCTGTATCAAGAGGGGCAGATGCTGGGCAGATAGATACCAGTCATAAAAAGCAGCTGGGGACAAAGGAGCAGATCTTTTCTCGGGGCAAGTGTCTCCCTGTTGTCTCCTTGAGGTTTCCATAAGAGCTTCCTAATCCTTGACAGGTCCCTTCCCTCCATCAGTGATGGCTGGCATGGCGCCCCTCTGGCTTTCCTTGCAAAGCTCTCAGCTGCTCTGCTGACCTGCTGTCCTCATGATTCTGGTATCAAGATAAAAATCACTATTGACTTTCATTAGTTTTGAGATCAGAGCTAACAGAAGTAGCTTGTTTTTTAAGCAAGGTGAGCTTGCCCACCATATGGGTGTTAATTACAGATCCATGTTAGTTCATTGACTTAAAAGGAGGGTAATTGAACATATCCGTGGTTTCCACTGATCCCACAGCAATGCTTTTTAATTGCTTGCATAGACTAATGGCTTCTGTAAATGCTGAAAATAAACCTTTAAAGTAGGTCATTCGGGAAAATAGAAACTTAGAGATTGAAGAGGAAATTATGGTTGAGTTCATAGTGATTAAGTACTCCATTTCTTAAACAGTATTGAAAAGGGAAATTTCAAAATTATTCATATATTAAAATACATATGTACACACTATGTACATATAATTTAATCCTTTACAAAGATTGGGCTCAAGTAAGACTGAAAAATAAACTCAGTTACATAGAGTTCCTTTATTACCAACTGGATGCAAACACTTTCTCAGATTTACATAATGTTGAATGAAATTCTCGAGCAAGAAAATAGCCACATTGGTTGAGATTTATTAAAATCATCATAACTCTGACCACGTGTTTTATCTTTATTGGTCTTTTTTAGGTACACGCACAGCAATGTATAAAAATTCAGTGTGCAAGGATTTCTGGTTTTATAATACATCAATTGCATGTCTCTTCTGCCTAAGTGTAGTCAGGATAATATACTTCATTGAATTGAGGGAAAATGCTCCCAGAGATAAGGACTTTGATTTGTACGCTTAGCACCCAGGACGTTTCTCCTGCGTACTTGTAGGTGGCAACATGTATTTGTTGAATGAATAATAGATGGATGGTGAAATCAGCTATATAGGGACCAGTTCACTTTGAAATATCTCATAGGGCTTAGATCATAAGAGTGGCTGTGAAAGTGTGAAGCCAGAATGGTTAATGAGATGATTGAATAAGCGAGTGAAATGAGCACTAGGAAAGCTCATCGAGTAGGGAAGATTTTCTTTTTTCAGGGATAAAAAGCCTTGGCCCCTGAGTATTTCTGAGAGATATATTCACCAAGCAAGACTAAAAGAAGTCATTCAATCTAGAGGTGCCTGAGTTGGCTCAGTTAATCTGATCCTCAAGATAGAGCTTACTTTTCTTTTTCTCTTAAGGCCCTGACTTTTACATCCAAAATGATTTTTTAACACTGAAAACAGGTTTCTCCCCTGTCTGGGTGGGATCTCTCACTGGTAAAATCCCAGGGTATCCTTTTGTGTTTCCTTTGGTGGGGATCAATCCGTTCCTGCCTTTCTGCCCACTCATGATATGACGTCCAGCCCAGTAGCTGTGTGTGATCCCTGTAATGTTGAAGAATACCCAGTTCTGGCCAACCATCTTGTGAGAAAATGCTATGGCAGAGATCCTTATTTATTCCTGTTTTCTATAACCCAAGTCAACCCACAGCCCCTTCTGTGGAGCCTTTCTGATTCCCCCAAGGAGGCATAGGTACTCCTTCTAGGCTTCTGTTACACATTGAACATGTATGCATCATGGCCATTAACACATTGTGACATAATTGGTTGTGTGCTTTCCTCCCTATAGATTCAGTGCTCCTTGAAGGAAGAGGGTGTCTCTATTTTTATAATAATAGAGATTGGTAAATACTGGTAAATATTCATTTAAAGTAGAGATTAGTTTACTGGCTCTCTGGAAGATTTGTGGACCTCAATATACTTGCCAGTAGTAGAGGGAAGATTGGACGTGTCCAACCTATCCTCAGGGGAATATATGTTGACTAACATTTATAGAAGTCAATAAAACTTTTTCCATTGAAACACTTCACTATTCTCTTTCAGATCATCTTGCCTCACTCTGCCATAAAACCCACATTTCATTGCAGTATCATATGGCTCAACCTCATAGCATCAGGGAAGATAGAATGTATAAACCCACCAATGCATTGAACAGCTCCAGAGGTATCATGGAAACTTTTCACAAGCTTTGGCATCTTCTGACATAGAGAAGCTTCCCCTTAGAACTGAAAATTTTTGGCTCACCTGGGTGGCTCAATCAGCTGGGCATCTGACTCTTGGTTTCAGTTCAGGTCATGATCTCATGGATCTTGAGATCAAGCCCCCCATCAAGCTCCAGGCTCAGTGGGGAGTCTGCTTGAAGATTCTCTCCCTCTGCCCCTCCCCCCACTCGTGCTCTCACTCTCTCAAACAAATAAATCTTAAAAAAAAAAAAAGGACTGAAAAGTTTCCATATAACTCTGGTTTCCTCGCCATCTTTGCACCAAAAATATCACTTGGGTTTCCTCCTTTATGTAAAATATCAGTAGATTACCAAGATTACAAGGGGAAAAGTGGAAGATAAAATATTCTAAAACAAAGAAAAATGCAGATGATCACTTGGTGGATTTAATAGCTAGGCAACCTGGTGATGTCAGAAGACCATTACCATCCCTAACCTGGTGAACACAGGTGGGAAAAATACTAATTAATATTGTGACATATTAAAATAAGACATTATAAAAAACAAAAGAATGAAAAATGCATATGTATATACATGAGTGTGTATATTTTGATTTTCTATTTTATAACTTTTGACAAGTATAATTTGTTTTACAATGAAGTTTACTATCAAAAAAAAGGGAAGGAAAGAAGGAAAAAGGAAGAAGAAAGGATCTCCTTGTTTTAAAAAAATAATTAACCATTCATTTGTGTTTAATGGAACAGAGCAGCTGCTAGGACCCATTGAGAGAAAACTGTCAATAATTCTACTGACCTCCCTGAAGTGAGCAAGTTGATAGTGGCAAAGTCAAACATGGTAATATCAAGCTCCAGGTTCATTCTTATACCTCAAAGACACAGTCCTGTCACCAGAAACTACATCCTGCAGACGAGAGTGGGCAAGGCAAGGGGCAGGAGACAAGGGCTCAATACGAGGGTCTCTGGCAAACAAATTACTTCAGAGAGCTGGAGCCCGCAGGAGCCTGCCATGAGTAGGGAGGCACTGATGCGCTCGGATATAGGGATTTAACAGGAAAGAGGCTCTATTGTCATTATAACCTACATCCTTTGGGCTGTATCCATACTCCGGGAAGGGGGGAAATGAAGACTCCTGAGTTACCTGTGTAAATCTGTTAGGGAAATCAGAAACCTCCTGTTTGACTGCTTTATTTCATTTGGTGGCTTTCTGAAATATTTCAAACATTTTGAAAACTAAATCATGACTACAAGGACTTGATTAAAGAATCTACAATAAGATATGATGATCGTCTTTGAACTTGTAGTACTCTATTCAAAAGGACAGAAGGTTTAGAAAGATGGAAGCATAGCACACTCTCCTGGCTATCAGAACAATATGTATGTGTGTATCAGAACAATATGAATAAGCTCCAGTTACTTGGTTCTAAATTCACAAGATTTTCTTTCTCTCACTCTTTCTTTTTTTCTCTCTCATTTTTACAGGTTTTTTTTTTCCTGATTAAAAAATAAATACATGAGAATTGAAATAAATTTAGTTACTTCAAAAAAAAAAAAAAAAACCACTAAACAAGGACTCAAAAATTATCCCTAATTCTAGGACCTGGAGACAACCATAGTGCAAATCCTTCCAGGCTACTTTCTATGCAAATGCTTGGAGAGTGGAATAAATGTGTCTGAAGCACCTAGGACATAACAAGTGTTTTTAAAAAGAGCTATTACTATGACACTGTTTTTCTACCAGTCCTTTTAAATCAACAATGTATTCTAGGAGTGCCTGGGCAGCTCAGTCAGTTAAGCCTCTGACTCTTGATTTCAGTTCAGGTCATGATCTCAGGGTCCTGGGATCGAGCCCTGCATGGGGCTCCACACTCAGCGGGGAGTCTGCTTGAGCATTGTCTCCCTCTCCCTCCGCCCCTCCCCCTGTTCGTGCTCGCTCTCTCTCTCAAATAAATAAACAGAAAAGCCAGTGTATTCTATTTGTTTTTTAGATTTATTTTATTTTATTTTATTTTTTATTTTATTAAATAAAATCTAATCACCATACATTACATCATTAGTTTTTGATGTAGTGTTTCATGACTCATTGTTTGCGTATAACACCCAGTGCTCCATGCAGAACGTACCCTCTTTAATACCCATCACCAGGCTAACCCATCCCCCCACCACCTCCCCTCTAGAACCCTCAGTTTGTTTCTCAGAGTCCACAGTCTCTCATGGTTCTTCTCCCGCTCTGATTCCCACCCCCCTTCATTTTTCCCTTCCTATTATCTTCTTCATTTTTTTTTAACATATAATGTATTATTTGTTTCAGAGGTACATATCTGTGATTCAACAGTCTTACAAAATTCACAGTGCTCACCATAGCACATACCCTCCCCAATGTCTATCACCCAGCCACCCCATCCCTCCCACCCCCCACCACTCCAGCAACCCTCAGTTTGTTTCCTGACATTAAGAATTCCTCATATCAGTGAGATCATATGATACATGTCTTTCTCTGATTGACTTATTTCGATCAACATAATACCCTCCAGTTCCATCCACGTCGTTGCAAATGGCAAGATTTCATTCCTTTTGATGGCTGCATAATAGTCCATTGTATATATATACCACTTCTTCTTTATCCATTCATCTGTCGATGGACATCTTAGCTCTTTCCATAGTTTGGCTATAGAAATGTGGACATTGCTGCTATAAACATCGGGGTGCACATACCCCTTCGGATCACAACATTTGTATCTTTGGGGTAAATAACCAGTAGTGAAATTGCTGGGTTGTAGGGTAGCTCTATTTTCAACTTTTTGAGGAAACTCCATACTGTTTTCCTCCATACTGCACCAGCTTGCATTCCCACCAACAGTGTAGGAGGGTTCCCCTTTCTCCGCATCTCCGCCAACATCTGTTGTTTCCTGACTTGTTAATTTTAGCCATTCGACCGGTATGAGGTGGTATCTCATTGAGGTTTTGATTTGGATTTCCCTGATGCCGAGCGATGTGGAGCACTTTTTCATGTGTCTGTTGGCCATTTGGATGTCTTCTTTGGAAAAATGTCTGTTCATGTCTTCTGCCCAGTTCTTGATTGGATTCTTTGTTCTTTGGGTGTTGAGTTTGATAAGTTCTTTATAGATTTTGGATACTAGCCCTTTATCTGATATGTCATTTGCAAATATCTCCTCCCATTCTGTCGGTTGTCTTTTGGTTTTGTTGACTGTTTCTTTTGCTGTGCAAAAGCTTTTTATCTCGATGAAGTCCCAATAGTTCATTTTTTTTAAATTTTTTTATTCTTATGTTAATCCCCATACATTACATCATTAGTTTTAGATGAAGTGTTCCATGATTCATTGTTTGTGCATAACACCCAGTGCTCCATGCAGAATGTGCCCTCCTCAATACCCACCACCAGGCTAACTCATCCTCCTACCCCCCTCCCCTCTAGAACCCTCAGTTTGTTTTTCAGAGTCCATCGTCTCTCATGGTTCGTCTACCCCTCTGATTTCCCCCGCTTCATTCTTCCCCTCCCGCTACCTTCTTCTTCTTTTTTTTTTCTTAACATATATTGCATTATTTGTTTCAGAGGTACAGATCTGTGATTCAACAGTCTCACACAATTCACAGTGCTCACCATAGCACATACCCTCCCCAGTGTCTATCACCCAGTCACCCCATCCCTCCCACCCCACCCCCCACTCCAGCAACCCTCAGTAGGTTTCCTGTGATTAAGAATTCCTCATATCAGTGAGATAATATGATACATGTCTTTCTCTGTTTGACTTATTTCACTCAACATAATACCCTCCAGTTCCATCCACGTCGTTGCAAATGGCAAGATCGCATTCCTTTTGATGGCTGCATAATATTCCATTGTATATATATATATATATATATATATACCACTTCTTCTTTATCCATTCATCTGTCGATGGACATCTTGGCTCTTTCCACAGTTTGGCTGTTGGGGACATTGCTGCTATAAACATCGGGGTGCACGTACCCTTTCGGATCCCTACATTTGTATCTTTGGGGTAAATACCCCGTAGTGCAATTGCTGGATCATATGGTAGCTCTATTTTCAACTTTTGCAGGAACCTCCATACTGTTTTCCAGAGTGGCTGCACCAGCTTGCATTCCCACCAACAGTGTAGGAGGGTTCCCCTTTCTCCGCATCCCCGCCAACATCTGTCGTTTCCTGACTTGTTAATTTTAGCCATTCTGACTGGTGTGAGGTGGTATCTCATTGAGGTTTTGATTTGGATTTCCCTGATGCCGAGCGATGTGGAGCACTTTTTCATGTGTCTGTTGGCCATTTGGATGTCTTCTTTGGAAAAATGTCTGTTCATGTCTTCTGCCCAGTTCTTGACTGGATTCTTTGTTCTTTGGGTGTTGAGTTTGATGAGTTCTTTATAGATTTTGGATACTAGCCCTTTATCTGATATGTCATTTGCAAATATCTTCTCCCATTCTGTCGGTTGTCTTTTGGTTTTGTGGACTGTTTCCTTTGCTTTGCAAAAGCTTTTTATCTTGATGAAGTCCCAATAGTTCATTTTTGCCCTTGCTTCCCTTGCCTTTGGCAATGTTTCTAGGAAGAAGTTGCTTCGGCTGAGGTCAAAGAGGTTGCTGCCTGTGTTCTCCTTTAGGATTTTGATGGACTCCTGTCTCACATTGAGGTCTTTCAAACATTTGGAGTCTATTTTTGTGTGTGGTGTAAGGAAATGGTCCAGTTTCATTCTTCTGCATGTGGCTATCCAATTTTCCCAACACCATTTGTTGAAGAGACTGTCTTTGTTCCATTGGACATTCTTTCCAGCTTTGTCAAAGATGAGTTGACCATAGAGTTGAGGGTCCATTTCTGGGCTCTCTATTCTGTTCCATTGATCGATGTGTCCGTTTTTGTGCCAGTACCATACTGTCTTGATGATGACAGCTTTGTAATAGAGCTTGAAGTCCGGAATTGTGATGCCACCAGCTTTGCTTTTCTTTTTCAACATTCCTCTGGCTATTTGGGGTCTTTTCTGGTTCCATACAAATTTTAGGATTATTTGTTCCATTTCTTTGAAAAAGGTTGACGGTATTTTGATGGGTATTGCATTAAATGTGTAGCTTGCTCTAGGTAGCATTGACACCTTCACAATATTTGTTCTTCCAATCCATGAGCATGGAACGTTTTTCCATTTCTTTGTGTCTTCCTCAATTTCTTTCATGAGTGTTTTATAGTTTTCTGAGTACAGATTCTTTGCCTCTTTGGTTAGATTTATTCCTAGGTATCTTATGGTTTTGGGTGCAATTGTATATGGATCGACTCCTTAATTTCTCTCTCTTCTGTCTTGTTATTGGTGTATAGGAATGCCACTGACTTCTGTGCATTGATTTTATATCCTGCCACTTTACAAAATTCCTGTATGAGTTCTAGCAGTTTTGGGGTGGAGTCTTTGGGGTTTTCCACATAAAGTATCATATCATCTGCAAAGAGTAAGAGTTTCACTTCTTCTTTGCCAATTCGGATGCCTTTTATTTTTTTTTTGTTGTCTGATTGCTGTGGCTAGTTCTTCTAATACTATGTTGAATAGCAGTGGTGATAGTGGACATCCCTGCCATGTTCCTGACCTTAAGGGGAAAGTTCTGTTTTTCCCCATTGAGAATGATATTCGCTGTGGGTTTTTCATGAATGGCTTTTATGATATTGAGGTATGTATCCTCTATCCCTATACTTTGAAGAGTTTTGATCAAGAAAGGATGCTGTACTTTGTCAAATGCTTTTTCTGCATTGATTGAGAGGATCATATGGTTCTTGTTCTTTCTTTTCTTAATGTATTGTATCACATTGATTGATTTGTGAATGTTGAATGAATCTTGCAGCCCAGGAATAAATCCCACTTGGTCGCGGTGAATAATCCTTTTAATGTACTGTTGGGTCCTATTGGCTAGTATTTTGGTGAGAATTTTTGCATCCATGTTCATCAAGGATATCGGTCTGAAATTCTCCTTCTTGATGGGGTCTTTGTCCTGTTTTGGGATCAAGGTAATGGTGGCAATCCTTATATCAGACAAATTAGATTTTAAACCAAAGACTGTAATAAGAGATGAGGAAGGACACTATATCATACTTAAAGGGTCTATCCAACAAGAGGATCTAACAATTATAAATATCTATGCCCCTAACATGGGAGCAGCCAATTATATAAGCCAATTAATAACAAAAGCAAAGAAACACATCAACAACAATATAATAATAGTGGGGGACTTTAACACCCCCCTCACTGAAATGGACAGATCATCTAAGCAAAAGATCAACAAGGAAATAAAGACTTTAAATGACACACTGGACCAAATGGACTTCACAGACATATTCAGAACATTCCATCCCAAAGCAACAGAATACACATTCTTCTCTAGTGCCCATGGAACAGTCTCCAGAATAGATCACATCCTAGGTCACAAATCAGGTCTCAACCGGTACCAAAAGACTGGGATCATTCCCTGCATATTTTCGGAGCACAATGCTTTGAAACTAGAACTCAATCACAAGAGGAAAGTCAAAAAGAACTCAAATACATGGAGGCTAAAGAGCATCCTACTAAAGAATGAATGGGTCAACCAGGAAATTAAAGAAGAATTTTAAAAATTCGTGGAAACCAATGAAAATGAAAACACAACTGTTCAAAATCTTTGGGATGCAGCAAAGGCAGTCCTAAGAGGAAAGTATATAGCAATACAAGCCTCTCTCAAGAAACAAGAAAGGTCTCAAATACACAACCTAACCCTACACCTAAAGGAGCTGGAGAAAGAACAGCAAATAAAGCCTAAACCCAGCAGGAGAAGAGAAATAATAAAAAGATCAGAGCAGAAATCAATGAAATAGAAACCAAAAGAACAGTAGAACAGATCAATGAAACTAGGAGCTGGTTCTTTGAAAGAATTAATAAGATTGATAAGCCCCTGGCCAGACTTATCAAAAGAAAAGAGAAATGACCCAAATAAATGAAATCATGAATGAAAGAGGAGAGATCACAACCAACACCAAAGAAATACAAACAATTATAAGAACATATTATGAGCAACTATATGCCAGCAAATCAGAGAACCTGAAAGAAAAGGATGCATTTCTAGAGATGTATCAACTACCAAAACTGAACCAGGGAGAAATAGAAAACCTGAACAGACCTATAACCACCAAGGAAATTGAAGCAGTCATCAAAAATCTCCCAACAAACAAGAGCCCAGGGCCAGATGGCTTCCCACGGGAATTGTACCAAACATTTAAAGAAGAATTAATACCTATCCTCCTGAAGCTGTTCCAAAAAATAGAAATGGAAGGAAAACTTCCAAACTCGTTTTATGAAAAACAGTGTATTCTAAATACATTTCCTTTCAAAATTTATATGATTTGAATGAATTCAATGTACATAATATGCCCTATTAAAGGATAATGAACACTGTTTTCTACTTTTCTCTATGATAAACTTTGCAGCAAACATCCTTATTCTTACAGATGTGTATATATGCCCATTTTTCTAAAAATCTTACAGACTTGTATATAGGCTCCTATTCTAGCTGTTTGATTTTTGGCTTATTGCTAAAATTTTCTGTGCATTAGTTTCTTCACCTGTAAAAATTGATAATTAATATCTGCTTACAGAGTTGTTGTAAGGATTAAATCTTATTATGTTTGTGAAACGCCTGCCACTGTGCCTGGCTCAGAGGTAGACTTCAATAAGTGGTATATTTTATTAAGAATAATTTGCTAAAAGTGGACTGTTTTGACCCAATGTTAAGCACACTTTAAAGACTTTTGGTATATATTGCCAAATGTCTGTCCAGGAAGATTATACCAATTTCTACTACTGTAACTGATGTTGAGGCTCTCCTTCACCATTTTCTTCAGAATGTGGCTACTATCAATATTTCTTAATTTTGTCAATTTTATAGGTGAGAAGTGTCTTCTTGTTTTTTTATTTGTATTTATTTTATTACTTGAACTTCTTCTCATATATTTATTAAGCATTTATATCTCCTTTCATGTATAGTCTATTTAAATCACCTATGTACTTTTCTGTTGGAGAGTTCTTTTACATTTATAGGATTACCTTGAATTTTAACATCGTGATGTTGAAAATCCTTTCCTCACTTTATCATTTGTCTTTAAATTTCCTTGGAATATTTGGCTTCAGTGTCATGCTTAGAAGATCTTCCAACATACCAAGATTATATTATTCACCTACATATATGTCTATATACATAGATATATAATCAATTTTCTGTTATTATGTAGATCTTCTGAATCTTTATTCCTGAGAGAAGTATGTGAAAAATTCCCACTCTATTTAAGGAAATGTCAACTTCTCCTATACCTCAAATAGTTATGTATTATGATTCTCTGTGGTTTGGTGCATAAAGTGATATAATTGTCCTGCCTTCTTTGTACATTGTACTTCTTATCAATATAAACATTTCTCTTTGTCCTATTACTTCTTTTTTACCTGAGCCCTAGTTTATTTTACATTAATATTAGCATCTTGAATTTATCTTGTTGAATTTTCTTTTTTTAACTCTGCCTTTTATAGCAATCTTTGTTTTTTCTTTTAGAGGTATAGCTTACAATACTATCTATATCTATTTGGTTCTTTGACCCAGTCTGTGTCTAACAAGAAAGGAATTATCCCATTCACATTTAGTATAATGACTGATATTTTATTTTTAGCCTTCCTATCCTACTTTGTATTTTGGTTTAGTATGCTTTACTGTTTTATTCTTTAAAAAAAATTCTAATTTTCTTTGATATATTGATCATTTAATTTTTTCCCCTTGTATTTTCCTGTGCTGCAATTGACAGATATAACTTTTACTTCTACTAATTCTATTAATGGATACTTTAAGCTTTTTTGAAATGTATTTGGCCCTGTATTTCTTCACAATCCATAACTAATACTCCTATAGAAATTTAAAAAATATGTTTCATATTCGTTGCAGTGTTTCTGGCAACAGAGCAGTAAAACAATTTATTTTTTTCTTAGAAGCAATGTTGTAAATAGTTTATTGTAATGAAAATAATAAAAACAACTAATGTTTTCATAAGGTTTCCTAGGTGTTAGGCACTCTGCCAAATGCTTTATATATTAAGTCATTTTGTCCTCAGTACAACTCTATGAGATAGGTACTATTATCATGCCCATTTACAGTTGAGGAGACAGAGGCATAAAGAGTTGTAATTCAGATCATACATATCCAGGTACATTATGAGACTAACTTGTGTATCTGGCTACTTTTTAGATAATTTCTTTTTTGACACTGACATTTTACTGATTTTTTTGCATGCTTGGTAATTTTTTATTGGATGCTAGACTTTGTAATGTCAAATTGGTGCAATTTGGGTTTTGCTGTATTCTTTTAAGGTATATTGAACAGAGAACCCAGAAATAGACCCACACAAATATGTGCAAATGCTTCTGACAAAAGCACAAAAGCAATTCACTGGAGGAAAATTGGATTTTTCAACAAATGGGGTTGAAGCAACTGGACAGCCACTCTGGAAAACAGTTCAACAATTTCTAAAAAAACTAAAGATGAGACTACCATACAACCCAGCAATTGCACTTCCACGCATTTATCCCAGAAAAATGAAAAATTTATGTTCACACAAAAACCTGTACATGAACATTCATGGCAACTTTATTCATAGTAGCAAAAATGGGAAACAACCTAGATATCCTTTAATGTATGAATGGTTAACAAACTGTGGCATATCCATACCATGGAATACTACTTAACAATAAAGAATTATCAATATTGTATGTATGTATCAATAGTGATACATGGAACAACATGGATGAATCTTTAGAGAATTATGCTGAGTGAAGAAAGCCAACCCCCAAAGGATTATATACTGTATTGCCCCATTTATATAACATTCCTAAAATGACAAGATTATAGAAATGAAAGACAAACTAGTGGTTTAAGACAGATGTGGAGGAAGGATAGTGGGTGTAGCCATAAATGATCCTTGACATGACATGAATGAGACTTGTGGTGATGGAATGCTCTGGATCTTAACAGTATGAATGACAATATCTTGTTGTGATATTGTACTGTAGTTTTGCAAGACCCTACCATTGGAGGAAATTCTTTGAATTATTTCAGGATTCTGTGTATTTCTTATGACTGCATTTGAACTACAACTATGTCAAAATAAAAAGGTTTTAAAAATCATTTAGAAACAAAACATAGTTTATGGCAGTTATTCCACCAATAATTACTAACTTAGAAAAGTGGTTTTCAGCTGGGGGTGATTTTGCTCTTAGTGGGACATATAGCAATATCTTGAGACACTGGATAGAGGCCAGGCATGCTGCTAAACAAACATCCTAAAATTATACAGGAGATCCCCTACAATATCCAGCCCAAATGTTAATATAAATATTAGATTTAGGTTGATAAAACCTTGGCTTGGAGCTAATAATTTTATTTTATTTCTTCTCTTTTTTTTTTTAGAGAGAGAGAGTGCATGCGTGAGTGAAGGGGAGAGTCAGAGAAAGAGGAAGAGAGAGAATCTTAAGCAGGTTCCATACCCAGCATGGAGCCCGACGAGGGGCTCAATCTCACTACCCTGAGATCATGGCCTGAGCCATTATCAAGCCTGAGCCACCCAGGCACCCCAAGGAGGCAAAATTTTTATAACATAACATAATACATCTTATATAATTTGGATTAGGGTATAAAAATTCTTAAAATTAGACATCTAATGAATATTTTATTACATTGTTAAAGAAAAGCTTAGGTGACAGTTTGATAATACCTCTTTTAAAAAAATTTTTCAGGCTAAAATATTGTAGTCATACCATAGATCTTTGGTATCTTGCTTACTCATTCATTTTCATTTCATATATAGTTCAAAATGATCCTTTGATCACAAGGTGTACCCTGTGCCCAATTCTATGTGGAGGTGGGATGGCTTTCTTAAATTTCTTTGTTAGGTGACTCAATGATTATAAAAGAAAGCCAATCACAATTCTACTTCCTTTGAGTTCATTATTATAGCATTTTACTGTGCACTTAAAATAGTTACACTTAAACTACTTGGTAAGAGGGGTGCCTGGTTAGCTCAATCATAGAGCACGCAACTCCTGATCTCAGGGTTGTAAGTTTGAGTCCTACATTGGGGTAGAGGTTACTTAAGAAAAGAAAATACTTGGTAAGATACATAACCTTGAACTCACTACTCCTTAATATTTGTCAAAAGTTTGATTGACAGAAAAAAATAATTTTTGAGAATTGCTTTTTGGATAAGTAGCCTACCCATTTCTTTCCAGGTAATTGAATCTATCCTGATATCAGAAAAGCTATTACTTAAGCTGTAATATAATATATGGCCTAACCACCCCCACCCCATTCATTTATGCAACTTGCCCCACACAGTGCTGGGTGCAAGGAATGTCTATGTTTTCTTCATTGCTACATCCCAAGCACCCAGGGAGTTTACACTGAAGGGAGGGTGTATGAGTTAGTTATTGCTATATAACAAACCACCCCCAAATGCACTGTCTTAAAAAACACTCAGTATTGTTAGAGTTTCCAAAACACAAGGCTGAAGGGAACTTAACTAGGCTAGTTGGGGCAACCCTGGTGACATGGCATTTTCCCATGTATTGTCCATCCTCTCTGTTGACACAGTCCAGGTGTGTTCTTATTGCCATGAGGGAGAGAGCAAGCTCAACTGAGCAAGTGTCCTTCCAATTGTGTTTACATCCCATCTGTTCATATCTCACTGGCCTAAGCAAGTGACACAACCAAATGTGGAGTCAAATGGTAGAACACTATGGAGTTAAATGACAAGCTACAGGGGCGCCTGGGTGGCTCAGTTGGTTGAGCGACTGCCTTCGGCTCAGGTCATGATCCTGGAGTCCCGGGATCGAGTCCCGCATCGGGCTCCCTGCTCGGCGGGGCGTCTGCTTCTCCCTCTGACCCTCCCCCCTCTCATGTGCTCTCTCTCTCTCTCATTCTCTCTCAAATAAATAAATAAAATCTTTAAAAAAAATTTAAAATGACAAGCTACAGAGATGGGTAAAATAATGGATCCAATGTTGAACTTATTAGAGAGAGAGACAGAAAATAAACAAATACATATTTTAAGAGGTAGTAATGGTAAGTACCGTAAGGATACAGGATATGGAAATAATGTCACAGAATGGAGGTAGGGACAGAGGCATGGTCCTATTTTTGATAGGGTTGTCCAGGAAAGCCTCTTTGA
This sequence comes from Neomonachus schauinslandi, assembly GCF_002201575.2. NCBI lineage: Eukaryota > Metazoa > Chordata > Mammalia > Carnivora > Phocidae > Neomonachus > Neomonachus schauinslandi. The sequence goes on from NC_058415.1 coordinate 18,765,192, forward strand.
TGAGGAGGTATTGGAAGAGAGACCTTAATGTGAGGAGCAATCATTTAGGGCATTTGAGGAATAGAGACTAAAAGGAACAAAACAGAAAAATAATGGAATAAGGGAATAAACAAACAAAAGTGAAAAGAGACCTCAGTTGGAAGCTATAAATTTGTATTCCCATCAGCCCTTATGGTTACATGACCATTTTTATGCATTTGTTTTATGTGTTTCCAGGATTAAAAAGATACACAAACATCATTTGCTGCTCACATTGTTCACAGAACCTTTGGTCTGATGATGAAATCAGTATTTCAAGCTGAGGCAGTCACCATGTTTATCTTTTTATACCAAATGTATTGATGAATTTCATGCAAGTAGGGGAAAAAGTCAATTGTTTGTATTGGGCCTAGCCACTAACAGATTAAGTTGGAATTCTATCCCGAAATCTTTAGAACCTCCTCAACGACCAGCTCAAATGCTTGACATAGCCAGTGAATACAATGACATTTTCTTTGTGTTTACGAACTGATCCACTAACAAGCAATGTTTCAGAAAAAACAAAGCCAAATTTGCATTCAGTAACATAAAGTTGCAGTCAATTAAATCTTCTTTAAAAAGATATAAATATAAAAAAATTTTTAAAATAGAAAGATATGAATCTGCATGAAAAGTAAGAAACTCCTTAGTATGTGATTAATACTTAAATGAGAGAAAAACCAATTCAGTAGTTAAAATATGTGGTTAAAATGTCATAAATGAATTATTGATTTTGATTTTTAATCTTAAGTTTAGTTGAAAATATGTTTAGGATTTATTTTAGAAAGTATATGAGTTGACTTATAATCATTATTATTTAAGAGAAAATTTGTATTAAAAAATTGACTAAATTTGAAGACCAATTTGGAAGGATAGTATATCAAAAATTCCACTAGATGGTGCTCTTTTAACTTCCTTTGAGTTAAAACAAAGTTTGAATCCGTATCCAATGCTTGACTCAGCTAATTTAACACTAACAAAACCAAATTAGTGCATCTGACTCAGAATTTCCTTGGATATAAAAAGCAGTGTATAATCAAAGAACAGTATAAATGTGATAACTAATTGACGGAGACTACTTTTATTAGAAGTAGAAAAATACAATGATTACTCTCTAGGAAGAGATTCTGGGAATATTATGTTGTGCTCTTTAGAAAATAAGGTCTTATAAAATGTGAACATTGGCAAACTTTAGACTTTATCAGGTTTTACGTAATAAGCAATTGTTGAATTAAAAAATATTTTAAATATAAACACTTCTGGTATACATGAGGCTCAAATTTGCCAACAGTCTTTTTTGTTGTTGTTATTAAAAATCACACTACATGTGAAATATGTGTGTGTGCGTGTGTGTGTGTATATATATATATATAGTGAATTACATATGCTGTGGATTTTATATATAATGTGAATTTTATATATATATGCAGTGAATTATATATACTGTGAATTGTATAATGTGCATTATATATGTGTATATATTAAGTACATAAGCTATCTTCACATGACATGGACAATATTATTATTAAAATTCTGGAGCATACTACAACTTCTACATCACATCTGTCTATGTGGTTATGTATGTAGACTGGGGAGCAAGGGATTTGTTTTCTCATAGTCCCACATATATGCCTATGGTGTTGGTAATGGAATATCATGTCAAGACTTACAGAATTACATAAACTTAGAAAATAGTTTTATAAAGAGTTTGTTAAATACCTACTTATAGATTAGCATATTTCCAGACAAGTAGTTGTTAAATAAAGATTGCAGAGACAAACTGTGATTAAAGCAGCCAGAAAATAGGAGATGTGGAGGTGACTGTTTGGTTTATTTATAGATCCATTTAGATTCTTACCAGAAATGATGTTATATTGTGGTAATAAAAGCATATACTAGAACGAGAAGGATTTAAATACTGCAAAGATACAAAAAATAACGTGGACATGTATTATGTTAATGAACCCTCACTGAAAATGAATCTCTATTTTAATATTGAAGGAGCTATGTGCATTTAAGCACTTGATAGTGTTGACATGAACTTAATTTTCTAAATTAAGCATACTATTGGTAAACATAACGTTCAAATTTGCTAGTGACCCTTTTGTTATTAAAATCTTTTTTTTTTTAAAGATTTTATTTATTTATTTGAGCCAGAGAGAATGAGAGAGAGAGAGAGAGAGAGAGAGAGCACATGAGAGGGGGGAGGGTCAGAGGGAGAAGCAGGCTCTCTGCCGAGCAGGGAGCCCGATGCGGGACTCGATCCAGGGACTCGATCCAGGGACTCCAGGATCATGACCTGAGCCGAAGGCAGTCGCTTAACCAACTGAGCCACCCAGGCGCCCTATTAAAATCTTTTTTTAATGACTTTGGTTAGACATCTATTGGTAGGTGAAACAAAACTCCTTGCAAGTGTTCATTAAATAGCTAAATTCGGTTGTGTTTTCTCAGTGTTTATCTTTCTTAACATCTTTACAATTTTGATCGTTTTGATCACCCTTCCTTCTATAGTCCTTCTTGGATGTCTGTGTCGTCCTGCTCCAGGTACACTGGCTTCATTCCTAGGCTTCCCCTCGCATGTCCAGTTGGCTCTTCCCTGAATGAGAATGTTTCTTCACTGTTCATTCCCTGGTCTGCTTTTCTTTCTCTACATTCCTTTACTTCTAAGTGGCATCCACACATGGCGTATGGATAATTGCTTCTGTGCAGGGTGTTCTCAAGTGTCCGTGTCTTGTCCCGGACTTTCACTGGGACCTCATTTCTTAATTTCTAACTATCGCTAGACAAACTACACGGTGTCTTGGATATTTTCCCCTAGATTTCAGCTCTCATGGAACCAACCAAAAACAGAACTTCTCATCATCTCCTACAAAACCAATACCTTGCTTTCATGTTCCAGTTACCATGAACGACACAATTTTGGGATTTTTTTTATTTACCTCATCCACTATAGTTCATCATTTTTCAGAGTTCATAAACTCTACCTTTATGACCCCCATTTCACTTATGCCTTTTTTTTTTTAAGATTTATTTATTTATTTGAGAGAGAGAAAGAGTATGTGCAGGCGTGCAAGCAGCAGGAAGGGCAGAGGGAGAGGGAGAGAAATCCTCAAGCAGACTCCCTGCTGAGCAGGGAGCCTCAGATGGGGCTCCATCCCAGGACCCCAAAATTGTGACCTGAGCTGAAATCAAGAGTCGTTGGGTTAACTGAACAAGCCACCCAGGTGCCCCTGACTTATGCCTTTCTATTCATTTAAATTGCTGTCACCTAGTTGAGATCCATAACTGCCTTATGCCTACATCTCAACAGTGGCCTTCTGGCTTCTCTCTAACTCTGGGCTTTCCCATTCCATCCTGGTCCTTGGCTCCCATCTGTGTATTTCAGATTACTTGCATTAACAGGCTGGGTAGGGTAGCCAAGGCAGAGAGACAGGGCTGGCCTTAGAACCAGCTCACCGAGCTGGTCCAGGCTCTGGGGAAGGGTTCACAGAAGCAGCAACACTCAGAATCACTCAATGGTTTAGGAAGTGGGGAAAGAAGCAGGAGATACTGGTCAATATTCAGAAGTCTGGATGGACAGAGAGTTCATATCTGGGAGGTCTTTCAAATACTGTCTAAATCAAGTTTGGCTCAGGAATGGGGAGGCTGGACTGAATAAACACGGAGGGGAGTGGTATCAGTGAATTCAGCTTGTAGGGAGCCACTTGACCCCACTGCCCCTGGGCCACAAGACTATGAAGAACAGACCCCCAGCACTTCGTATGAGTAGCCTGTCTTCTGCAGCCCTCATCTTGACCCGCCTCGCACTCCATTGCCCGACCTGTTCTAAATGATCGGAGCCCTGGATCCTTGGATTCATTACTATTTATAGTCTGGCGGTTGTAGCCAGTCCTGACATTTAATACTCTCTCTGGCCCCGCGTCTGGCTTCCCTGCATCACCCACAGTTTGCATTTACTCTTTTTAATGATACCGCCTCCCTCTCTCGACCAAACATGTCTCTGGCGCAGACTTAGCTGCCTGCAGGTCCTGACTCTGCTCCCCGCACAAAGAGATACATGCAGAACTATGAACAAGGTACAAAGTTGGTTAGTAGTAAAAAAGTGAAAAGAGAGCTTTAACATATCACCGAAGTTACTGCAGGAAGCGGACAGAACCCCAAGGGACCAGTGAGCAAAAGGACAGACCTGGACCCGTGGAAGAGGAGCTCTCCAGCTGAGGGTTCCCTTTCACTCCGTGTCTCCAGGGTGGAGAAGCCAGCATCGAGGGGGGAACGGTGACGTTGGTTCTGATGTCCCTGAGATGGGGAGATGATGATGATTCTGGAAGTTAGGGAAATTGCAAGTCAGGTTCAGGGGCTGCAAAGGAAATGCTGCTGTCCGGGCGCGAAGAAGGGTTGTGGGGGGAGGCTCCTAAGAAAAGGGAGTAGACAGGCGGCCCCGTAAGGAACAAACAGAAAGGAGCGAGTCTCTCCTTCCTCTTCTAGCTCCCCTAGCGCCCCCTCTCGGCAGAGCCCAACCAGGAGCCAGCTGCCCAAGCTGAGCGTGGTTTGCAGGGCCGGCCCCATGGCCAAAGGCGAAAATAGAAGGCTGGGTTTGGAGCTGACGAGCAGTAATTCAACGCTTGCCAGGTATGTCTTTCCTGCCTTCCACCAATGTGTGCCTACCTTGTTCTAGGCACAGACGATAGAAAATGAACAAAACAAGAATAATAATTTGTCCTCGAGTAGCTTACATTATATTATATGCATTACAGTAAAGAGAGATAGATGGACAAAAAATAAGTAAAAAACATAGCGTGTCAGGTGGTAAGTGCTCTGAGGAAAGCTACAAAGCAGGGAAGGTTAATAGAGGAGTTCTGAGGGTGGGGGCAGGTATCAATGTTAACCATGCTGTTCACGGAGGGCGGAGAAAATGACTGGAGAGTAACAACAACAGTGAGTCTGCAAATAGAAGAGGAAGGAGCATTCTAGATAAGGGTAGGGTGGAGTGGAAGGCCAATTGTGAAGGGCCTTGTCTGCCACTGTGAGGTCTGTGGCCATGCCCTTGATGATGTGAGCGGTACAATAGCAGCTTTGGAGTACGAAAGTGACATAGTTTTAAGAGGATCTTTCTGGATACTCTTTTGAGATTACATTGCCCTCCCTGAATTCACCTCGGCCCTGACAGTGGGAACCTAATTCTGGGTCTAGAGTCTAGCCTTCCACATGCTTCCTCTTACTCTCTCTGAATCTGCCTCTCAGAGCCCAGCAGTGGGGAGTCCAAGCTGAGGGTCCCATGCCTCTTCTCCTGGGGCTGCAACTTCACTCCACAATCACAGCCTCTGGGTTTTTGTACCCTCTAAACAGTCTCTCCTTGAATCGCTCTTGGAATATTAATCTACTTCTCTGACAGTGTGTTCAGTGTGGTGAGAGCTGGGTGTGGTTTCATATCCAACATTCGTTCATTCTTTCGACAGATATGTATTAAAAACCTGTGTGTATCAAGCACAGAATAATTGATACTTTAATATGTTCTGATAAGGCATCACATTCAGATACTTTTCCTTTGGAAATAATTTACCTAGCACCCTGCACAAGGATAGTAAAGCATCGTATAGAATCTCTTACTTCTCAGGCTCATCTCATTCTCAGGGGCACACCTAATCAGACCCCAGATTATCAGAGCCTTTAAGAAAAGGATTTCAAAATAATTATACATTTATAGAAAGTTGAAAAAAAAAATACAGGGAGGTCCCACGTGCTTTTCACCCAGTTTCCCCCAATGGTAACATCTTACATAACTGTAGTGTGGTATCAAAATCGGGATATAAAGACATTGGTACCATCCATAGAGCTTATTTGGATTTCACCCATTTTATATGCACTCATTTGTGTGTGTAGTTTTATGCAATTTTATTTAACTGCTACCACAATCAAGATACAGAAGTGCTCTATAAAGATACAGAAGAGGTTCCTCCCTGCTATAACCACACCTGTTCCTCTCCTCCCCACACTCACCTTTGGCAACTGCTGATCTGTTTTATAGCTCTGTAATTTTATTATTTCAAGAACATTTTCGTAAATAGAATCAGCATAATGCCCTGAGATGTATCCAGGTTGTGTATAGCATTGATAGTTCATTCCTTTTTATTGCTGAGTGGTATTCCCTGGTGTGGATGTACTACAAGCAATTTGTTTTTATTCATCTGTTGAAAAGTTTTTGGGTCATTTCCAGTTTTTGCCTATTATGAATGAAATTGCTATGAACATTCTTGTACAAGTTTTTGTGTGAACAGGGGTTTCATTTCTCTAGGATACATGTCTGGAAGTACAATTGCTAGCTTGTATGGTAGGTGCATGTTTAGTTTTTTTGGTTTGGGGTTTTTTTTTTCTGCTTTAGAAATTGTCAAACTGTTTTCCAGAGTAGCTATATCATGTCACATTTCCACAAAGAATGCACCTATGAACCAGTTTCTCTGCATCCTCACCAGCATTTGGGGTTACCACATTTTTTTTGACCATTCTATCCGATGTATAGTGATATCTCATTTGTGGTTTTAATCTTCATTTTCCCAGTAGCTAATAATAGTGAACATATTTTTCTGTGCTTATATGCCATCTGTGTGTCTATTCATGTCTTTTGGCAGACTTTTGAGAGTTCACACAAATCTTTGTATCAATTCACCACCAGGGTTGAGAACTTGCTCACAAACTTCAGTTGGGTCCAATTTTGGGAGAACAATTTTCCAGAAGAATTATAAAAGAATATACAATATAATAACATTTCTGACACATCTCTCTTCACCAGTTTAGAGGAACAAATTAAGTTTACATCTCCTTTTTAAATGTTTTAAGTGTATGACATATAGTTGAATGTAATGAAACTCAATTTCCATGGTTCAAAATCGCCAAAGCTGATTTGCTTTAGGCTAAAAACATTTCAATTAGTATAAGAGAAGTCTTACTATACTTTCTTTGTAGTAATTTTATAATATTAAACAGATTTTTTGTTTTTGGGGAAAAAAATCCACGCTCACTGTAAAAAAAAAAAAAAAAAAAGACCAAAACTCTCACCATCTAAAGATAATCACTGTTATACAGATGGCCAACAGACACATGAAAAGATGCTCAACAGCACTCATTATCAGGGAATTACAAATCAAAACCACAATGAGATACTACCTTGCACCTGTCAAAATGGCTAAAATTAACAACACAGGAAACAATAGGTGTTGGCGAGGATGTGGAGAAAGGGGAACCCTCTTATACTGTTGGTGGGAATGCAAACTGGTGCAGCCACTCCAGAAAACAGTATGGAGGGTCCTCAACAAGTTAAAAATAAACTACCCTATGACCCAGCAATTGCGCTACTAGCTATTTACCCAAAGATACAAAAATACAGATTAGAAGGGACACAACCACCCAAATGTTTATAGCAGCATTATCAACAATAGCCAAACTATGGAAAGAGCCCAGGTGTCTATCAACTAATGAGTGGGTAAAGAAGAGGTGATATATATATATGTGTGTATATATATATATATTTACACACACACACACACACACACACACACACACACAGGGGAATATTACTCAGCCATCAAAAAGAATGAAATCTTGGCATTTGCAACAATGTGGATGGAGCTAGGGTGTATTATGCAGTCAAATGCTCTACCCCTGAGCTATACCCCCACAGGGTGTATTATGCTAAGTGAAATAAGTCAGTCAGAGAAAGACAAATACCATATGATTTCACTCATACATGGAATTTAAGAAACAAAACAAATGAACATATGGAAGGGAAAAAAAGAGAGAGAGAGGTTATCAAACCATAAGAGACTCTTAACGGTAGAGAACAAACTGAGCATTGATGGAGGGAGCTTGGTGGGGGATGGGCTAAATGGGCACTGGGTATTAAGGAGGGCATTTGTTTTGATGAGCACTGGGTGTTATGTGTAAGTGATGAATCACCAAATTCTACACCTGAAACCAGTTATACCCTATATGTTAGCTAACTAGAATTTAAATACAAACTTGAGAAAAAAAAATCACTATTAACAGTTGGTGGTTCGGGGCGCCTGGGTGGCTCAGTTGGTTAAGCGACTGCCTTCGGCTCAGGTCATGATCCTGGAGTCCTGGGATCGAGTCCCGCATCGGGCTCCCTGCTCGGCAGGGAGTCTGCTTCTCCCTCTGACCCTCCCCCTCTCATGCTCTCTCATTCTCTCTCAAATAAATAAATAAAATCTTTAAAAAAAAAAAACAGTTGGTGGTTCATACTTTTACATTTCTTTCTGTGTGTGTGTACATATATATTTATATAAATTCTCTGCACACTTAAAACATGTTTTAATTTATATTATTGGTATGATACTATTCTGTCTCTTTTCACAGCATATATTATTGACTTCCATATTAGTATAGATCTGCATTATCATTTTTTTTTAAAGATTTTATTTATTTGTCAGAGAGAGACAAAGCGAGAGAAGGAACACAAGCAGGGGGAGTTGGTGAGGGAGAAGCAGGCTTCCCGCAGAGCAGGGAGCCTGATGTGGGCCTCTATCCCAGGACCCTGGGATCATGACCTGAGCCTAAGACAGATGCCCAACGACTGAGCCACCCAGGCACCCCTAGATCTGCATCATTTTTAAAGCCTGCATAATAACCCATTGTGCGTGCGTGTACAATTAACCAGCTTCCCTATTGATATTGAACTTGTTCCAATTCTTTGCTGCTATAAATAATGCTTTAATGAATGTTCTTGTGGCGATAGCTTTTTAAATTTTTGTGTTTTCTTAGAGTAAATCACTAGAAGTGGGATTGTTGAGTCAAAAGTCATATATATGAATATGTATGTATGAATATATCTATGTATCATAAATATGTATGTATCAGTTTGTACATGTTTACAAACTGCCTTTTAGAAAGATTGCATCAGTTTACATTTTTACCAACACTGTCTGAGTAAAGTTCTTATACTTTACTCAACCTTTTACTTATATCTCCTTTTCAACAAATTTGTTTTTTTTTTTTTTAAGGGTTTGGAACATATAAATCCAAATAACTTTTAATTGTTTATAATTTTTAAACCATTAATTGAGATGGTAGCACAGGGCTTTGTGAGGCTGGGTCAGTAAAACTTCCTGTAGGACGGCCATCTTCTAGAACGGTTCCTCCAGGAGCTGAACGTGTTTGGGAATGTGGTCTGCTTCAGTGACTTTGCTATCTGGCCATCCAGCCTGCTCCCATAGTGCTGACCTCACATGGGGAATTGAGGTCAGGACAAGCAGTACACAAATGATATTTACTTGTGGACAGAGAAATTAATTAGGAGAAAAAAATGTCCAAGATAACTACCAGCATACCAAAACTTCAAAGATGGAAAGCTGTGGCTTGTAAAGTAAGCATAAGACAGCAAATCCTACTTGCAAAGTTAGGGATTTATTGGAAAGTTGGATCATATTGCAGTTAGGGTTCGCTCAAAATTTTTTTTTTACATCTGATCAAACAATGTTTTAATTATGATCCAGAGGACAAAAAACGCCTTACACTGATACATTCCCAAATTTGAAACTTGGAACACTTTTTTTTGGGTAGTCCTCGGACTTATTTTTCAAGGTCCAACAGGTATTTGGTTTAATGGCTTAGTAAGTGAAATTATCTTTTACATGATGACATTACTATATTTTTGCTTACAAATTTTCTCAGATGGAGTAAGCAACAAGAGGACTGACTATAAAGTTGTACCTTTTAATATTTAGGAAATGTGTGTTCATGATATTGCACCTAACACTAGATTTCAGTTACAATATGCATCTTCTTATATATTTCTAAGACTTGCTCAGCAGAATTTCTTTCATTACTGTCAATGAAATGCTTGTAGTTCTAAATTTTCAACAGTTACACTCCTCTTTCATTCAATTCCAGAGGATTTTCTGGGATTATAGAAAACTAGTATGAAGTGTTTGCAAGCTATTTAAGATGTATCTTTGGACTGAGTTCTGGAGTTCTTGCACTTTAAATTTATGGTGCTAGATTTAATAGTGGAATTTGTAGCTTCTGTCTATCTGGCTTCTTCTAAACAATACTACAGTAGCAAAATACCTCATTATGGGCTTTTCCCTTTTCTGGGCATTTCAGCCTCTATCAGTTTCTATGTACTGGTTTCTACGTTAGTTGGGGGGTGGTAGAACAGAGTCAGTAAGAAGAGCCAGGTTCCAGCTCTGTTTCTGCAGAACATTAGTTATGTCACCTTGGATTGATCCCTAGCATCTCCGCTTCATGCTTGTCAAGATCAAGAGATTGAATTGGTGCCAAAATAAAGACCCTTCAGATATGAAATTGTATGAAAATAATTTATGAACTCATGTAAAACAAGATTTTACACTGCTTTTTTGCCAGGCATTCTTACTTGCAAAGGCAAACCTTAAGCCTTAAAAAAAAATTGGGTCCCTACATATGAAAAGTACTAAAATGATACAGGAATTAGCAGAAAGTCATCAGAGGCATTATTTATTGGTGACACCGTTAACCTTAAAAATAAAATTGCCAGTTATTTTACCAGCAAAAGATGGGTTTATTTGGGAACAGCAGAGAATTACAACATAGGACAAGCAAGCTACCTCAAAACCGTAGGCAACTCTAACAAACAAAAGCGAGATGCATTATTTTATGGAGGACAAACTTGGGAGGGGTTGTATTTTTTTTTTTAAGATTATTATCTATTGATTTGAGAGAGACAGAAAGAACACGCAGTGGGGGGACAGGGAGGGGCAGAGGGACAAGCAGACTCCCCGCTGAGCAGGGACCCTGACCCAGTGCTTGATCCCAGGACCCTGAGATCATGACCTGAGCAGACAGCAGATCCTTAACTGACTGAGCCACCCAGTCTCCCCAGGAGGGGTTGTTTTGAACAAAAGTCATTTGGAGAGAAGCAAGAGTGCAGGGTGATGAAAATTTCTCATCACCTAAGTTGCAGGGGTAATTGATTTCTTATAGGAGATGCAATGTGCCTCTTTCCCTGTTGGGTCCTGTAATTGATGATTCTTTCCCCTTGAGATTCTTCTGTTAAGGGTCTATAATTGATAATTTTTACTGTGATTGATATTGAGTGCTAAGGCTCCCTAGCTTCCCCTTCTAGCCTTGCCAGTCCCCTTGAGGGATCCCTTTAATGTTCAGGATGCACAGAGAAAAAGTTCAAAGTACATTCCTACATCTTAAATCCTTAAGAGGGTGGTGATTAATTATAGTTCTCCATACTTCATATCCAGCATCTCTGTGAGCTCAGGCATTTGGTCCCATTTCTTATATAAGACCAAATTGGGGGGGGGGGGGAGGGGGCTGAAAGAGCTTTAATTATTATTTAGTTTAGTTAGGTCAGTCATTTCATAAGCCTCAAGGGTTGAGTCTAGGTATTACAGTATTTCTTGAAGGGCGCTTAGCAGTTGCTGGACTGGCTGACTCTAACTCTGAATCTGAAGGGGCTTTCTATGGGATGAAAGGAGGCTCCCTGTGAATAACGACCAAAAAGCGCCAGATCAGATGCAGGGAAGGAGGGCGTGGCATTCCAACGCCGAGTTTACTCTTCACTGCCCTCGCCCCGCCTTCCTGGCACAATTTGCAGCTGGGTAAGTTAAGTCACCTGACGCGCATCCTGGCCTCGCGCTTCGAGCACCGGGCGGGGCAGTTACAGGCGTCCAGAAACAGGCCGGCCGGATGCAGGAACCTGTAATAATGTGGGAGGGGGGCTCCCTAGGACCCTCCCTTGAGACGCCTGCGGCCTGACCGCGAAAGGACTGGAATCCGCCCACGCCTGGCTCGGGTGCAGGTCCTACTGGTCCGCGTGCGGGGCCGCCTCCACTGTGGAGCGACGGGCGTTCCCTGGCAGGTGTAACCGCCGCGCCCGGCCCCGCCCCCATCCCCGCCCCCGCCGCCGGTCCGGACACCGTGCGGCGGGTGAGGGCGGGGGTCGGGGAAAAAACTGGCGGCTCCCTTCGTTTCTCCCGTTGCCTGGTGACGGGGAGGAGGCGGGGCCAACGAGTAAAAAGAGGCGGGTTCTGCACAGAAGGGGCAGGCGTCAGAGAAGCGGCCGCTCAGCCGCCCTTGCTCCTCTCCCGCAGGCGCGCCCGGGTCGGCGCCGTGCTTTGCCCCCGCCCTGGAGGCCGCCCTGCGCACGCGCGGAGGGATCGGCCGCCTCCGCCCCTCGCAGGGCTCGCGGCGGGGCTGCGTGTCCGGCGTCCGGGCAGATATAGTCGGAGCCGCCCGGGAGCCGGTGAACCGAGCGGTCTCGAGGGAGGGCGCGGGAGGTCAGGCGCTGGAGGAAGGACCGCGGGGGGGGCGGCTGCCGTGTCCACCGCTGCTGAGGAAAATGGTGTTCGAGTCGGTGGTCGTGGACGTGTTGAACCGGTTCTTGGGGGACTATGTGGTGAACCTGGACACGTCCCAGCTCACCCTGGGCATCTGGGGAGGTAACGAGACCGCCACCACCCCTCTTATCTCGTTTTCCTCCCGGGCCCTGGTTACCGGAGCCCGGCTTTGCTTTCTCGGGGCCTCGGGCCCCTCGCTCGCCCGGCGCCACCACCTGCCGCCGCCTGCCTCGGGGTTAAATTACGTAAAGCCAGGCGGCGGTTCCAGGGCCTCTGCCCTCAAGTTGTTTGTATTCTGGCGGGAGGGGTTTGGGGTTGGGGTCGGGGGTGCGGGATGAAAAGTCCCCCTTTTCCGAGCCGGGCGGCTGAGGGGACCCACGACGGACTCCGAGGGCATGGGGGGCGGATCGCGCCCAGGCGACCTTCTCTGCCCGGCTCAGGTGTGCGGGGCGTAGGGGAGGCCACGAGATGCCCCCTGGCTTGGTCCCATCCCTGTCATGCTGTACCCCCTGGGGTTATGACGAAGGCTCGGGAGAGCCCACGGAGTGGCGCACGTTGCTTCGCACGTGAAGGCAAGGCGCCGGCGACCGAAGACGCCCTCTTCCTTTCCTCCTTCCCCAGCCCGGGCGTGTGGCTAAACCGTGGTGTCTGCTCGGCTCCCCTTTCTGGCCACCCGGGCTGGATTCGGGTTGCTGGCCTGGCTTGTGCTGATAACAGAAAGCGAAACTCATGTGCCCAATCAACTCAAATGGTTGGCTGGCTATTTTCCGTTCACAGCCTGACCAAGGAGCGTGTCACGTTTGGGATTTTGTGGGTCAGAGTGATTTTTTTTTTTTTTTTTTTTTAAGAAACTAGGTGCGTTGTGCAACGTCTCAGACCTATAAAAGACGGGGGTGAAACGTGCCCTTAGGTTGGTTAGATGAAGGACCGAAACTTTGTATCCCTGTGCTCTGGTGCGCTTCCTTATTTGGAGCGTCATTATTAGTGCTTCCAGCTGTATTCTGCCCTTCTTTATTTTAAGCACCTGTAGATTGGATTCCTTTTGCGTACGAAGGGAAGCTCCTAGGCCAGAGTTAGGGTTATTATTTTTTTTTTTTTGGACTTAACTGTTAATATGCACACACTTTCAGCCCTCTTCTAAGATACTCGTTTATCTTGATTTTTCTCCTTTATGAAAGAGTGTGAGTAGATAATTAGTTTGATAGAGATAACCTCTTGTTAACTGCTGTTGGTATCTAGTACCATGATAGAGTCAGACTGCAAGAACTAGGGACATGGGGGCTAGCTCTGCATCTCTGACCTGTATCAGAAACTTGAAGATTGTTTTATTCTGCTTCTCATTTGCGGAGTAAAAATAATACAATTTGTCTTCACACACCTCAGAAGGAACCTTGAAAACATTTTGTAGTGTGCTTTGATCTGCAGTGGAGGATTGCTTCTGCGTTCAAGGCGGAGGTTTGTGTAGAGTGTGATTCATGGGTGAATTTATTTAAAATTTGTATACAGTAAAATTCACTCTTGTGATGTACGGTTCTGTCTTTCTTGACAAGTGCAATGTCAAGGAATGTATCCACTATCACAATCATGATACCAAAAAGTTCCATTAGGGTGCCAAAATTCCCTCTGCTTCCCCTTTTCAGTCCACCCTTTCCAGCCCCCATATCTCCTGGCAACCACTGATCTATTTCCATCCTTAGAGTTTTTTGTCTTTTCTAGAGTGCCATATAAATGGAAGTATATGGTGGATAGCTTTTGGGGGTCTGACTGCTTTTACTTAATTTCACTCCTTTCACTTCTTATGTAAAATGAATTTGAGAGTCACCCATGTGTTGTATGCATCAGTATTTCATTCCTATGTGTATATATTTTTTTCATTCCTATATTTTTGAGTGGTTATTTTTTGTGTGGATGTGTTATAAATGTTGGTCTGATGGTTTCCCCTTCTGGCCATTATGAATAGAGCTGTTAATAAACATTCATGTACAGGTTTTTGTGTGAACATAAATTATCTCCCTTGGGTTAATTAATACCTAAGAGTGGGATTGCGAGGTCTTATGGTAAATGACCATTTGATTTCTGTGAAACTGTGGAGCTCTTTTCAAAGCGGCTTTACCATTTTGCTATCTCAGCAGCATTGTATGAGTGCATAGTTGCTCTACACCTTTACTAGCATTTGGTATTGTCATTTAAAAAACTTTTTTTTAGCCATATTCTAACAGGTATATAGTTCTAAAGTATTGGTAGTTTTAATTTGCATACCCTTAGTGATTAAAGATGTTGAGCATCTTTTCCTGTTCTTTTTACTGTTTGTATAGTTCCATTGGTGAAGTGTCTGTTCAAATCTTCTGCTTACTTTAAATTTTTCTATTGAGATTTAACTTACATACCATTAAGTTCACCCTTTTAAAAACGTTATTTATTAATGTAGTTCACATACAATTGTTAGTTTTAGGTGTATAACAGTGATTAAACAATTCTGAAGGTTATGAAATGCTCACCATGATAAATGTTGTCACCATCTGTTGTCTTACAGCATTATCACAGTATTTACTGCATTCCATCTGCTGTACTTTTCCTCTTGAATTTACCCTTCTAAAATGTACAGTTGTTTTTTCATGTAGTCACAAAATTATGCAACTATCACCAATTTCAGAACATTTTCAACACCCCCAA
Source organism: Neomonachus schauinslandi (assembly GCF_002201575.2). NCBI lineage: Eukaryota > Metazoa > Chordata > Mammalia > Carnivora > Phocidae > Neomonachus > Neomonachus schauinslandi. Next base: position 18,780,224 of record NC_058415.1, read on the forward strand.
GTAAACCTCATATCCATACCCATTAGCAGTCGCTTAAATTCTCTCCTGATCCCCTGGACCCCACCTCCAGCAACTACTAATCTACTTTATGTCTCTGTGGATTCACCAGTTCTGGGCATTTCTTTTATATGCAGTCATGCAACGTAGGTGGCCTTTTGTTTCTGGCTTCTTAAAATTATTTTTTTTAGCTTCATGTTGTAGCCTGTATCATTTCTTTTTATGACTGAGCAATATTCCATTGTATGAATAGATCACATTTTGTTTATCCATTCATCAGGTGATGGTCATTTCAATTATTCCTACTTTTTGGCTTTTATGAGTAATGCTGCTATGAACATTCATATATACAAGGTTTTTTTTGTTTTTTTTGGTTTTTTGGGTTTTTTTGTGGGCATATGTTCTAAATTTTCTTGGGTGTATGCCTGGGGTAGAATTGCTGAGTCATATGGTAACTCTGACTTTTTACAAACTCTTTATTGAAGTTATTTTCTTATTGTTAAGTGTTGAAAGTTCTTTACATATTATGGGTATGAGTCCTTTGTCAGATAGGTGATTTGAAAATCTTTTCTTCTATTCCAGTTCTGTCTTTTGTAAAGCAGAAGTTTTAAATTTTGATCAAGTCCACTTTAGCAGAAACTTTTCATGAGTCATGCTTTGGTGTATCTATGAAATCTGCCTTCCCTGAAGTCACAAAGATTTTCTCCCATGTTTTCTTGTAGAAGTTTTATAATTTTATATTTAGATTTCTGATCCATTTTTGTATAAAGTGTGGTATAGATTGAAGGTTGATGTTCATTTGTTTGCATGTGGATGCAAATGTCCAATTGTTGCAGCACTATTTGCTGAAAGGAATATCCTTTCTCCATTGAATTATTTTTGCATTTTCGTAAAAAATTGGACTTTATATTGTATGGGTTTATTTTTGGATTGTAATCTGTTTCGATACTATGTGTGTCCATTCTTTCAACAGTACCACAGTTGTCTTGATAACTCTAGCTTTATAGTAAGTCTTGAAATCAGGTAGTATCATCCCTCTATGGTGTTTATGAAATTTTTTAAAAGAACATATCAGTGTTTTATGTATAGAAGTTGGTTATATATTGATAAGTGAAGCTTCAGATAATAGCTTTTAGTGCTTAAAAATCCTTTTGAGAATTTAAAAAGCAGTAATTTTGATAAACTTAAAAATATTGGAAAATTTCAATAATAGAAACTAGATGCTGCTTGGGAAAATTGTTAAAGACTTAATATTTTTATGGTCTAATGTTAGAAGGACCTATTGGTTTTAAATATATGCTTTTGCTAGGTGTCTGTAATAATCAGCTGATTTCGCTGTTAGCATAATTAATAGTGTTAATTAGTATTCAGGAGTTCACATGGATGTTTTCAAACCTGGTAATTGGTAGTGCTCTGAAAATTTGTTTCTGAGATGATTTTTTGGAAATTAGAATCAATTTTTCCTTGGAAACATTGTTATATATGAATGAGGAGTTCCTAAAAAAAATCTGTGTAATGTAGCAGAACAGTCCTATTATAGTGGGCCCTACAGGAAGTAGGCTGAGTGCAGGAAGAATCTATTTTGTGAGGGGGAAAGAAGCCTTGAACTTTATCTCATACTCTTGGTGAATTTTGATGTTGGTATACTTTTTATGCACTGCTATTTATAATTCTCCACCCTTTTTATATGTCACCTACTTAGGGAGGTAGTAGTACTTCATAGGCAGTTCTGAGATTCATCTTCCAACTTTTCTAAGCAATCTAGAATTTCATGTTTCCTTCAAGATCTAGCATCAGAATCAGCCATATGTGCTTGTTACAGATACAGATTTCTGAACTGTCCAGAGATTATAATTCATTTATGTGAAGCAGTACACCAAAATCTTTTTTTTTTTTTTTTAAACAAATGATAGAGGATTGTGATGCACAGCTAGGTGCATTTTTAGAGTACTTTCAGGGCAAAAGTATTAGAAATTCAGTGGCAGAAGCAGTGTGTTAGAATTATCATTTGTAATGCAAGGAATACCTGTACTTTATAGCTCTTCCTTCTGTGGTCTTTCATCTCTTTCTTTCTTGTTTTCTTTAAAATTATAAAACTCCTAAATTTGCAGGGTTTTGTTGTTTGTTTTTGTTTGTTTTGGTGGTGGCTGTTACACCCGACATTGTTATATAACATTAGAAACTTGGATTTCTTGGTTTTGCTTTTTTTACCTAGGATATTTTGTTTTTGAAATGTTGCTCTCCCAGTTTTCTCTTTATAGTAGACTTTAATGTGCAGTGGCTTCCTATTGCCTACCCCCAGTATACCCCAGGGGCTTTGTAGGAAGATGAAGACTCAGGACACAATTCCTTTCCCTCTTCAGCTTCATTATTTTCCATAATTTTATCTTCCATATCCTTATTTGTTTTTTTTTGCTTCTTCCATTCTCATTGTGATTCCATCCAGTCGGTTTTGCATCTCAGTTACAGCATTTTTTATTTTGGCCTGACTAGTTTTTAGGTCTTCTCTTTCTGCAGCAAGGGTTTCTCTGGTGTCCTCTGTGCTTTTTTCAAGCCTGGCTAGTTTTCTTATGACTGTTGTTCTAAGTTCTTGTTCAGATGTATTGCTTGTATCTATTTTGAGCAAGTCCCTGGCTGTGGTTTCTTCTTGATCTTTCTTTTGGGGAGAATTCCTCCATCTTGTCATTTTGGCTAAGTTTCTGTCTTTTGCATGTTATGAAAGCTTGTTACGTTTCCTGCTCCTGAGAGTAATACTGTATTTAAAAGGGGTGGTACACTGTCCAGGGCCTGGTGCTTCAGGAAGTGTTTTCTGTTGTACGCTGTGTGCACTCTCCTGCTCTGTTTGGCTGCCCTTTCCCACAGGTCCGTCTCCTCTGTAGAGTTCTTCCTTGCTTGCAGTGGGAAGTGTTTGGGTCTTTAACTAGGTGTTCAAAGGCCAAGGCAAGCCCAGGGCCCCCCCCACTACTCTGCATCTTAACTCTTTCCACTCAGGGCACAATTCCTGATTTGAAGGAGTCCTTCTGTGATAGGAATATGCTGGGGGAGCCAAACAAATGTTTGTTGAAGTCTAGTGTTAATTGCTGATTCTAATTTCTTAAATATTATTTTTAGCTTTACGTTTTGAGAAACTTTCATAGAATGTTAGAGCTGAAAGGGAATATTTTATTATGGAAAGTGTTCAGAACTACAGAATGTTTCAAGTTTTTACAGTCCATATACCTACAACCTAGATTGTACTACTAACTATGTATTAATAGCTTTATTGAAATAACAATTGACATTGTAAAATGTACATATTTAAAGTCTACAGTTAGATTAATCTTGATATATGTATCCTCTTGGGAGACAGTCATCATGATCAACATAAGAGAAGTATCCATCCCATTTAAAAGTTTTTTTTGCCCCATATCCAGAGGCATCCAATTTTCTCATTTTGCTGTTGTTCTACCATACATACCTCTATTCCTGGTTTGCTGAAAGTTTTTTTTTTTTTTTTTTTCCTTCTTCTTTCCTCCAAGAATGTGTGTTAGGTTTTATAAAATGGTCTATGTCTATTGATATAAGATTTCTCTTCTTCAGACTGTTGATGTAATGGATTACATTACTGATTTTTTTGAATGTTGAATGAGCCTTTCATACCTAGAATAAATCCCACTTGGTCTTGGTATATAATTATACATTGTTGGATTCAATTTGATATTTTGTTGAGGATTTTTGCATCTGTGTTCACTGAGAAGTAGTGGTCTTTAACACACACACACACACACACACACACAGCCCCGCCCTTGCAACACGTTTATCTGGTTTGGGTAATGCTGACCTCCATAAATGAATTAGGAAGTGTTCCCTATGCTTCTGTTTCCTAGAAGACATTGTAGGGGCTTGGTATCATTTTTTCCTTACATGTTTGGTAGAATGTTAGTGAAACCCATCTGGGCATTATGCTTTCAGTTTTGAAAGATTATTAATTATTAAATCAATGTCTTTAATAGATACAGGCCTATTTATATTTTTTTCTTGTGTGAGTTTTGCTGGAATATATCTTTATAGGAATTGTAACTTGTGGACATGTTTGTATTCCTTTATTATCCTTTTAATGTCTACTGGATCAGTAATGAAGGCCCTTCTTTTCATTTGTGATATTAGTAATTTGTGTCTTTTTCTTTCTTAGCTAATCTGGCTAGAGAGTTACCAGTTTTATCGATCTTTTCAGAGAACCATCTTTTGCTTTCATTGGTTTTTTCTCTTGATTTTTCTCTATTGAATTTCACTGATTTCTGCTCTAATTCTTATTTTCTTCTGGTTACTTAGGATTTAATTTGCTCTTTTTCTAGATTCCTAAGGTGGAAGCTTAGATTATTGATTTTCGATCTTTCATCTTTTGCTTTTTTTAAAAAATATATCTTATTTGGAGAGAGAGAGCGTGCGCATGAGAGAATGTGCAAGTGTGAGCAGGGGAAGGGGCAGAGGGAGAGGGAGAGAGAATCCCAAGCAGACTACGCGCTGAGCACGGAGCCAGAGTTGGGGCTTCATCTCACAACTCTGAGATCACGACCAGAGCTGAAACCAAGAGTTGGTTCCTTGAATGACTGAGCCACCCAAGTGCCTCTTCTTTTCAAATATATGTATTCAGTGGTAAATTTCTTTCTAAGCCTTGATTTTGCTGCATGTCCAATTTTGAAAACTACTTTAATTTGATTCAAGATACTTTACAGTTCCCTTTGAGATGACTTCTTTGGCCTATGTGTTATTTTAAGTTAACATTTATTAAATCTTCAGATATTTTGGGACTTTCTAGCTTTCTTTTTGTTATCGATTTCTAGTTTAATTCCATTGTATGAAAGCAGATTTTGTATGACTTTTATTCCCTTAAATTTGTTAATGTATGTTTTATGGCCCAGAGTTTGGTTTACTGTGGTGAATGTTCTGTGTGAGCTTGAGAAGAATATGTATTCTGCTATTTTGTAAGAAATGTTCTATAAATTTTAACTAGATATCTTTATTTTTAGTTTGTCTATGCCTTTATATTTAGAGTGGGTTTCTTGTGGACATCTTATTGTTGGGTTTTGTTTTGTTTTATCCACTGTGTCAAGTTTTGTCTTTTAATTGGTATATTCAGACCATTTATATTTGAAGTGATTATTGATATAGTTAGGTTAGTGGATATCTATTGTATTTGTAGTTCTTTTCTCGCATGTATGTCTTTGCTTTTTAAAATCTTCCCCCTTTTCTGCCTCTTATGGTTTTGAGTATTTTCTATAATTTTATTTTTTCTCCTCTTCTAACATATCAGTTATACTTCCTTAATTTTTTTGGGGGGGGGTTCTTGGAATTACAGTATGCATTTAAAACTAAGTCCAATCAAAACTACATTGCTTCATAGTAGTGGAAGGACATTATAAAGAGTTTTCCATTCCATTCCTTTTGCTCCTTATAACGTTGCTGTCATTCATTTCACTTATCCATAAGCTATACTTACCCAATGCACTGTTGCTATTTTATTTTGAATAGTGTTCCATTAGATCATTAATAATGAGGAAAATAAAAGGCGTAATTTTACCTTTATTCCTTTTCTAATAAAAAGGAATTGTAGATTCCCTTTAGATCTTGTAGATCTGGAGTTTCTGACCTACATTGTTTTCCTTCTCTGTGAAAACTTTTAGCATTTCTTACTTTTTTTTTTGTTTTTGTTTACTTTTAGCATTTCTTGCAAGGGAGGTCTAGCAACAAATTCCATCAGTTTTTGTTTGAGAAAGTATTTTTTACATCACCACTTAAAAAATATTGTGGTAAAATACAACATAAAATTAATCATCTTAACAGTATTTTCACTTTTGGGTGTACAGCATATTGATTCAACAATTCTGTACATTACCCGTGCTCACCCTCAGTATAGTCACCATCTGTCACCAAACATTTCTGCAACATTATTGACTATATTCCCTGTGCTGTGCTTTTCATTTCTGTGATTTCTTTATTTTATAACTGGAACTTTGTACTTAATTGCCTTTACCTATCTTGCCCATGCCCCTCCCCCCCACACCTACCTTTCCTCTGGCAGCCACCAGTTTGTTATCTGTATTTAAAAGTCTGCTTTTTGTTTCTTTGTTTTGTTTTTTAGATTCCACATATAAGTGACATCATGGTTTTTGTCTTCCTCCGATCTATTTCACTTAGCATGATATCCTCTAGGTCCATCCATATTGTCGCAAATGGCAGGGTCTCATTCTTTTATATGGCTGAGTAATATTCTGTGTGTATATGTGGGTGGGGGTGTATATATCCATTCATCTGTTGGTGGACACTTGGGTTGCTTCCATTTGTTAGCTACTGTAAGTAATGCTGCAATAAACGGTGCATATATCTTTTAGAATTAGTGTTTTTGGGTTTTTTTTTTTTTATAGTTTTCAGAGTACAGGTCTTTTATTCTTTTTGGTGCAATTGTAAAAGGAATTGTTTTCTTAATTTCTCCTGTTACTTTGTTATTAGTGTATAGAAATTCAGTAGATTTCTGTATATTAATTTTGTGTCTTGCAAGTTCACTGAATTCATTTATCAGTTCTAATAGTTCTTTCGGTGGAGTTTTTCGGGTTTTCTGTTTACAGTATCACTTCTTCTGCAAGTATTACTTCTTCCTTGCTAATTTGAATGCCTTTTATTTCTTTTCCTTATCTGATTCCTGTAGTTAGGAGTTCCATTATTATGTTGAATAAAGTGGTTAAGAGTGGACATCCTTGTCTTGTTCCTGATCTTTGAGGAGAAGCTTAGTTTTTCACCAGTGAGTATGTTGTTAGCTGCGGGTTTTTCATACATGGCCTTTATTATGTTGAGGTATGTTCCCTCCAAATCTTTGTTTTACTGATAATGGGTGTTGCATTTTGTGAAATGTTTTTTTCCCTGCATTTACTGAGATCATCATAGGGCTTTTATCCCTTCTCTTGTTAACGTGATATATCAGACTGATGGATTTGTGAATATTAAACCACTCTTGTATCCCTGGAATAGCTTAATTGTGGTCAGTGATTTTTTTAAGGTATTGTTGGATTTGGTTTGCTAGTATTTTGTTGAGGATTTCTGCATTGGTGTTCATCAGTAATATTGGCTGTGGATTTCTTTATAGTGTCAGGGTGTTGCTGGCCTTGTGGAATGAATTTGGAAGTTTTCCTTTCTATTCTGTTTCTTGGAATAGTTTGAGAATAGGTTATTAACTCTTTAAATGTTTGGTGGAATTTACCTGTGGAGCCATCTGGTCCTACACTTTTGCTTGTTGGGAGTTTGTGATTGCTGATTCAATTTCATTACTAGTCATAGGTCTGTTCAGATTTTCTATTTCTGATTTAGTTTGGAAGATTGTAGTTTTTAGGAATTTATTGATTTCTTCTCAGTTGTCCAATTTGTTGGCATATAATTTTTCATTATATTCTCTTATCCTTTGCATTTCTATGGTGTCAGTTATTTTCATGTTAGCCATTTTTTAGGGTACAGTTCAGAGGCATTAAGTGTATCCATATTGTTGTGCAGCTATCTCCACCATCCATCTCCAGAACTCTTTTCATCTTGCAAAACTGAAACATTGTACCTGTTGAGGAATAACTACCTATATCTCCTTCCTTCAGCTACTGGCACCTATTATTATATTTTCTATCTCTATGAATTTGACTCTACTAGGTACCTCCTATAAGTGGTATTCTATAATGTTTGTCCTTTTGTGTTTGGCTTATATCATGTATTAGGGTAATGTCTTCAATGTCCATCTGTTACAGCATGTATCAGAATTTCATTCACTTTTAAAGCTGAACAATATTTTATGTATATATCACATTTTGTTTCTCCATTCATCTGTAAATAGACACATGGGTTGCTTCCACCTTTTGGCTATTGTGAATCAAGCCCTACAAACATCAGTGTGCAAATACATTTTTGAGTCCTTGCTTTCAAATGTTTTGGTATATACCCACAAGTGGAATTGCTGGGTATTTCTTTTTAATTTTTTGAGGAAGTGTCATGCTACTTTCCAGATGTACCATTTTACATTTTCACTGACAGTGCAAAAGGTTCTAATTTCTCCACATTCTCAGAAACATTTGTTATTTTCTCTTTTATTCGTAGTAGCCATCCTCATGGATGTGAGGTACTATTTCCATTTTTTTTGACTTGCATTTCTCTGATGATTAGTCCTGTTGAACATCTCATTGGTTAATGGCCATTTATAGGTCTTTGGAAAAATGTCTTTTGAAGACCTTTGCCATCCTTTAATTGGGTTGCATTTTTTTTTTTTTTTTAGTAGAGTTGTAGGCATTCTTTATATATTCTGGATATTGACCGTTTATCAGGTATGTGATTTGCAAATACTGTTGCCTTTTCACTGTTGATAATGCCCTATGATGCATAAAAGTTTTTAGTTTTGATGAAGTCTAGATCATCTTTTTGTTGTTGTTGCCTGTGCTTTTCTGTGTCATATCCATCCAAAAGAAATCATTGCCAAATTGACTATCAGGGAATTTTTCACTTACGTTTTCCTCTTAGATTTTTATAGTTTTAGATCTGAAATTTGAGTCTTTGATCTACTTTCAGTTAATTTTTGGATATGGTGTATGGTAATCTAGCTTCATCTTTTGCATGTGAATATCGTTTTCCAGTGTTATTGGTGACATTTCCAAATTGAGTGATCTTGGCAGCCTTAACAAATTCATTTGCCTGTATATGTGAATATTTATTTCTCAGCTCCCTGTTCTTTTCCATTGGTCTATGTGTTTGTATACTGGTGCTACACTGTTTTGATTACTATGTTTTTGTATTAAGTTTTGAAATCAGGAAGAGTGAGACTTCCAGTTTTCTTCCCCCCCACCCCCCACCTTCTAAAAAGATTGTTTTAACAATGGGGGTATCCCTTGTGATTCCACATGAATTTAAAAATGGATTTTTTATTTCTGCAAAAAATATTGGGACTTTAATGTGGGTTGCATTGAGTCTGTAGTTTGCTTTGGGTAGTATTGTCATCTTAACAATATTAAGTCTTGCAGGCTATGAACATGGGATGGATGTCTTCCTGGTTATGTATGTGTGCCTTTAATGTCATTCAGCAGTGTTTTATAGTTTGAAGGTAGAAGTCATTCACCCCTTTGGTTAAGTTTATTCCTAAGTGTTTTGTTATTTTCCATGCTATTTTAAATGGAATTGTTTAATTTTTATTTTGGACTACTTACTGTTAGTGTAAAGAAGCACAACTGATTTTTGTGTTTTGATTTTGTATCTGGCAACATTGCTGAAATCATTTATTCTAACATGCTTTTTTTTGATGGGAAATTTAGGGTTTTCTTCATATAAGATTATATCGTTGGTGAATAGAGAATTTTACTTCTTCCTTTCCAACGTGGATGCCTTTTATTTCTTGTCTAATTGCTCTGGCTAGGACTTTCAGTACGATGTTGAAGGAAGGTGGCAAAACTGTACATCTTCATCTTGTTGCTGATGAGAAGATTCATTTTTCACCATTGAATGTGATGTTCATTGTGGGCTTTTCATATGTGGCCTTTGTTATATTGGGGTTGTTTCCTTTTATTCCTAATATGTTGAGGGTTTTTGTCATGAAAGGGTATTGAAATTTTTTGAATGCTTTTTCATTGAGATGTGGGTTTTTTTCTCCCCTTCAGTCTGTTAATGTGGTGTATTGCATTGATGTTCTTATATGAAACCATCCTTGCATTCCAGGAATAGTATTGGGTTGTGGTGTATAATCCTTCTAATGTGCTGTTGAATTTTGTTTGCTAGTATTTTGTTGAGGGTTTTTTTTGCCAATATTCATTGGGGGTAATGATCTGTAATTTCCTTGTAGCATCTTTGTCTCTGGTATCAGATTCATGCTGACCTCACAGACTGAGTTTGGAAGTATTTCCTTCTCTTTAGTTTTTTTGGAAAAGTTTGAGGAGGATTGGTGTTCTCAAATGTTTGGTAGAATTCTCCAGTGAAATCATCTTGTCCTAGACTTCTGTTGTTGGGAGGTTTTTGATTAGTGAGTAAATCTCCTTACATATTATAGGTCTGTTCAGATTATCCATTTCTTGATGATTCATTAGTAGTAGGGTATGTTTTTCTAGGAATTTATCCATTTCATCTAGGGTATCCAGTTTGTTGATGTACAGTTCATAGTACTTTCTTAAAATCTTTTCTATGTAAAATCAGTAGTATGATTCCTTCCAATATTCCTGATTTTAATTGTTTAATTCTTCTTTCTCTTAGTTTATTAGCTAAAGATTTTTGAGGAACCAATTTTTGATCTCATCAGTTTTCTCTATTGGGTTTTCTGTTCTCTATTTTAATTATCACTGTTCTAAACTTTATTATTCTTTCTGGTAGCTTTGTGCTTAGTTAATCTCTATTTCTTTAAGGTACAAATTTAAGGTGTTAATTTGGGCTATTAATTTTTAATGTAAACACTTACAGCTGTAAGTTTTCCCAAGACTGTCTTTGCTGCAGCCTATAAATTTTGGTATGTTGTGCTTTCATTTTAGTTTTTCTTAAGTTTTAAAGTTTTTCTTGTGATTTCTTCTTTCTTGTGATATCTTCTAAGAATTTCAATCTCTTAAAATTCAGATTTTTGTTGTTGTTGTTTTTGCCTAATACATGACCTGTCCTGAAGAATGTTTCATGAGCACTTGAGAAAATTGTGTATTCTGCTCTTGTTGAGTAGAGTGTTTCATATATGTTTTTAAAATTCAGTTTGTTTCCTTCTTAATCTTCTGTCTGGTGATTCTGTCCATTATTGAAGTTGTGTGCTAAAGCCTCCTACCATTATTGTAGAGCTGTTTCTTCTTATCTGTCAATATTTGCTTCATATTGTGCTCTGGTGTTTGGTGAATATATGTTTACAATTGGCATGCTATGTTTATAATTAGTGAATTGACACTTTTATTATTATATGATGTCCCTCTTCATCTCTTATAATGGCTTTTGACTTACAGTCTGTTTTGTCTAATATGTGTATAGCCATATCTGGTCTCTTATTATTTGCATGGGAAATCTTTTGCCATTTTTGCACTTAAATTTTAACTATGTTCTTAGAGCTGTAGGGGCATCATGTTTTGTTTGGTTTTAAGTACATTCTGCCTGTGTCTTTTGAATGGGGAGTTTAAACTGTTTACATTTATTTCTTTTCAAATTTTTATTTAAATTCCAGTTCACATAGAGTGTAATGCTAGTGTTAGGTGTAGAATTTAATGATTCATCACTTATATGCAACACCCAGTGCTCGTCACAAGTGCCCTCCTTTATCCCCACCACCTATTTAACCCATCCTTCTGCCCACCTCCCCTGCAGTAACTCTCAGATTGTTCTCTATAGTTAATAGTCTGTTTTGTGGTTTGCTCAGTTTTTTTTTTTTATTTATTTTTTACCCCTGTTTTCATCTGTTTTGTTTAAATTCCACACGAGTGAAATCATATGGTATTTGTCTTTCTCTGACTTACTTGCTTAGTATACTATTCCCTAGCTCCATCCATGTCTTGCAAATGGCAAGATTTCATTCAGTTTTATGGCTGAGTAATGTTTCATTGTATATGTGTATATATATGTTTATATGCATATAGACACACACACATATATATATACACCATATCTTCTTGAACTGTTTACATTTAAAGTAATTACTGATAGGAAAGGCTTACTATTTTCATTTTGTTAATTTCTGCATGTCTTATAACTGTTTCATGTTTTAACTTTGTTCCTTTGTGTTCATTTTTTTTTTTGTGTGACCCTTTTTGATTTCCTTATTTCCTTTTTGTATATTCTGTAGATATTTTTTTTGTAGTTCTGTAGGAATTACATATAATACCTTAACGTATAAGAACGTATCTTAAACTGATACCAACTTTAATCCCATACAATAACGTTACTCTTTTACAGCTTGCCTTCCCAACTTTGTTATTGATGTAACAGATGACATTTTTATACATTATGTACCTATTAACATAGACTTACAATTCTTAAGTTCTTTTGTTTTTTAAATGAAAGAGTTGAATTTAATTTAAATTTCAAAAATAGAGAATAAAAAATGGAGTTACAAAGTAAAATTATAGTAGTTTTCATATTGTCCATGCACTTGCCTTTCCTGGAGAACTTTATATTTTCATATAGCTTCGAGTTACTGCCTAGCATCCTTTTTTTTTTTTTTAAGATTATTTATTTGAGATAGAGCATGTGCATGCACATGAGTGGGGGGAGGGGCAGAGGGAGAGAATCTTCAAGCAGATTCCCCACTGAGCACAGAGCCCAATATTGGGCTCATCCCATGACCCATGAGATTGGGACCTGAGCTGAAACCAAGAGTCAGACACTCAACTGACTGAGCCACCTAGGTGCCCCATGCCCAGCATCCTTTCTTTTCAACTGGAAGGACTCTGTTTAAGATTTCTTGTAAGATAGATCTGTTAATGAAGTCCCTCAGCTTTTGTTTATCTGAGAGTATCTTAAAAATTTTTTTCCTAATTTTTGAAGTAGATATAATACTTTGTTGAATATAATGTTCTTGGTTGACTTTTTTTTTTTCCCCTCCTTTCACCACTATAAATATATCATTTTCTGTAAGGTTTCTGCTGAGAAATCCACTGATAGTCTTTTTGAAGATCCTGTGTAGATGTCAAATCGCTTTTGCTTTTAATACTGTTGATGATCATGTTTCTTGGTTGAGATTCTTGGATTTCTGTATACGTATCTTTCCTCAAATTTGGGAAAATTTTGGATGTTACTTCTTCAACTAAGCTCTCTGCCTCTGTCTTTCCTCCTTTTGGGACTCTCATAATGCATATTGATCCATTGATCCATAATGCATACTTATGTCTCATAAGTCTGTTTCCCTCGGTTCACTTTTTTTTTTTTGGCCATCACTACATTTTCAGATGACCTATTTTCAAGTTTGTTAATTCATTCTTTTGTCTGTTGGAGTCTGCTTTGGATGTTCGCTGGTGAATTTTTTAATTCAGTTATTCCTTGTACCTTTGTCGGGGAATGTGTGTGTTTTCTCTGCTTTTTTCCAAGATTTTTTTTTTGTTGGCCTAATTTACATAAAACATTGTATAAGATTAAGGTGCACAACATTATTGATTTGCTACAGTTATATATTGCAGTATGATTATGATGGTAGCTTCACTAACATCTCTATCCTGTCACATAATCATCATTTCTTTTTTGTGGTGTGAACATTGAAGATCTAGTGTCTTTGCAACTTTGAAATAAATAGTACAGTATTGTTGATTATAATGCACTGTGGTGTGCATTAGATCTCCAGAACTTAATCATCTCCTAGTTGCAAGTTTGTATCTTTTAACATAATTTCCCCAGTTCCCCCACATCCTAGCCCCTGGTAACCAGGATTCTACTCTCTGTTTCTGAGAGTTCAGGCTGTTTAGATATTACATATAAACAATACCATATCGTATTTGTCTTTCTGTGTCTAAGCATAATGCCCTTTAAGTCCATCAGTGTTGTCATAAATGGCAGGATTTCGTTCTTTCTCATGGCTGAATAATTTCCATTATGTGCATTTATATCAATATCATATCTTTATCCATTCATCTGTTGATGGACAGTTAGATTGTTTCCATACCTTGGCTATTGTGAATAATGCTACAATAAACATTGGAGTGCAGATAATCTTTTCAACATCCTAGTTTTTTTTTTTTTGCCCTATGCCCAGAAGAGGTATTTCTGGATCATATTCAAGTGTTTTATTGTTTTGTTTTTGTTTTTGATTTTCTGTAGTTTGGTTATGATATGCTTAGTTGTAGATTTTTTTATTTCCCTGCCTTGTGTTCTCTTAGTTTTCTGGATCTGTGGTTTGGTGTTTTTATCATTAATTTTGGAAATTTCTCAATCATTACTACTTCAAATATTTATTTCTTCTCTGTTTTTCCTTTTGGTATTCCTCTTATGCATATGTTACAGCTTTTACAGTTGTCCTACAGTTCGTGGACATTGTTGTTTTTTCTTTTACTTTTCTCTTTGCATTTCAGATGGGGGAATATATATATATATATATGTACAAGCTCACTGATACTGGATCTTACAAATTTCCACTTGTTCATTGCAAGTATATTTAAATACAGTTCTTTTTTTTTTTTTTTAGCATATTTGTATTTTATGCAGCTTTACTAGAGTCCTGTTATCTGTATAATTCTGATTAAAATATTTGTTTACATTACAGTGGGCTATAACCATTAAGGTCCTGGGATCAAGCCCCGCGTTGGGCTCCCTGCTCAGTGGGAAGCTTGCCTCTCCCTGTCCCACTCCACCTGCTTGTGTTCCCTCTCTCGCTGTCTCTGTCTCTGTCAGATAAATAAAAAAATCTTAAAAAAAGAACAAGGACATCTCATAACCCACTTTAAAAAAATATGGATAAACATACAATCTTAGACTAAGTTGAAGAATGAGGGTGAGCTAATAAGATTACAGATTATTTTGTTTTCTGTTATGCACATTATTTTTAATTTTTCTTTCATTTATAACATTTAAGGATGAAGTATGCCTTTTTAAAATGAAAAATATTTTAATATTTTAATTTTACTTTTTAAATCTTTTTTTAGGAGCTGTGGCCTTGAAGAATCTTGAAATTAAAGAAAACGCTCTGGTAGGTTTTTGTTTTTGTTTTTTTTCCTCTTAGGCTCTATTTATTTTAGAGAGTGTAAGGTGGGGAGGGGGAGAGGGAGAGGGAGAGAGAATCTCCAGCAGATTCCCTGCTGAGTGGGTAGCCTGACGCATGGCTCATTCCCATGACTCTGAGATTGTGACCTGAGCTGAAATCAAGAGTCAGACACTTAACTGATTGAGCCCCCAGGCATCCCTTTGGTAGGTTTTGAGTGTAAAAAATGTGTAATGTCAGAGCATTTATAAATAGGTAGACCTCTTGATTTACTTTATCATCTTAAATTATTCAAGCTTAGAGAAAACTTTTTGAAAATAATTTTTGCAAAATGTGGATTTTACAAAGTGGACTTTTCATCTCCTTAAAACCACAAACTTGTAATTTTCCCTGTTTAAAAATATTCCTAATTCTTTTCTTTCTATATGATTTTAAATGGTTAATTGATCTTTCTAATAGTTCTCAAGTTTTGTTTTTTTAATACTGTGGTAATCATTTTTTTACCCAAGAATTCAGTGATATTAATTACATTTATGATGTTGTACAGCTATCAACCAGTATCTTCTGTAACTTTTCCCTTAGGTCAAAGGGAACCCTATAACCATTAAGAAATAAGTCCCCATTCCTGTTCCATGTAGATCCTGTTAGCCTCTAATCTACTTTCTGACTCTGAATTTGCCTATTCCATGTAGCTCATATAAATGGAATCATGCTATGTTTGCCATTCGCTGTTCAACATATTTCACTTAGCATAATTTCTTTAAGGTTTGTCCATGTCGTTTGTATCAGAACATTACTTCTTTTTGTGGCTGCATAATATTCCACTGTATCTATAAGCAACATTTTGTTTATCCATTCATACATTGATGGATACTCCAGTTTTTTCTGCCTTTTGGCTCTTGTGAATAATGTTGCTGTAACATTGGCAGTAACACGTCTGTTCAGTTACCTATATTCAGTCCCTGCGGGTAAATGCCTCTTAGTGGAATTGCTGGATTTTATGGTAGTTTTATGTTTAGCCTTTTCAAGAACTGTCACTCTGTTTTCCATGGTAGCTGAACCATTTTATATTCCCATCACCAACACATGGAGTATCCCGTTTCTCCACATCTTTGCTAACAATTACTTTTTAATGTTCTTTTTTAAAAAAAATTTAAGGGTAATCTCCCCAATGTGGGGCTCAAATTCATGACCCCAAGATCAAGAGTCACATGCTCTACTAACTTACCCAGCCAGGCACTATTTTTTGTTTTTTGATAATACCTGTCTTAATAGATATAAAGTGGTATCTCATTTTGGTTTTTCTTAGCATTTCCCTCATGACTAGTGAGATTGAGCATCGTATTATGTGCTTTTTGGCCATTTTTATATGTTCTTTGGATATGTCTATCGAAAATTGCTGATTTTTTAAATCATGTTTTTGTTTGAATTGTAATTCTTTAAGTATTCTTAATATTTTCCCTTATCAGATTATGATTTGCAAAACTTACCCCCATTCTTTGTGTTGCCTTATGCCTCTGTTGACTGTGTCCTTTGATGTACTAATGTTTTTAATCTTGGTGAAATTTCATCTGTTTTGTTCTTTTATTGCTCATGTCTTTGGTATGATAACCAAGAAATCATTGCCAGATCTGATGTCAAGATTTTACTATATATTTTCTTCTAAGGGTTTTGTAGCTTTGGTTCTTATGTTTAGGTCTTACATCGATTTTGAGTTCATTTTTATATATAAGGTAAGGGTCTAACTTCATTCATTTGTGTGTGGATATCGAGTTTTCTCAGAACCACTTACTGAAAAAGTTGTCCTTTTTCCTGTTGGATGGGGAGAAATTTTTTTGAGGATATTTTTTGCAAAATGGAGTTTTAACCTCCCTGTGAGGACACACTGACAGTGAAATTCACCCCCCCCCCCCCCGCCCCAGTACAACATAAAGGCAGTGTGACTTCGATATGGGTAACTTAGGTGGTCTGTATTACTTTTCCCCTATCTGTTTAAAAATGATCAGTCTCCCTGAATTTTGTGGATTTGAGAATATTACAATTACGTATCTATAAATTTAAATAGGTGTTGAAGGTAAAGACAAGGTGTGAGTTAACTTAAACCCTTTAAATAATTTTGGGAAGAAAAAGTTCTCTGTTTTGTTGGCCTGTATATGTACTAATATTTTATATATGATATTTTCGTAGAGTCAACTGGATGTACCATTTAAAGTTAAAGTTGGTCATATAGGTAAGCTGTGCTTATTATTTGAATGTCCTTCTTGCTGGACATAGAGTAAGAATTATATGCTTAGTATCTCTTTAATGTGATATTTTTTATGTTTCTAAGTATTGAATATCATGTGTTCTCATCTGGGTAGAACTTAGTTGTGTAACTTAAAAATACCATGTGGTCCATATATCCCTTGTTTAAAAACTGAAATTATGCATCTTGTTAGGTGTTAAAAATGAGTTAATTGAGGGCCAGTGTGTTAAATAGCATAACTATCTCGGTTTCTTAGGTTTCTGACTAGTTATTGCTATATTCTGATTTATCATGGGTATATGGTCTAAAAAGTCAGGTCTCCATCATCCAGACAGTGTGGCTAGGGATGAGTCAGAAAGTTAGTTTCTGAGGTTGTTTGCATACCTCTGTCCTAGCACCTGTCATTCTTTAGTACCATTTTTTTCTTCTACTAGACAGTAAGTTTAAGTAGGTTCAATTTTTATTCTCACCACTTAGTACAATACCTGGCAAATAGTAGGGACACAATTTGTTGAGTGAGTGAAGTATACACTTCCAAATGAGCAGTATAGCATTACAACTACTTTTATAGGAACATATTTTCCCCTTGCTATTTTTTTTTAAGATTTTATTTATTTGAGAGAGAGAGGAGAGATAATGAGTTGGGGAGGGGCAGGAAGAGAGAGAGAATCTTTAAGCAGACTCCCTGTTGAATGCAGAGTCCGGAGGGGCTTGATCCTATGACCTTGAGATCATCACCTGAGCTAAATCAAGAGTCAGACACTGAACTGACTAAGCCACCCAGGCGCCCTTCCTCCTGCTGTTATTGGGTGTTGTTAATCTTACTGATCTTTCAAAGTTCCCTCATTTAGCGTGCAAAATTACGTATATAGCAAGTATAAATACATACATATTTTAAAAGCTATATTTATGTGGAGGATTTTTGGAATTGCCTTTGTTTATATTTTTTGTATTTTACAAACTTTCTATAAGTCTGTACTTTACTGAGGAAAGAACTTTTTTGTTTCAAGATTTACTGGTGAAAATGGTACATTATTAACTTCGTGTGTGTTTCTTTGATTACTTAATGCTGTTTTGTCACTGTTCTCTGTTCTTTTGTTTATTTGCTTTTTTGGATTTGTTTCATTAATTTTTATTAACATATAATGTGTTATTTGTTTCAGGGGTACAGGTCTGTGATTCATCACAATTCACAGCGTTCACCATAGCACATACCCTCCCCAATGTCCATCACCCAGCCACCCCACCCCTCCCACCCCACTCCACTTCAGCAACCTAATGTATGTGTATGTGTGTAAGCAGTCTACCTGATACATTTATAAATTGTATCAGATTTGTCACAATTATTTTTTCTAATGTGTTCATTCTGGTTATATTTTGGACCATACACAAACTTGAAATGGTCATTATCTCTGATTTTTAAACTTAGAAAGTCATCTGTCTTTTAGAAATCATAGTTTGGTTCTTTTTCTCTGTATTGACTGTGAGATGAAATCTTTTTCTCAATTTGGATTTTTTTAAATACGGAATTTTGAGGTTATGTAATGAGATATATCTATGTTAATTTTTTTTTCCCTTCCCCAATTACTAATTAGTTAATGTAGCCATTGTGTTGTTAATCGCTCCCTTGCCAATTATGGCAACTATTTCTAAATGAATTGACTCGTGCTTTCTAAAAAATTTTAAAGTATTTTAAAACTATTATGGAAATTTGCTTTTTTTCATCCCCTCCTCCTCACCTCTATTATGGAAATTTTCTAAATTCACAAGAATAGAATCAGTATAATGAATACCTTACATCGTGTTTTTTAGTTCAAGAAATCTAATGCTTTAAAAAATACTTTCCTAATAGATTGTAGTAAAACATTTTCATTAGTTTGAATGATTTTCTAATCTTGTCCACGATCTTTATTACCATAGAAATCTGCGAATACAAACACAATTATGTATATGTATATATAGCCTGTATATATGAAAAATACATTCTTCAATTTTATAGTCTGCCTTTTGAAAGTGTAATAAAAATACTTATAGTGATTTGAAGCAAGAATTGGGGAAATCAGGATTATAATATCAAGGGTTGTTGGTTAATTGCAGAAGAATACTAATGTTTGTGGTGCAGATTGCCATAAAGAGAAACTGGTAAATTTTTAGAATATCATTTAGTAGATTTTCCAACAGTACTAATAGACATAATTTCAAATCATCTCAACAAAGGCTTGTTGTTTGTTGTTGTAAAATAGCTTTCTGTAAAATGACTCAGCTTGTCACTTTATTTCTTCTAATGTCTAACAGAAAATAGGCTGGCAGTAAATGTGGTTGAATGAATATTATTATTTTTTGTCCTTTTTCTAAAAATCATATAGGTAATCTTAATCTTATAATTCCGTGGAAAAACCTGTATACTCAACCAGTTGAAGCTGTCCTGGGAGACATTTATTTACTCATAGTGCCTTCTTCTAGTAAGTGAAATTTTAAACATTATAACTTAAAGTACTTTTATTTGTGGGTGGAAAAAAATATTAATATTTGATAATTCAAAATACTTTTGGTGAATTTTTTGAGATACTTTTATATTTAAATTAGCATCTGGAAATTCACATTAAATTGGTTTTTACTCTGAAATTGCAGACTTTGAATTAGTGATTATTTTCAAGGATATATTTTAGAGTGATTACACTTAAGGTAATTACATATTCTTTTTCATGCTTCCTGTAGAAATAAAATATGATCCTTTAAAAGAAGAAAAACAACTCTTGGAAGCAAAACAACATGAACTTAAACGAATAGAAGAAGCAAAACAAAAAGTAGCTGATCAAGGTAAAGGAAACAGTAAATAAGAATGATAATAAGGAAAGGAGAAAAGACTTAAATATCACATTTGAGTATTATTTTTCTCTGGAGGCATTGAAATTACTTAACAAATATGAGGGAATCTTATGGGGAATTTTAATGTGGTTTGTGTATTTTATCATGTTTACAAAACTTTTATGGAAACTTACCTTATGACAAATAATATATCTAGCTTATTAAGGGTAAGGTTAGTTTTTAACTGTAAAAAATTAATTTCATTAAGTATATTTTGTTTTCTAGCTTTTAAAAAAAATCCCATTTTATCAATTCTTAATCTTTTGGGCGTACTTAGTCCCTTGATATATTTTTGTTTTCCCAAATCTGTTTGTTCACTCTGGGGGTTCATATCCTTTCCTATTCAGCCTAGACCAAATAGTCCATTATTTCAACACTTTACTTTTCTCAGTGGAAGAACTGTTCTGCAGAAATCTGCTTCCTTCCTGTGCATTGGTCACTATCACCAGGTACTTTTTGTACTCTGTTCTCTAGTGAAGCTTTCTCTTTAGTATGTAAAAATACTGTAGCCTGTCTTATCTTCAAACACAAAATGATCTTCCTAACCTAGTTACCTGCTTACCTTCTGTTCCTCTGTCCTTTGTCCAATAGCTGACCATCTTAAAAATATATGTATATCACCAACCTTGCCATGCATTTATTTTTTCACTAAAAAAGTGAAATCCAATAATAAACATTTCACCCTTTGGCAAAGAGGTAAAAATAGTAAAGGAGATTTAACACAATTCTGGTGACACTTCTTATAATTGTTTTTTCTTCTCTCAGTTCATTCATATCCTGTGTAGTTGTTCACCACTATACCCAATCATGTTTTTCTTTAATATTTTTTTTATTGTGGCATACATATAACAAAGTTTACCATCTTAACCATTTTTTTAAATTTTATTTACTTGAGAGAGAGTGAGTGAGCATGAGCAAGATAAGAGGGAGAAGCAGACTCCTCACTGAGCAGGGAGCCTGATGCGGGGCTCGATTTCGGGACTCTGGGATTATGACCTGAGTGGAAGGCAGGCGCTTAACCAACTGAGCCACCCAGGCGCCCCCGCATCTTAACCATTTTTAAGTGTACAGTTCAGTGGTATTAAGTACATTTATAATGTACAACCAATACTACCATCCGTCTTCATATCTTTTTTCTTATGAAATTGAAACTTTATACCCATTAAATAATAACCCACCCATTCTACCCCCCCCCCCAAAACACACTTCCAAACCCCTTGGCAGCTACAATTCTACTTTCTTGTCTCTCTAACTTTGAATACTCTGAGTACTTCATGTAAGTGAAATCAGTATAACTTGTTATTTTTCTACCTGGCCTATTTCACTTAGCATAATGTCTTCAAGATTTGTCCACGTTGTAGCATATGTCAGAATTTCCCTTTTAGCTGAATAATACTCCATTTTTTGGATGTTCCACATTTTGCTTGCCAGTTCACCCATCAGTGGACACTTGGGTTTCTTCCATGCTTTAGCTATTGTGATTAATGCTGCTCTGAACATTGGAGTACAAGTATTTCTTTGAGACGCTGCTTTCAGTTCTTTTGGCTATATACACAGAAGTGGAATTGCTGGATCATGTGATAATTGTACTGTATTTTTGACTTTTTGAGGACTTCCCATACTGTTTTCGATAGGGTTTTGTATGATTTTACATTTTCACCAATAGTGCACAAAGGTTCTGATTCCTTTACATCCTTGTGTACAGCTGTTATTTCGTCTTTTTATTTTTTAAATTTTATTAGTCACCATACGATACATCATTAGTTTTTGATGTAGTGATCCACGATTCATTGTTTTCAAATAACACCCGGTGCTCCATGCAGTACGTGTCCTCGTGCCCTCCTTAATACCCATCACCGGGCTAACCCAGTCCCCCACCCCAACCTTCAGTTTGTTTCTCAGAGTCCATAGTCTCTCATGGTTAATCTCTCCCTCTGATTTCTCCCCCTTCATTTTTCCCTTCCTTCTCCTAATGTCCTCCATGCTATTCCTTATGTTCCACAAATAAGTGAAACCATATGATAGTTTACTTTCTCTGCTTGACTTATTTCACTTGCATAATCTCTTCCAGTCCCATCCGTTTTGATGTAAAAGTTGGGTATTCATCCTTTCTGATGGCTGAGTAATATTGCCTTGTATATATGGACCACATCTTCTTTATCCATTCGTCTGTTGAAGGGCATCTCGGCTCTTTCCACGGTTTGGCAATTGCAGACACTGCTGCTATGAACATAGGGGTGCGTATGGCCCTTCTTTTCACTATATCTGTGTCTTTGGGGTAAATACCTAGGAGTGCAATTGCTGGGTCATAGGGTAGCTCTATTTTTAATTTTTTGAGGCACCTCCACACTGTTTTCCAAAGTGGCTGTACCAACTTGCATTCCCACCAACAGTGTACGAGGGTTCCCTTTTCTCCACAACCTCTCCAACATTTGTTGTTTCTTGCCTTGTCCATTTTTGCCATTCTGACTGGTGTAAGGTGGTATCTCACTGTGGTTTTGATTTGAATTTCCCTGAAGGCTAATGATGATGAACATTTTTTCATGTGTCTGTTAGCCATTTGTATGTCTTCTTTGGAGAAGTGTCTGTTCATGTCTTCTGCCCATTTTTTGACTTGATTATTTGTTTTTTGGGTGTTGAGTTGGAAAAGTTCTTTATAGATCTTGGATACCAGCCCTTTATCTGTAGTGTCCTTTGCAAATATCTTCTTCCATTCTGTGGGTTGCCTCTTTGTTTTGTTGACTGTTTCCTTTGCTGTGCAGAAGCTTTTTATCTTGATGAAGTCTCAAAAGCTCATTTTTGCTTTTGTTTCACTAGCCTTTGGAGATGTTTCTTGAAAGAAGTTGCTGTGGCCGATGTCAAAGAGGTTGCTGCCTTTGTACTCCTCTAGGATTTTGATGGATTCCTGTCTCACATTGAGATCTTTCATCCATTTTGAGTTTATCTTTGTGTAGGGTGTGAGAGAATGGTCGAGTTTCATTCTTCTGCATGTGGCTGTCCAATTTTCTCAGCACCATTAATTGAAGAGGCTTTCTTTTTTCCATTGCATATTTTTTCCTGCTTTGTCGAAGATTATTTGACCATAGAGTTGAGGGTCCATATCTGGGCTCTCTATTCTGTTCCATTGGTCTATGTCTGTTTTCATGCCAGTACTGTGCTGTCTTGGTGATCACTGCTTTGTAATATAGCTTGAAATTGGGCAACGTGATGCCCCCAGCTTTGTTTTTCAACATTTCCTTGGTGATTCGGGGTCTTTTCTGATTCCATACAAATTTTAGGATTGTTTGTTCCAGCACTTTGAAAAATGTCATTGGAGTTTTGATTGGGATGGCATTGAAGGTATAAATTGCTCTGGGTAGCATAGACATTTTAACAATGTTTATTCTTCCGATCCATGAGCATGGAATGTTTTTCCATCTTTTTGTGTCTTCTGTTTCTTTCATGAGTTTTTTGTAGTTCCTAGAGTATAGATCCTTTACCTCTTTGGTTAAGTTTATTCCGAGATATCTTAAGGTTTTTGGTGCTACTGTAAATGGAATTGTTTAATTTCTCTTTCTGCAGTTGCATTGTTAGTGTATAAGAAAGCAACTGATTTCTGTGCATTGATTTTGTATCCTGCCACATTACTGAATTGCTGTGTGAGTTCTAGTAATTTGGGAGTGGAGACTTTTGGGTTTTCCACATAAAGTAAATAAAAGGTATTCAAATTGGCAAAGAAGAAGTCAAACTCTCTCTTTTCACAGATGATATTTTGTCTTTTTTTTATGGGGATGAAGTGGTATCTCATGTAGTTTTGATTTGCATTTCCCTAAAGATTAGTATTTCAGCATCTTTTCATGTGCTTATTGGCCATTTGTGTATCTTCTTTGGAGAAACGTCTGAGTCTTTTGCCTATCTTTTAATTGGGTTGTCTTTTTGTGTTGGGTGGTAGGAGTTCTTTATATATTTTGGGTGTTAATCCCTTACTAAATACATGATTTGCAAATTTTCTCCCATTCTTTGTGTAACTCTTCTGTTGATAGTGTTGTATGAACAGAATTTTTAAATTTCCATGAAGTTCATTTTTATCATCTTCTGTTGCTTGTGCCTTGGTGTCATACATAAGAAATCATTGCCAAATCCAGTGTCATGCAGCTTTTGTCCTATGTTTTCCTCTGAGTTTTACAGTTTTAGGTCTTAAATTTAAATCTTAGATCCATTTTAAGTTAATTTTAGTATATATTCTTAGATAAGGGTGCAGCTTTATTCTTTTGCTGTGGATATCTTGATACCCAGTTTTCCCAACATCGTTTATTAAAACAACATCCATTCCTGATTGAATAGTCTCGGCCCCTTATCAAAAATCATTTGACCATATGTGCAAGGGTTTATTCTGTGTGCTCAGTTCTATTTCCTTTGTCTACATATCTGTCTGGCAGTACCACACTGTTTTGATTACTGGAGCTGTGTTGTAAATTTTGAAATCAGGAAGTTTGTTTTTCAGCTTTGTTCTTCCTTTTCAAGATTGTTTTTTGCTCTTTGGGAGTCCCTTGAGATTCCATATGAATTTTAGGATGTGGATTTCTATTTCTGCAGAAAGTATAATTGGAATTTTGATAAGGATTGCTTTGACTCTATAGATTGCTTTGGGCAGTATTGACATATTGTTTTCCAATCCATGAACTTGGAATGTGTTTGCATTTATTTATGTCTTTTAAAATATCTCTTGGTAGGCTTTTGTAATTTTCAGTATACAAGTCTTTAGCCTACTTGGTTACATTAATCTCTAAGTTATTTTATTCTTTTTGATGCTGTTGTAAAGGGAATTGTTTCTGTAATTTCCTGTTCAGATTTTTCATTGCTGGGACTGGATATGCAATTGATTTTTTTTTTTTTTTCTTTTCTTTTTTTGAGAGAGCGAGGGTTTGAGCACTTGCGTGTGAGATTGCGGAGGGGCAGAGGGATGGGGAAAGAAAGTATCCCAAGCAGGCTCTGTGTTCAGCATGGAGCCCAACACAGGGCTCAATCTCAGGAATCTTGAGGTCATGACCTGAGCTGAAATCAAGAGTCAGACGCCCAACCGACTGAGCCACCCAGGCACCCCTGCAATTGATTTTTTTTTTTTTTTTTGATGTTGTGCCCTGCTACTTTGCTGAGTTCATTTACTAGTTTTTTTTTTTTTTTTAAAGATTTTTATTTATTTATTTGAGACAGAGAGAATGAGACAGAGAGCACATGAGAGGGGGGAGGGTCAGAGGGAGAAGCAGGCTCCCTGCCGAGCAGGGAGCCCGATGCGGGACTCGATCCCGGGACTCCAGGATCATGACCTGAGCCGAAGGCAGTCGCTTAACCAACTGAGCCACCCAGGCGCCCTCATTTACTAGTTTTAACGGTTGTTTTGTTGGGTAGTTAGGATTTTTCTTAATATAAGATCATATTGTCTGTGAACAGAGATAATTTTACTTCTTCCTTTCTGATTTCTTTTTTCTTGCATAATTACTCTGGCTATACCTTCCAGTAAGTATTATGCTGAATCAAAGTGACAAAACTGGAAATTTTTGCTGTTTTTCGAGGAAAAGCTTTCATCCTTTCCATTAAGCATGATGTTTGCTGTGGGCTTTTTCTGGATTATCTTTATTATGTTGAGATATTTTCCTTCTAGTCCTACTTTGTTGACAGTTTTTATTATGAAAGGGTATTGAAGTTTGTCAAATGCTTTTTCTTCATCAATTGAAATGATCATTTTTTTTTAATTTGGTAAATGTGTATTACATTGATTTTTATGTATCTAGCATGCTTCCGTTGTAGCAATAAATTGTGAGTCATGGTATATAATCTTTTTAATGTGTTGTTGAATTTTGTTTGTTGGCATTTTATTATTTGCATCAATATCAGGAATATTGATCTGTAGTTGTCTTGTAGTGTCTTTGTGTAGTTTTGGTATCAGATTAATGCTGACCTCATACATTGAGTTTGGAAGTATTCCTTTATTTTTTTTCTTTTTTGAAGAGTTTGAAGAGGATTGATGTTTTCTTTAAGTATTAGGCAGAATTGATCAGGTAAGCCATCAGTTCCAGGGCTTTTATTTGTCAGGAGAGTTTTGGTCCCGTCCTTTCCTTTCCCTCTCCTCCCTTCGCCCTCTCCTCCCTTCGCCCTCTCCTCCCTT
>NC_058415.1:18806120-19083821 GCF_002201575.2 Neomonachus schauinslandi
CCTCCCTTCGCCCTCTCCTCCCTTCGCCCTCTCCTCCCTTCGCCCTCTCTTCCCTTCCCCCTCTCTGTCTTTGTAATCTCTACACCCAATGTGGGGTTCAAACTCACAACCCCAATGTCAAGAGTCACACACTCCACTGACTAAGCCAGATAGGCACACCTCAGCCAGTATTTCTTCACATATTTTCTTTCACCATTTCTCTGTCTTTTTTCTTTTGGGACCCCCACAGTGTATATGTTGGTCCACTTGGTGTCCCACAGGTGTCCCTTAGGCTCTGTTTACTTTTCTTCAAGTTTTTTTCTGTTCCTCAAATTCAGGTTTGTTTTTTGTTGTTGTTGTTGTTGTTCTATTTTCAAGTTTGTTAATTCTTCTGCCGATTGACATCTGTCTTTGCATCCCTATGGAGAGTTTTTCCTTTTAGTTATGGTACTTTCCTGCTGCTGAATTTTTGTTTGGTTTCTTCTGAGGTTTTCTGTCTCTATAGATATTTCCATTTTGTTGATAATACTATTTTCTTGACATTCTCCGCACCTTCCTTCAGTTCTTGAGCATCTATGTGATACTTCTTTTAAGAAGTGTGAGATTCTGTCTAGTAGAGGGGTGCCTGGGTGGCTCAGTGGGTTAAGTGTCTGCCTTTGGGTCAGGTCATGATCCCGGAGTCCTGGGATCGAGGACTTCTCCCTTTGCTCCTCATCCCACTCATGCTCTCTCGCTTGCACTCCTTCTCAAATAAATAAATAAATAAATAAATGAAATCTTAAAAAAAAAAAAAGTCTAGTAGATCTGTCATCAGATTTTTTTTTTTTTTAAAGATTTATTTATTTGAGAGAGAGAGAGAGCATGAGAGGGGAGAGGGTCAGAGGGAGAAGCAGACTCCCTGCTGAGCAGAGAGCCCGATGCGGGACTCGATCCTGGGAGTCCAGGATCATGACCTGAGCCAAAGGCGGTAGCTTAACCGACTGAGCCACCCAGGCGCCCCTGTCATCAGATCTTTTTAAGGAATAGTTTTGTAAACTTATTTTTTTTGTCCTTTGGGCCATATCTTCCTGTTTCTTTGTATGCCTTGTGATTTCTCATTAAAATCTGGATATTTGGATATAATAATGTGATACCTGTGGAAATGAAATTCACTCCTATTCCTATGGTTTTCTGGTTTTTTTTTTTTTTAAATGTTTTTGGTTATTATTTTTCATTATTATAGGATGTCCTAGTCCAAGGATCAGTCTGAGGTGTAAATGTAAGGTATTCTCAGGTCTTTTCTAAGCCTGAGCCTATTCCTTTCCCTGAACATGTGTGGTCACATTCTTATTTTTCCTATGTATGGAGTTGCTTTTGAATGTCCTGGTCTTTAATCTTTCGCTCACAAAAGAGGAGAGGAGAATAACGAATGGGGGGGGGCAAAAATAAAAAAGGTTGCGAGTTCTTTAAATCCCCTGGATGTCACATCAGCTGGAGAGGAAGGGGCTTGCAGCAGTGGAGAAAGGTGCAGCAACCATGGACCACCCTTCTCTCTTTGATCAGGAGCAGTAATCAGCCTTTAGACTACAGATCTCCAAATATTTGGAGGATGGGTCCTTTTTTCCCCCACCTTGGCTCCGGCAAGTTGAGTGCAAGCCACTCCAGGAGTAAGTGCACAGCTGACTGCCATGGGCCTGAGAATAGGGGATGGAGAGCTGCTACTGTGTTAAGAGCTAATATTGATGTAAATGAAGTTTAGTTTACTTTCAAGCCTTCCTCTGCAAGTTGCAAGTCCTCAAAGAGTCTCCAGAGTTTCAGAATATTTACATTAGGCACATTTCACCTATTCAGTTGTTACCTAACTAGGAAAACAGATTCTTGGTGTTTTCTATTCTGCCATTTTCCCCAGAATCCTCTCTTCCAGTCCTTCCTTTGCTAAGTCTCCTAGGCTTTTGCCTTTTAAAAGTTATTTTCATCTTATCAAAATAATATATATAGCTTAAAAAGTTAATAAGTAATAGAGTACCCATAATTAAAACAAAAAAATTCTGTCTTCTGGCTTAGACCCTAAGCCTACTCCATATAGACCCACTTTCAAGTTTTAAGGTGTTTCTTGTGTTTATCTCTGTATTGCTGCATAAGGTGATTACACCTCTATTGCTTGATTTATGGACTATAAGGTCGACCCATTTTTCTGTCTTTGCAGTATAATTGCATGCTTGGTTAAATCAGTATTCATTGTTTATATTATCATGGCTACATCTAAGTGCTTACTACTGAGCCAAATAGTATATATACTCTGATTACATGTGTTTATTTACTTGGCAATAGTAGATGAATGTGGGTGTAATTATATTTATTTATTATATAGAACTTTTTCTTAATGTGTCTGGTTTCGATATGATGGATCTTCCTTCCCTGTATCTTTAAGTACATGGTTTCAGAGTCTGGTCGCGTTTATTTTCTTCACAATAAATTCTTCCTTCTCACTAGAATGAGAAAGGGATAGTTGCTTGGCTATGTGGACTAGGAGATGGAAGATACCTGGAAGTCTACCTACTAATTAAACAGATTTAAGCTAATCCTTTTATTATCATCCTCTCCTTGCCATTTGTTTTCTGAGGACTCTAGTTTTTTTTGTTTGTTTGTTTAAGGTTTTATTCATTTGAGAGAGAGGGAGAGCGAGTGAGAGAGCACAAGCAAGGGGAGCAGCAGAGGGAGAGGGAGAAGCAGATGCCCTGCTGAGCAGGGAGCCTGACATTGGGGATCGTGACTTGAGCTGAAGGCAGACACTTAACCAACTGAGCCACCCAAGCGCCCCATGAGGACTCTAGTTTCTGAATCTTTACAGGGTTCTGGTTTTTAACTCATCTATACTATTGGCATCTCCATTTATAGGCATTTAGGATTGAATTTCTTCATCTTCTAAGTAGGTTAAGACTGTCTGCCTTCCAGCTTCTGAAATTTTGAGGGTATCTCTTATCTGTTTTGTTTCCTGTATTTTTTCTTTTGGCCTTGGGGATTTGTCTATTTTTCTTCTTAACTTTTGCATTAGTGTGGTCTTACTGAGAAGTGAAGAAATGGATAACAATCCACCATGATTAATCAGAAGTCCCTCCTATTTTTATGTAGGTCTAAAATAGAAATGTTTATGCTTAAAATTCATTAGTAATAGCTTATTATCATCAGGTAGAAGTTTAAACTGTTCAGCATGACACTTAAAAGTTCATAGGATTTGAATTCTGTCTACCTCTTCAGCCTCGTTACTGGCCCCACCTCTTTCTCTTCTGTTCTTTGTTCTAGCCGTACTGATCTATTAGTTTATTGAATGTATCAATTTCTCTGTATATTTCTCTGAATATATCTCACTTTCTACTTTAATATACAGTTGTGGGTTACCAGCATTAGGAGGATAGTTGAAGCTATAAAGTGCAGATGAGATTCCCTGAAGCAGCAGTGTAGAAGGAGAATAGAAGCAATCGTGGAACTGAGCCTTAAGGAAATCCAGCATTTAATGATTGTATTAGAGGAGGAACACAGAAGATCAAGAAAGAGTGATTAGATAAGTAGAAATTGGGAGATTATAATTTCATGGGAAAAGAGTGTTTTAGGAAGCAAAGAATGTATTAGATCCTAACGAGGTATCAGGTAAAGTGAGGATAAAGAAATCATTTTATTCATGTCATGCATATCATGGGTCCTTGAGTGATGATTACAGGTTCTTCCAAAGTTGGAGGCGAGGTCCTCTCAAAGTAAAGAGAGCAGTGGAAGGGTCATTAGACCTTTGAGGAGAATCCGAAAGAATTTTGAGATAAATGTTCTGGAGCGTGTGAACAAGTGGAATGGAGAAATGTAAGGTTGCTGTTGGGGTGAAGTTGGTGATACCTAATTTACAGTCATTACAGTCTCTCCTGTTGTGATTTGTCTCCTCCTGTCCTCAACTGGCAAGGTGTAAACATGTTTATGTAAAAAGTAGATAGTTGGGTTTATTCAGAGTTGGAGCTTTGCCTCTGTGAGGAAAATGAGAAAAAAGAACAAAAGAGTTTAAAGAGTTGGTGAAATAATAGGTTATGGAATCTGAGCAGGATAAGAAATTTGGAAGGAGACTACTGGATGGGGAAAGGAAGATTTTGCATTGAATCGAATGAATAGATTCATAGAGTAAAGGATTTTGTTAGGATGTGGTGGTAATCAAAGGTCAAAATCCTGTCTTCAAAGAGCTTATATTTTGTTTACTTATTAATTCTAAAGTCCTTTTATAGTTAAGGTATTTACTGATCTGTTCACTGAATCTTGGATTTGATGTAAATATATCTTCATCAGCTTGTCCTCCTGGGCCAGTTGAATTAGGGAGCAGTAGGTCATTAGAAGAAAAGACCGATAATATGTATGTACAGGTGGAACAGGACTAGAAATAGGAAATGAGATAGTTTTCATTGGCATTTTCAAATGGGGGAAAAGGGGATAGTAACTTGTGGTTATCAAAGGCATATGTTTTTCAAAGATTTATCTATCTTGGAGATAGAGCAGGGGGAGGGGCATCGGGAGAGGAGAGAGAATCCTTGGGCAGACTCTCCTCTGAGCACAGAGCCCAGTGCAGAGCTTGATCCCAGGACCTCTGAGGTCATGACCAGAGCTGAAATCAAGAGTTGGATGCTCAGTGGACTGAGCCATCCAGGCACCCCTCAAAGACATGTTAAAAAAAGAAATTAGGAACCTCAATCCTTTATTCTTTCTATTCCCCTGGAAAGTTTTGAAACTGGAAACAGTTAATAGCTTTTTTAGAAAATGAGACAAATGATGAACTTCGTTCCCTTGAAAGGAGAAAGAGAAAGAATCTTATATCTTCATGTTGGGTTCATCAGGAAGAGACGCATAGTTAACTATTTTAAACATCAAACCACATACAACTTGTGATAGTATCACTAATTTTTTTTTTAATTTTTTTAATTTTTTTTAAAGATTTTATTTATTTATTTGAGAGAGAGAATGAGAGACAGAGAGCACAAGAGGGAAGAGGGTCAGACGGAGAAGCAGACCCCCTGCTGAGCAGGGAGCCTGATGCGGGACTCGATCCCGGGACTCCAGGATCATGACCTGAGCTGAAGGCAGTCGCTTAACCAACTGAGCCACCCAGGCGCCCGATAGTATCACTAATTTTAAGGGAGATGCCTACTTCCTGCTGTTACTGGCTTTTCTAAATTAAGCCCATTATAATTCTTATCTAATAATCTTCATTGTTTCCCAAATCTTTACATACTCAGGTATGTAAATTTTACAACAGAAGTTGTAAAATTTAATGGCAGTAAGTTTTACATGGTTGGCTTTAGTTTCATTAAAAAAAAAAAACCAGATTTTTAAAACCGAGTGTTTGGTTGCCTTTGAACGTCTATTGGTATGGAAGGCTCGGGGAAAGCAGGCTCTTAGTGTTCTGTTTACAAATACAGATTTTTTTCTTTAACATGGTGATGTTTATGTTACCTCGAAATGTGAATACTTATACAGTGTATTTTTCATTCAAGTTAAAAAAAAAAAAATTTACTATTGTAGAAAAACTTCGGGTGGAGAAACAGGACACTTTTACGGAAAAATTAATTACTCAGATCATAAAAAATCTTCAAGTCAAAATTTCCAACATCCATATTCGTTATGAGGATGATGTAAGTATTTTAATAGGTGAAACTTTTTTTTATGTTTATGTTTTGTTTGTTGACATCTGCTCTATAGTGGTCAACCACTGATGCTGAGAAGTAGAGGGACACAGAGCTGAAATGACCTGATCTTTCTTTTCTGTAATTATAGTTTTGATTTGCAGTGTTTACTGCCTTGATTACACTTTCCTAAAATGTTCAAAAATCAGATAATGAAGGAAGATGCCTTTTTATATTACGGTCATCTTTGATAGTTGGGCATTATGAATTTAGCAGTTATGTATTTTTAAAATTCTTTATATTTACCTCCTGGAAATTACACTGGTGTAGGAATCAGTAGAGCTAGATTTAGATTATCTCAAATAGATCCTGTATTCTCTCTGAAACGCAAAATTATTAACTTCTCAAGTACTATTGTGAGGTCAACTTATCAATAAGCTTTTTTTATAAACTGAAAAACATGCAGATTTATTGTACAATAATACATTGATACTTGATATTTTAATTAGTATTTGGAAAAATATAGGAGTAAAAGTTGTAGAAAGTAGAAAAATGGTTTTGAATGTTTGAAATAGAATGTTTCCCAGAAAATGAACTTTTTTTTTTTTTTTAAAGATTTTTTATTTATTTATTTGAGAGAGAGAGAATGAGAGAGAGCACATGAGAGGGAGGAGGGTCAGAGGGAGAAGCAGACTCCCCGCCGAGCAGGGAGCCCGATGCGGGACTCGATCCAGGGACTCCAGGATCATGACCTGAGCCGAAGGCAGTCGCTTAACCAACTGAGCCACCCAGGCGCCCCTGAACTTTTTTGATAAAGTGAATTTTAACTACTAAAAGTCTGACTAAAATTTGCTCTTTCCTCTTTAGATCACAAATCGAGACAACCCACTGTCATTTGGTATTTCCCTTCAAAATCTCAGCATGCAGGTACTTTGTTTGAAAAGAAATTTAACCCTATTGTGTAGTATAGTTCATCTAACTATTAATTACTGTTTGTGTGTGCCAGCATCAGAACTAGTTGTTTATATAGAATTATTGCATAGGCTGGATTGGAATTGGGGGTAGGTAGTTCAGCATTTCAAAAAATGGTTAATAATCAAATTTAGTTTAAAATAGGGCCTATTATTTGCAAATTAGAGCATTTGATACTTTTTTTCTTAAAAATATGTGGCTTAAATAAGTAGAAAGTAAAAGTAATGTTTATTTCAGAAACTTTGATAAGTCTTGAAAAACATAAAGAAACAAATCACTCATTTCCTCACCACCATTATTAATATTGTGGCAAACTTTCTTCCTGTCCAGTTTTTCAAACTGATGAATTTTTAAAGCCTAAGAGCAAATAGAGGATTATGAAACACTGGCTTGTGTCCAGAATGGACAGTTGTGGAATTTGTCATTTGGTTTAAGTATTAAATACTTTATTTTAAAGAATAAACTGTTAGGAATAAAGTTGAAATCTATTTTGTTTTCTACTCTTCACCCTTCTCTTAGAGATAAACATTCTAAGTAATATTTTATGTGATTTTTCTATAGATTTTCATTTTTCTCATCACAGTGTTTTTGACATTTACTTGTGTTGCTATACATAATTCAGTTTAATTGCTGTGTAGTATTTCATTACCTGCTTTTGTTTGTTGTATCCATTGGGTTTTTGTGTATAATTTCTTCTTAAAATATGGATCCACTACAAGCAAAATAAATAAGAAAAACCAAATGAAAAGTTATTGAATGACGTCGGGTAGGATAAACTGTCAAATGCTGCTGTAAGTTTGAAAAATAAGGATGGAGAATTAGCCATTGGCTGTGGCAGTGTGGAGGTAATGGGTAACTCTGACAGCAGTGGTGTTGACCATCACCTTTGGGAGACCTTGGAAACTGGTGTCCTAGCCCAGACCTATTCAGTTAGAAACTCAGGTGGGGACCCAGCAATCTAAGTTTTAGAAAGCCCTCCCGGTGATTTTGATGCACGCTCAAGTTTGAAAACTTTTGTCATCTCTTCAGTTCTCTACCAAAAAAATGAAAACCATCTTTGTAGAATAAGCATCTAAACACTTTATTCACCTCAGTGGCTTCTCATTGCTATTGGAATAAAGTCAATAGTTTTGTTTTAAAATAGTTCATAATCGCTTTGTAATCTGACGCTGGATAACATCTGGTTTCACCTCTTTGCTTTATGTTCTCTGGCCATATGAGGCTTCTTCAGTTCCCTGAACGTTTTGCATATTTGGATATTTTCCTACTCTGAATCATATTCCCTACTGACCTTAAAATCAACAATTTCTATTCATATATATTGGACATCACTTTCTCCATTACACCCCTGAGTTTGAGGCTCCTACCTTATTCTGAGAACTGTGTGTTTAACCTCTAAGGTGGCACTTACCTATTTGTTTTGTTTTTTTATTATGTTAATTACCATACATCACATCATTAGGTTCTGGTGTAGTGTTCCATGATTCATTGTTCGCGTATAACACCCGGTGCTCCATTCAGTACGTGCCCTCTTCAATACCCATCACCAGGCTAACCCATCCCCCCACCCGCACTTACCTATTTGTAATTGCTTGTTTACTTGTTTGCTTTTTCGAGCTCTTTGAAAGCAGAGGCTTTCTTGTAGTCAGTTAATATTCTTTCACTGAATGTTTTCAAGAACATTTTTATGGGAAATTGGTCAAGGGCATGGTTGGTACAATTTATCAGTCTGCCATTTCACATGTAAATAATATTTTCACTGTTTTTTACTTTTCTTTTTAGACGACTGATCAAAACTGGGTTCCATGTTTACATGATGAAACTGAGAAACTATTTTGTAAGGTAAAATATTTTGTCAATCCACAGACAAAAGAGACTTTTAGAAAGGCGAATGGTAATATATATAGATAAGGATTTATATGAATTGTGTTTACTTAAGTCTATCATATGACTCAATTATTTGAGACTTCTGAAAATAGCATATGTTAAAGAAGAAAATGAGACATGTAATAAATTTGATTTGTTTTCAGTTAATCCGACTGGATAACCTTTTTGCCTATTGGAATGTGAAGTCTCAGTTGTTTTACCTTAATGATTATGATGAATCATTGGTAAGTAAATCTTTTTGATATGTGTATGTACACCTTTGTTGGTATCCTATTTTGCGTAAGGTTTTATTCATTATCATTTATTAACATACTCTGTGGTCTTTTTTCCTAGGGAAAATCCATTAAAATTTACAGAAATAGGTGAATATATATGTGCCTGTACACAAACATGTAAAGATCTTTTTTGTATAATTGATGTGCAGCATTAGTATTTTATTAGTCTCATGTGTGCACTGTAATGGTTCAGTATCTGTACATAATGTGAAATGATCACAGTAGGTCTAACATCCGTTACCATACATAATTATGGAACTTTTTTCTTTGGATGAGTACTTTTAAGATTTACTCTCTCAGCAACGTTGAAATATGCAGTACAGTATTGTTAACTGTAGTTGCCATGCTGTACGTTACATACATTTCCATGACTGACTTACTGTATAACTAGAAGTTCTTAACCTTTTGACTCCCTTCACACATTTTTCATATCTCTCACTCTACCTCAGATAGTCACTGGTCTATTCTCTGTATCTGTGAGTATGAGCTTGGCTTTTTTTTGTTTTTTTTTTTTTTTTTAAGTATTCCACATATAAGTGAGGTCAGATGGTATTTGTCTGACTTATTTCACTTAGCATAAGGCTATCAAGTTTTATCCTTGTTGCAAATGGCAAGATTTCCTTTTTAATGGCTGAATAATAATTCGTGTGTGTGTGAGTATATTTTCTTTATCCATCTATCAATGGACATTTAGGTGGTTTCCATATCTTGGCTATTATAAT
Source organism: Neomonachus schauinslandi (assembly GCF_002201575.2). Classification (NCBI taxonomy): domain Eukaryota; kingdom Metazoa; phylum Chordata; class Mammalia; order Carnivora; family Phocidae; genus Neomonachus; species Neomonachus schauinslandi. The sequence continues at coordinate 18,815,586 of NC_058415.1, forward strand.
TAATGCTGCATTGAACGTGGAGGTGCATGTATCTTTTCTAGTTCATGTTTTCCTTTTAATAAATATTTAGAAGTGGAATTGCTGGATCATATGGTAGTTCTTTTAATTTTTTGAGGACCCTCATACTGTTTTTCCATAGGGGATTGCATCAGTTTACATTTCCACCAGTAGTGTATAGGAATTTCCTTTTCTCCACATCCTTGCCAACACTTGTTATTTTCTTCTTTTTTTGTTAATAATAACCATTTCAACAGGTGATAGCTCATGCTTTTGATTTGTGATTTCCCTGATAATTAGTGGTGTTGAGTACCTTTTCATGTACCTGTTGGCTATCTGTATGTTTGAAAAATGTCTCTTCAGTTCCTCTGCCATTTTTAAATTGGATTGTTTTTCTGAAATTGGGTTGTATGAGTTCTTTATGTATTTTGGATATTGACCCCTTATCGGATAAATGATTTGCAAATATTTTCTCCTATTCATTAGTTTGCCTTTTCATTATGTTGATGGTTTCCTTTGCTGTGCAGAAACTTTTTAGTTTGATGTAGTTCCATTTGTTTATTTTTTTTCTCTTGTTGACTTTATTTTTGGTGTCAGATCCAAAATACCATCGCCAAGACCAGTTTCAAAGAGCCTACTGCCTATGTTTTCTTTTAGGAGTTGTATGGTTTCAGGGCTTACATTCAAGTCTTTTAATCTATTTTGAGTTAATTTTTGTGTATGGTGTAGGATATTGGTCCAGTTTCATTGTCTTGCATGTGGCTGTCCAGTTTTCCAAACACCACATATTGAAGAGACTCTCCTTTCCTCATATATTTTTGGCTTCCTTGTTGTAATTTAATTGATCATATATGCATGGGTATATTTCAGGGCTCTTTATTCTATACCTGTGTATACCTGTTTTTATGCCAGTGCCATACTGTTTTGATTATTATAACTTTGTAATATAATTTGAAATCAAGGATTGTAATAGCTCCAGGTTTGTTCTTTCTCAAGATTACTTTGGTTATTCAGGGCCTTTTGTGGTTTCATACATACATTAAGGTCATTTGGTCTATTTCTGTGAATAATGCCATTGGAAATTTGATAGAGATTGTATTGAATTTATAGATTGGGTAGTGTGGAATTTTTAACAGGTTTATTTCTTGCAGTATAGAGCATGGAGTATGTTCCCATTTTTTTGCATCTTCAATTTCTATCTTACAGTTTTGGGTGTACAAAGCTTTACCTCCTTGGTTAAATTTTTTTTATTTCAAATACTTTGTTTTATTGTTTTAATTCCCTAAAGCTACAAAATGTGAGTAACACATTTCTTTAGTTTCAGTTAATTTTTTTTTAAAGTTTTTATTTAAATTCTAGTTGGTTAAGATACAGTGTAATATTGGTTTCAGAATTAGAATTTAGCAGGATGCCTGGGTGGCTCAGTTGGTTAAGCATCTGCCTTCAGCTCAGGTCATGATCCCAGGGTCCTGGGATCGAGTCCTGCATCAGGCTCCTTGCTCAGCAGGGAGCCTGCTTCTCCCTCTCCTCCCTAATCACGCTCTCTCTCGCTGTCTCTCTCTCTCAAATAAATAAAATCTTTAAAAAAAAAAAAAAAGTAGAATTTAGTGATTCATCACTCACGTGTAACACCCAATGCTCATCACAAGTGCCCTCCTTAATTCCCATCACCTATTTAGCCCATCCCCCACTCAGCTCCCCTCTAGCAACCCTGTTTGTTCTCTGTTAAGTGTTTTATGGTTTGCCTTCCCACCCTTTTTTTTTTTTTTTTTTTTTTAACCCCTTCACCTATGTTCATCTGTTTTGTTTCTTAAATTCCACATACGAGTGTGGTCATATGGTATTTGTCTTTCTCTGACTGACTTCCTTGGTTAAATTTATTCCTAGGTATTTTATTCTTTTTGATGTAATTGTGAATTGGATTGTTAATTTCTCTTTCTGCTACAGCATTATTAGTATATAGAAATGCAGAAGAATTCTGTATATTGATTTTGTATCCTGCAACTTGATTGAATTCATTTATTCTAACAGTTTTTGGTGGAGTCTTCAGGGTTTTCTATATAGAATGTCATGTCATCTACAAACAGTGACAGTTGTACTTCTTTTCCAATTTGGATGCCTTTTATTCTTGCTTAATTGCTCTGGCTTGGACTTCTGAATATGCTGAATAAAAGTGGCAAGAGTGGGCATCTTTGTCTTGTTCCTGATCTTAGAGGAAGAGTTTTCAGTTTTTAACTGTTGAGCATGTTAGCTGTGGGTTTGTCATATATGGCCTTTATTATGTTAAGGTATATTTCCCTTATATCCACTTTCTTGAGATTCTTTATCATAAGTTCATGTTGAATTTTGTGCGATTTTATATATGTGCCTGTACACAAATATGTAAAAACACACACTATATATCTAAATAGTTCACAGATTATTCTTTAATAGTAGTTAATGGGATATTGTCATCTGACCACTTCAGTATTTTCCATAGATAAGTTCTTCTAAGTTTGAGTTATTTTTAAAATTGCTTTAAAACATTTTTTTGTATATAATAGGATTTTGTAAAGATATATTGGCATGAATATAAATAAAAGCAGTTTGTCTTTTAATAGGACAGCTTGAAGAAGGGCATTGTCAATGGAAATATTGTTCCGAAAGGTTATGATTTTGGTAAGTACATTTTATAAAATACATGGAATTAATCAGTATAAATTTTAAATGAACATTGATAATGTCACTGTGATGTTTCATGTTGATTTTGTCATATAATTCAAGGTATTTATATGTGCACGAAAAAAACTATCTGTTCTATGCCATTCATTGTTGGGGAGCTTTTTGCTATATTTTGAAACAATAAGAAAGAAAAGTGTCCAACAAGAGAGGATGTAATAAATGTGGTAAATCTCTAAGGATTATTCAGTAATAATTATAATCTTTTAAAGACATTTTACATGGCAAATACAATTTAATAAGGCTAGTAGCTGCTGTAGTCTATAGTGTGATCTTACTGTTTTAAAAATGTATATTTAAAATTTCTCTTCTTCATACTTTTTTCTGGTTCCAGATTTTCTGAAATGAACATGTAGTACTTTTATAATCAGAAATGAGTAAAATTTCAAATTGAAAGTAGTACTATTTTTTCTACCCTGTAGGCACTCAATAAATACTGATTAATGGATGGATAACTCATTTATTGGATTTGGTTTTCTGATGTCATCAACCAGTGATTCTTTTCTGTATTCTTCTACCTTCATGATGACACTTTATTAATTTCCTGACGTGGCTTATTTATTTTTTTTAAAGATTTATTTGAGAGGGCTCACATGTGCACAAGGTCGGGGATGGGCACGGGAGAGAGGTAGAGAGAGAGAGACTCTGGAGCAGACTCCCCACTGAACATGGAGCCTCAGGCTACTGAGCATGGAGCTCAAAGCTGACTTGATCTCACCACCTGAGATCATGACCTGAGCTGAAACCAGGAGTCGGGTGTTCAACCAACTGAGCCAGCCAGGCACCGTTGAAGTGATTCTTCTTGTTTTCACTCTTGAAACCAATTCAAAGCTTTGAAGTGGATATTTTTCTAGATTTTTTTCCTAAAAGGAAACATTAATAACATGAGATTGCCTTTCATGTGTGTTGATGATTCTCCTATCACTTTAGGTTTGACTGATTTCTCCTTTGCCCTACTATCATTTCCTTCTCCATTAGTGAGGGTCTGGTGAGAGAGAAACTACACAGTAATTTGAGCAGGGGAAGTTTAATATAAAGAATTACTATCACAGGATTGGAGTAACAAGGGATTGGCTACTAAAAAGTAGAGAGAACTCTAAAGAATATAAGAATAATAGAAGGAACTGCCCCTACCCTAGGACTAAGATGGAGTGCCCAAAGAACAGGGTCTGCCTGCCTCAACACTGAGATCTAGAGCTTGTTGGAAAGGACATGACCAGGGCTCACTGACTGCCAGGAAAAGTCTCTCTGGTGCCAGGCCACTGAACCTGTTGGAAATTTGCCCTCAGGAACTCTAGCGTCTCTCATGAGGAGTTGCTCATAGGAGGCACTTCACTGCAAAATTGCCTTAGGGTGCTGGGAGAAGTTGCCAGCTGCTCCTAGCTGTTGTGTACCTCAGCAGGCTAGTGCTGAAAAAATCTGTCATGCTCGGGGAGCTGCCTTCTGTAGGACCCACTTGGTAGCATCTGGGTGGTGGAAAAGTCCCGATACTGCAAGAGTCTGTGGAATGAGCCTGTTAGAACCGGGAAGCAGAACTCCCTCTGCAGTCTCTCTCCAGTGTCTAGCATTATGCCAGCTGGTAATTAAAGGGCCCAAATTTAGCTTTTAGATTAAGCAGTGAAGGATGAATTTGGAATTCACAGATAAATTGATAACTGGTATATACCTGCTGGAGAGGGAAGGACTAAAGGCTTTTTTTTTTTTTTTAAGATTTTATTTATTTGTCAGAGAGTACAAGCAGGCAGAGCGGCAGGCACAGGGAGCAGACCCCCCGGTGAGCAAGAACCTCCATGTGGAACTCGATCCCAGGATGCTGGGATCATGACCTGAGCCGAAGGCAGATGCTTGACAGCTGAGCCATCCAGGCGTCCCAGACTAAAGGCTTTTTTTTGTTTGTTCTTTATTTAATGGGAGAGACAACAGTTTATAGGCTGAGATAGGAATGATCTGTAGAATATGAAAAACGAAGCAAGAGAGAGAAGCGGTAGTTTATGGGATATGGGTGAAAGGGGATAGGATCTCGTGCACAAGTGGTGTTTTGCCACACAGAGGAACATGATTAGTTCATTTATAAGACAGATTTTGGCATAAGAGAGAAGTCCTAATGTTAGACAGTAGTGATGGTAATAGGAGTTTATGGAATTTCTTTTATGAGCTCTTATTTTTTAATACCTGAGGTGTTGGGGGTTTTTGGAGGGAAGAGAGGCTATGAAATAGTCATGTAGGTAAACAGGAGAGTGAATTGACTGAAGTGGTGTTCTCAAAGTATGGTTCGGACTAGCAACATCAGTATTACTTGGAAACTTGTTAGAAATAGAAATCCTAGGGCCCATTCCAGACATATTGAATGAGAACTTCTGAGGGTGAGCCTTGCCAATCTGTTTTAATAAGCTTTCCTGGTAATTTTGATGATTTTGAGAGCCACTGGGCTAGAGTTGGGGCTGGGCAGTTTGTTTTTTTTTTTTTTTTAAAAGGCCCCATAGTAAAAAGTTTTCGGTTTTAAGGCCTTATATAGCCTCTGTCACATATTTTCCTTTGTTTCTTTTAAACAACCCTATAAAGGTGTAAAAATCATTCCTAGTTCATTGGTTGTATAACAACACACTATGGTATGCATTTGGCCCCTATCCTGGACTAAATATTGTATGACTGCTCAGCAACATTGAGGACTTTTAGGATTTATGACATTAAAGTGAGACCAATCTGTGTGATTGTGTACGTTTTTGTTTTTGTTTTTGTTTTCCCCCAAACCAAATTCAATTTCTTAGGTAGGTTACAGGTGTAGAGTAAATGGAGAGGGTTTTTATCCAGAATTAGAGTGTGGCCTGGTAAGTACTGACAAAGTGAGAAGACAGAGGAGTGAAGAGTGAATGCAGGGGGATGATTAAAATAACTGATTATAGAATTTTAATAGGGTAGGGAGGTTCCTGAGGACATGAAGAGGAGGTGAAAGACAAAGATAAAGGATCAATGAATGATAGGTCTCACGGGACTTGAAGTTTAGTACTAGAGAGATAGGTGGTGGTGGTGGTAGGGGAGTTGGATGCTTGAGACTGAGCTTATGGAGAGGTCTAGCATATAAGTATGATAAGATCTAGTGGATGAAGTAAGGGTGGAGAAGTCCAAGGTTCTGAGAGGCTTTGGTTTTGGAAAGATTATTTGTATGTTGAAATCACTTGGAAATTAGAGTTGCCAGGAGCTAAAATCGGAGAGACCTAGGAGAAGATGTAACCTAGGGATGGATAGAGATTGCAACCAGGAAGGATATAGGGGATTGTGTAGTCTTGTACGTAACATAAGAAAGCTGGGGGAGAGGAATAATTTTATTTTTCAGATAGTGATATTATTGCTGTGTACATACACTTTTTAAACTTTCTTCTTTTAAAAGATGTATTTATTTAGAGAGAGGGAGGATGCAGGGGGGAGAGGCAGAGGCAGAGGGAGAGAGAACTCCATGCAGAGCCCAACATGGGGCTCCATCTCAACCCTGAGATCATGACCTGAGCCAAAACCAAGAGTTGGACCCTTAACTGACTGTGCCACCTAAGCGCCCCTAAACTTTCTTTTACTATTTCCTTCCACTTAGGTATATATAAATTTTTCTTATTTTTCACTCTGTGGTACTTTACTGTATAGATGTATCATGATGAATTTAACCAGTCTCCATTTGTTGAATATCTTCTTGTTCTACTCAAGTTCACAGTATATTTGAATGCTCAGTGTGTAAAAAAAACCTAAGTGTATGCCTTGGGAATGATTAAAACAAGAGGAACATATTATGTTTTTATATAGATTAGCTTATAATTTAATAGTTGATCTTGGTATAGATTCTGCTATTGTTTGTCTCCCTCTGCAAGAATATTCTTACTCTTTTTGGCACTAAATATAAAGGGTTGAGTTTAATCCATTTTAGACTATGGATTGAGCCAAGAAGGTTATCCTGGGTTAACTCACTCATCTCACCTCTCCTTTTACAAGTAAAATGGGGGCAGATGGATACATAGAAACTGATCAGAAGTTCAGAAATTATAACTCTATAATGGAAGTCAGTGGTCAAGTACAATCTTTTCTCCCTTAGCATTTTTAATGTAATTCCTTTAAATTGTATTTTTGTTAAGATTATTTTATTATACTATTTTTGCCTTTTAGAGATTGTTCCTGCTTTTAAGGGTTATGTTGGTGTTTTGAGGGGGAGTTTACTTAGTCTTCATTTACTTAAAATATAAATTATAGGTAGGAAAAAGATAAAAGAATATTCTTTATTAATTAAATGACAGTTCATCTGACCAAATTACAGCAGTGTGGCAATCTGGGAAAGTAAGAGTATAAGAAATGAAAATATTTTCCACTTCATCCCCTTCGCACTTTGGGACTCTGAAATATAACTCAGTTTAACTTTTTAAAATTTATATTTTTCAGTGTTTCGCCCCATATCTGCTAATGCCAAACTTCAGATGAATCGGCGATCAGATTTTGACTTTTCTGCCCCCAAGATAAACCTGGATGTTGAGTTACATGACATAGCAATTGAACTTAATAAACCACAGGTGATTTTTTTTAAATGAAATTTTAAATTGTGAGTTATAATTTGATAAAAGCAGAACTAAGATTTTATTTTATTTTTTTTTTAAAGATTTTATTTATTTATTTGTGAGAGAATGAGAGACAGAGAGCACGAGAGGGAGGAGGGTCAGAGGGAGAAGCAGACTCCCCGCTGAGCAGGGAGCCTGATGTGGGACTCGATCCCGGGACTCCAGGATCATGACCTGAGCCGAAGGCAGTCGCTTAACTGACTGAGCCACTCAGGCGCCCCAGAACTAAGATTTTAAATGTATTTCAAACACAATGTTACATGGTAACATTTCCTTTAAAAAGTCAGTAATTTAATTTTTTTAACAATTGAACAAAAAATCTGAAACATTTAAGAGCCTTCATTTTTTTCATTCTTCAGTATTTCAGTGTTATGGAGCTTCTTGAATCAGTTGATATGATGACGCAAAATCTGCCATATAGGAAATTCAAACCTGATGTACCTCTTCACTATCATGCCAGAGACTGGTAAAATGACTTACGTTTTTATTTAAATTGAGGTATAATTTGACATATTAGTTTCAGGTTTATAACATAGTGATTTGATATTTGTATATGTTGTAAACTGATCACCACAATAAGTCTAGTTAACATCCATCACCATATATGAGGACAGATTTTTTAATACATATTTTTTAATTTAATTTATTTATTTGAGAGAGAGAGAGTGAGAGCACAAGATGGGGGAAGGTCAGAGGGAGAAGCAGATTCCCTGCTGAGGAGGGAGCCCAATGCAAAACTCGATCCCAGGACTCCAGGATCATGACCTGAGCCGAAGGCAGTCGCTTAACCAACTGAGCCACCCAGGCGCCCCAAGGACAGATTTTTTTCTTTAGGACTTATAAGATATCTTAGCAACTTTCAAATATGCAGTAGAGTATTAACTATTGTGGCCATGCTGTACATTATAGCCTATTACTTATTTTGTAACTAGAAGTTTGAACCTTTTAATCCCCTTCACCCATTTCACTCACTGCCTGTGCCTTACCTCTGTCAACCACCAGTCTGTTTTCTGTATCTATGAGCTCAGTTTTTTGGTTTTTATTTTTTATTTTTTAAAGATTTTATTTATTTATTTGAGACAGAGAGAATGAGAGAGACAGAGAGCACATGAGAGGGGGAGGGTCAGAGGGAGAAGCAGGCTCCTCGCCGAGCAGGGATCCCGATGCGGGACTCGATCCCGGGACTCCAGGATCATGACCTGAGCCGAAGGCAGTCGCTTAACCAACTGAGCCACCCAGGCGCCCTGGTTTTTATTTTTTAAGATACCATATGTAAGTGAGATCATACTGTGTTTATCTTTCTTTGACTAATTTCACTTAGCATAATGTTGTCACAGATAGTAAGATTTCACTCCTTTTTATGACTGAATAATATTCCATTGTATATCTGTATACCATATTTTCTTTATTCATTCATTTGTTGATGGCGTGTGGTTTTTGTATCTTGACTACTGTATTAAAATGCTGCATTTAATATCAGGGAACATACATCTTTTTGTGCTAGTATTTTTGTTTTCTTCAGATAAATACCCAGAAGTAGAATTACTTGATCTAAAAAAATTTTTTTAAGATTTATAAAATACAATTTAAAAGTGAATTTACTGACTTTAAGAGTAATTTTTTAAGATACTCTTTAAGGGCAGATACATTTTGTCATTTGATTTATGGCTTTTGCTTATTATGTTAATAAAATTAAGGGATTTTTTTTTAAACAAAACTTAAAAATGGAGATACTAAAATACCATTAATTAACTGTATTTTTGGGATTATTAACAACTATATCCTAGTTTGTGTCTGGCAATGTCTTTTTAAAAAAAATTCAAACTTTCGTATTAGGTGCGTTAAACCTATGTGATTAAAGTCGAAAATCAGGTTATGTGAGTCTGTAAAAGTACAGCCCCTTTTTAAAATTTAGAAGTCTTGTTATTCCGTTTATTAAGCTCTTGCTGTTTTCTAGAAGTTGCGATTACTTTTAGTTGACTCTTAATTACTAGTCAGGTTACTAAAGTGCTATTTGCCAAGTAGTACTTCAATAGTTTTTCTGTAGAGCTGTATTTTTTTGTAACAAAATTCAGTGATTTTGCTTGTTGTCACTCAGGAAAGAGATAAGATTAATAATTAATGTAGTCTTAATACAAACAGGGCTGGGAAAAATCAAGTGGTCAGATAGTATACCATTTTCAAAGTCTGGTACTATAGTGTAGTCTCTGTACTATGTATGCTGTTTTGGAGTAGAAGCAGTTTTATATTTCATACTGTTGGCTTGAAGGTGTTAAGTGTGGGGTTTGTTTTGTTTTTTAACTAGGTGGGCTTATGCTATACACGGTATTCTTGAAGTAAATGTCTGCCCCCGGTTACGGATGTGGTCATGGAAGCATATTAGAGAACACAGGCAAAAAATGAAGCAGTATAAAGAACTGTATAAAAAAAAGATAACAACTAAGAAGCCAACTGGTGAAATTCTCATGTCTTTGGAGGTAAGCATATTTAGAAGTTGTTGAATATTTTGTACTGCATAATTCCTCATTTGTTTTAATTTTGACGGCCATTGCTTTTACTTAGACTTTTTCATACTCCTGTTCTTCACTTCAGTTGGGTGATATAACCTCTGGTGATACTCTCCTGTGAGCTGCTGGAATTTCAGATTATTGTCAATCTGGAGAGTTTTGGGTTCATGCAAATAGTAACTTGAAACCTCACATTATGACTTTTTTAACCTCAAAGCCTAAAAAGTGTTTGCTACATTGATTCCAGTCTTTTCTGTGTTGGTTTCAAAGCCTTATACTACCTGTCACCACTCCATTTCCCCGTTACCATCTAACGGCATTAATTTCCTGTCCTTTTTTTTTTTTTTTTTTTTTTGAGACAGAACGAGAGAGCGAGAGCACATGAGAAGGGGGAGGGTCAGAGGGAGAAGCAGATTCCTTGCTGAGCAGGGAGCCCGATGTGGGACTCGATCCCGGGACTCCAGGATCATGACCTGAGCCGAAGGCAGTCGCTTAACTGACTGAGCCACCCAGGCGCCCCAATTTCCTGTCTTTTATACATACTATGCTTATACTTGTAGCCAAGTCCATCTGCCTTTCCTCATCTCTGTTTATTCCAGTTTTACTCATTCCTCAAGCTCTATGTAAGTCCCATCTCTTGTACAAACTTTCCTGAATTTTCTGCCCATTCAGAGTCCCTTTTCTCTTCATTCTTGTGGCATTTCTAGTCTTTACCAGCAACTTTACATTTCATTATCTGTCTTGAGAATTCCCTAAATACTAGTCTTATCTGTTAGCGTTATGGTATATTCTAGAAGGGATTGTTCTGTGGATGGATGGATGTTTAGTTTAGGGAGACTGAGGAGAGATAGCCTCTTGAAATTAATGTAACCATTCTGAATCTAGGCCAATTTCCAATTAGGAGCTCCCTAAAGATTGAGTTTTATTTTTATGTTTGAAGTAGGAGACTTTCTGCATAAAGATCTACTTGGAATATATTAAAGATGACACACCAACTGTGCATATAATATGAAGGGTTTAGAATTTTTAGTTGAAAGTGACACTAATGTATTTACCCTCAGTTGTAGTTAGAACCCAAATAAAGGTCATTTTAAACAATGCCTATATGGTATCTTTTAGTACGGGTCTGTAAATCTTAATATGACACCTATATGCATGACATGTATGATTTCTTTAAGAAAGTTACTCTATCATTGCTAATTTCCAAGCTGACATATATACAAGCACTGCTTCTCAGAATTTAAAAGAGGTATTATGTTGGTGGATGATCCGTTTTTTGCTTCCTATCTTTATTGCAGCAGTTTGTTAGATTATATAGGAAATTTTATTTTTATAATCTTTCTATAGACTATGTAAAGTTACTCATTTAAACACACTTTTGTTTATATTTTAAGGAGTTGGAAAAGACCTTGGATGTATTTAATATAACTATATCAAGACAACAGGCAGAAGTTGAGGTAATTCCACATTATCTTTCAATTGGTAAAAATCTAGATTCCATGTAGATTTGACAGATGCAGTGGTATAATTAGTGTTGGGCTGTAGTATACTGTTTCCTAAAAGGGGTTCAAATTTGCTTCTTTGTGGTATAAGAAAAATAGATTTGATGTTTTGCCCCATACATTTGAATTAGGTCCTGTGGGGGGAAAATTCTTGCTGAATAATTTGGCTAAGTAATTCTTGCTAAATAATTATCAAACACTGAGTTCCTATGAAGGTGAAAATCCAATCTGGGGGTGGGGGGGCGGCGGGGTGGTGTGATTACCGTGACTTGTAAGACAGTAGGGCTGTCTACCTGGAAATTCTAAATTCTTATGTTTGGCTTATGTTGCATTACTTTGTTTTGTTGTCAGTTTGTTCATTGTTTACATTTTTTCACTGGAATAGTTAAATTTAGTAAATGTCATTTTTCTGTTAGATTGCTAAATAAAGGATAATTTGTCATTTATTTGAAAATTTAATCATTTTAGGTAAAGAAAGCTGGATATAGGATTTTCAGAGAAGGAGCAAAAGATTCAGAGGAAAATAAAGGATGGTTTAGCTGGCTGTGGACTTGGTCAGAACCAAGAAGTAAAGAACAACCAGATGTTAAGCCTGGAAGTAGGTCCATTTCATTTTATAGAGAGTGCAGTTAATCATTAGGTTAATTTAGTGCAACTAATCATCAGTTGTGAAAGCAAAGTTTTGCAGAAAATTTTTTTTTTTTCTTTATTTATTTGATAGAGACAGCGAGAGAGGGAACACACAAGCAGGGGGAGTGTAAGAGGGAGAAGCAGGCTTCCCACTGAAGCAGGGAGCCAGATACGGGCCTTGATCCCAGGACCCTGGGATCATGACCTGAGCAAAAGGCAGACGCTTAACGACTGAGCCACCCAGGCGCCCCTGCAGAAAATTTTCTAACTAAAATAAACATTAAAAGCATATGTATGTATCATATATAATTTATCCTTATCAATAAAATTACTATTAAAACATTGTACATGTATACATCAAATAAAAATTAAATTTTTTATCTTAATGTTTACAAAAGAGCTTTATGCTCAGGATTTAATAATGTGTAAATTCCCAAGGGTATGAACCATTGTAAATTTTTGTTGAAATTATTTCTTGGAAAGGTTTTTGTTTCCTTACCAAATGTTTTAAGATCATAGCTTTGGAGACTTAGGGGCTTAAGTTTATATCCTGGATCTATCACTTACTGGCAGCGTAGCCCAGGCAAATTATTTAAATTCCCAAAACTTCAATTTTATCCTCTGTAAAATGGGAAATTATGATATTAGTGTTACTTATTTTGTATGCTAAGTATGTTGCTTAGCACAGTACACTAAGTGCCTAATAACAGTCATTTTGTGAGCTTGTTTAATCCAAATATTTAGAAATTTCTATTGCTAAATTCATATATTTAGCAGTTTATATTTTTGGAGGCTAATCCTTCTAAAATTGCCGGTGCCATCCTAACATTCAGTGATTATAATTTCTTTTATCTTTTTTTTGAGATAAAATTTTTTTATAATTTCTTAAAAGTATAAAAAGAGAGTTGAATTTGCCAGTTGGTTAAAAGCAGCTAAATTGTGAGTTAGTTTTATCTTCCCAGTTAAGAATGCAAAAAACTTCTTTATGATTATAGTTCTTGAAGAAATGTTGACCTCTGAAGAAAAAACTTTACTCTATGAAGCAATTGGCTATAGTGAAACAGCAGTTGATCCAACCTTGCCAAAAACAGTAAGATGTTTTCTTGCCTTATACCTTAGAGTTTAACAGTAGATAATGCCTATTTTTAATCCTCTCAGAAATGTTACTGACTTACTCTGTGATCTTTGCCTAGTTGGTACATATTTATTTTAATTTCCAAGGTATGGATAAAAATTGCCCCTACTTTGTAGTGTTTATATGGTGATTCTTTAATATATGAAGGGTTGTTTTTAAAGTATTTTTTGGTTATCAGAAAAAATAAACTATGAAGAAGAGTATTTGTTGTCTTTATATATCTATATATGCATATATATACATACATATATAAAAATATATAAATATATATAAATTTATTTTCATTTTATTTCTCTCAATATATTCTAGTTTGAAGCCATGAAGTTCTTTGTTCACTTGAAAAGTATGTCTATTGTTCTAAGAGAAAAACGAGAGACACCTGAGCTGTTAGATATTGTAGTGGAAGAATTTAGCACTTTGATTGTGCAAAGACCAGGAGCACAAGCCATTAAGTAAGTATTTTTCTTTTACCAGTAAGTAGACATTTCACTGTGAGGTTGGAAGTTAGATTACAGTCTTCCCATATTTTGTAAGGGTACTTTGGTTTAATGTATCATTATGTATTTTTAGGAACTTACGTTTTGGAATTATTAAAAATAATACAGGTTCAATAGAAAACTCTATGCTAAGGAAATGTACAAGGACACTGAAGAATAAAACAGAAATGTCAGTCACACTATATAAAAAGAAACTGCACTGTCAATTTGGTTTTTATCTGGGAATATCTTTATTTTACTTTTGTTTTTAAAAATAGTTTTATTGAGATATAATTAATATCCCATGCAATTCATCTATTTAAAGTGTACAACTCATGTTTATCACACTTGTATCATATACCAAATTCGCATTGGTATATTTACAGAGTTGTGCAACAATTACCATTATCTTAATTCTAGTACATTTTGACACCCTAAAAAAAGAAATCCTTTTTAGCAGTCACTCCCCATTCTCCCCTCTCCCCGGTGTATGGCAACAACTAATTTAATTTCTATTTCTAAGAATTTGTCTGTTGGAGGCATTTCATATGAATGGAATCATACAATATATGGCCTTTTCTGTCCAGCTTCTTTCACTTAGCATGATATTTTCACGGTTCATTTACGGTATAGCTTGAATTAGTGTTTTAATTTTTTTCTATTGCACGATAATATTCCATTGTATGGATATACGACATTTTGTTTGCCCATTCATCAGATGATGGATATTTGGTTTGTTTCTTCTTTTTGGCTGTTATGAATAATGTTGCTCTGGATATTTACAGACAATATTTTGTATGGGCAATAAGGCTTAAATTTTTCCGGGTACGTACTTAGGAGCAGAATTGTTTCCTCATATGGTAACTCTGTATTTAACTTTTTGAGGAATTGCCAGATTGTTTTCCAAAGCAGCTGCACCATTGTATATTCACACCAGCAGTGTTTGAGGTTTCTTATTAATCTGTATCATTGCCAACACTTTTGAATTAGAGCCATCCTGATGGGTGAGAGTTGATATTTCATTGTTGTCTTAATTTGCATTTCCCTGATAGCTAACAGTATTGAGCATCTTTTCTTGTGCTTATTGGTTGCTTCTGTATATTCTTTAGAGAAATGTATATTAACTTACTTTGCCCATTTTTAAATTGAGTTGTCTTTTCATTCAGTTTTAAGAGTTCTATATATATTATTGATGAGAATCCTTTATCTCATAAGAAATTTATAATTATTTTCTCTTATTCATTGTTTTTTGGTGGTATTCTTTGCCAGATGTTTTTGGTTTTCATGAAGTCCAGTTTATTTTTTGTTGTTGCAATGAAGACTCAAGAAATCTTTGCCTAACTCAAGGAAACAGATAAATTCCTGTGTATTCTTGTGAGAATTTTACACTTTCATTTCTTAAATTAGGTTTATGACCCATTTTGAGTTAACATTTATATATGGTGTGAGTTTGGGGTTCAACTTCGTTCTTTTGCATGAGGTTATTCATTTGTCCCAGCAACATTTGTTGCAAAACCTTATATCCCCATTGAATGATCTTGATACCCTCATCAAAAAGAGTTTACCATAAATGTGAGAATTGATTTCTGGACTTTTTTCTATTTCCATTGATCTCTACAACCTTCTGCCAGTAGTACACTGTGTTGATTACTATAGCTTTGTAGTAGAATTTGAAATTAGAAAGTTTATCCTCCAGTTTTGTTTTCTTTTTCAAGATGGTTTTAGCTCTTAGGATATTCTTGAATTTTTTGTATCCATTTTTGCCAAAAATTTCAGCTTAGATTTGATAAGGATTTTGTTGAATCTGTAGATCAGTTTTTGGTACTGACATTTAAATGGTATTATCTTAAAGTGCATGAATATTGGATGCCTTTCCACTTATTTATCCTCATTAATTTCAAAAATGTTTTATACTTTTCCGAGTACAAGTTTTATATCTTGTTTGAAAAGTATATTCTCATGTATTTTATTGTTTTTGATGCTGTATGGGAGGAAAGCGTTTTCCTCAACCCTTTTTGAGTGCCTGGCTGCATCTGAAAATTAAATCTGACAAAGATTAGCAAGGGAGAAGCATACAGATTTATTTAACAAAAGTTTAATAAAAGAACCTTCATAATGAAGATCGAAAGAACCAGTTAGACTAGACTATGTTAGGTTTGATGAAGAGTGGACAGTTGTGAAGGAATATGATAGGTCAAGGAGTGTAAGGTAAGTATGGTAGACTGGGAGAAACTTAGCAAGCCCTGTTTTTTAGGACTCCTCTCAGTTTACCTTTGTTTTTAGAGATAAGGATGCTTTTTTCCTCTAGCTATAGGGAGGGCACCTATTATGTGAAGATTTTATGACCTGTTTGAGGGGGGGGAAGGGTACGGGACTATCAGAGTGACCTTCTTGCTTCTGCTGTTTTCTCAAATTCCTTCAACTTAAAATACTTACTATGCCAAGGTGCCATATTTTGGGGGTAATGTGTCCTGAACCCCATCAGTGCTTACAAGTGGCATCATGTTCTTAATTTCATTTTTGGATTGTTGATTACAAGTGTGTAGAAATATAATTGATTTTTGTATATTGATCTATTACCCTGTAGCCTTGATAAACTTGTTAATTAGTTCCAATAGTTTTTATTAAATTCCTTAGGATTTTCTGCATACATGAGCATTGCATCTGCAAATAGAGATAGTCTTACATCTGTATTTCCAATATGGACACCTTTTCTTTCATTTCTTAATTGCCCTTGTTTGAACCTTCAGTACTATGTTGAATGGAAGTGGTCAGAAAGGGCATCTTTTTCTAGTTCTTTATCTTAAGGAGAAGAGTTCAGTCTTTTGAATATGATGTTAAGTGTGGGTTTTTCATAGATGCCTTTTATCAGTTTTGAGAAATCCCCTTCTATTCCTAGTTTG
This sequence comes from Neomonachus schauinslandi, assembly GCF_002201575.2. Taxonomy (NCBI): domain Eukaryota; kingdom Metazoa; phylum Chordata; class Mammalia; order Carnivora; family Phocidae; genus Neomonachus; species Neomonachus schauinslandi. The sequence goes on from NC_058415.1 coordinate 18,832,046, forward strand.
TTGAGTTTTTGGCTTTTGTTTATGTTGGTTTTTTTTGTTTTGCATGAAAGTTTGTTAGATTTTGTTAAATGCATTTTCTTTGTTCCTTGAGAAGATTGTGTAGTTTATGTCCTTTTTTCTTTTGATTTATACCTTTTTTTAAGGTATTCACCTTAGTTGATTTTTCATATGATAAAATCATGGTATATTCTTTTGGTTGTGTGTATGATCTTTTTTATGTACAGCTGGATTTGGTTTGTTGGTGAGGATTTTTATGTCTGTTCATGAGAATACTGGTCTGTAGTTTTTTTGTGATGGCTTTGTCTATTTTTTTAGGATAATACTGTCCTTATAAAATGAGTTGGGAAATGTTCCCTCCTCTTTGGAGTAGTTTGTAAAGAACTGGTATTCTTCATTAAACGTTTGGTGGTAGAATTCACCAGTAATGTCACTGGGGCCTGAGCTTTCCTTTGTGGGAACTTTTTAAATTATTAACTTAATCTGTACGTGTCCTTAGGTCTCTTTACGTTTTTCATTTTTTTTTTCCAGTCAGTTTCAGTAGTTCCTTTTCAGGAATTTGCCCATTTCATTTAAGCTGTCTAATGTGTTGACACGTAGTTGTTTACAGTATTACCATGTAATCTTTTTTTTCTGTGAGGTTGGTAATAATGTCGTCTTTCACTCTAATTTTTTTGAGTCTTTGCTCTTATTTCTTAGACTACTTAAATTTTGTTGATCTTTTAAAAAAAAAAAACAGTTTTGGTCTTGTTTTTTTCTATATTTTTTTCCATTCTCTGTTTTATTAATTTGTCCTCTAACCTTTATATTTTTTTTTACTTTGCTTGCTTTAGGCTTAGGTTACTTTGCTTTTTTCAAGTATCTTTAACTGGTATGATAGTGATTTGGGAATTTTTTTTTTGTGAATGTCTGCATTTACTAATTCATTAATTTTATTTTAATGACTATTGAAGTAAAATTGACATCATAAAATTAATCATTCTAAAGAGTATAATTCAGTGGGATTTATATGTTCATAATGTTGCATAATCACCACCCCTATCTAGTCAAAATATCATTACCACAAAGTGAAACCCCATACTTATTAAGAATCACTCCCTTCCTCCTGGCTCTTGGAAGACCTGAGTCTGCTTTCTGTTTTTGGATATGTCATATAATGGAATCATACATTATGTGACCTCTTGTGTCTGGTTTATTTCACTTAGCATAATGTTTTCAAGGCTCATCCATGTTGTTCTGTATATCAGAATTTCATTCCTTTTTTTTTTTTTTTTTTAAGATTTTATTTATTAGAGAGTGAGAGAGAGCATGAGAGGGGAGAGGGTCAGAGGGAGAAGCAGACTCCCCACTGAGTGGGGAGCCCGATGTGGGACTCCATCCTGGGACTCCAGGATCACAACCTGAGCTGAAGGCAGTTGCTTAACCAACTGAGCCACCCAGGTGCCCTCCTTTTTAAGACTGCACAATATTCCATTGTATGTATTTATCACATTTTGCTTATTCTATTCATCTGTTCTATGGAAATTTGAGTTTTTTCCACCTTTTGGCTATTGTGATACCACAGTGAACATTCATGAGTGTGGATTTGAGTACACATTCTTTTGCTGTGCACCTAGGAATGGAATTGCTGAGTCATAGCATGATTCTCTTTTTAACTTTTTGAGGAAGGGCCAATGTGTTTTTCATAGGGTTGACAGTTTTACATTTCCATTAGCAGTGTACAAGGATTTCAAATTTTCCATATTCTTCCCAACACTTATTTTCTTGCATGTGCTTTTAAATTATAATTATTCTTTTGGGTGTGAAATGTGGTTTCTCATTGTGTTTATTTGTATTTCCTTAATGTCTAATGATATTCAGCATCTTTTCATGTGGATGTTGACATCTTCACATACATCTTCACTGGGTCCATTTTTAAAATTGAGTTATTCTTTTTGTTGAGTTGTAAAAATACTTTATATATGCTAGACTCTAGATACATGATATTTACTTCCATTCTTTAGCTTGTCCTTGCATTTTCTTGATAATGTCCTTTGATGCACTGTTTTTAATTTTGATGAAGTATAATTTATCTGGTTTATTTTTCTGTCATTGCTTATGCTTTTGATATAATATGTAAGAAGATTTGTCTAACCAAAGATTATGGAAATCTAGTCCTATATTTTCTAAGAGTATTAAAGTTCTAACTCTTATATTTAGGTTTATGATCCACAATGAGTTAGGTTTTGTATATGGTATAGACAGTGAATACAGTTTGATTCACGTGTATGTGGATATCTAGGTGTCCTAAGACCACTTGTTAAAGAAATTATTTTTCCCCATTGAATGATCTTGTTACCCTTGTTGAAAATCATTTGGTCATAAATATATGGCTTTATTTCTGGACTCTAAATTCTATTTCCTTCCATTCTATAGACTCATTGGGTCTATCTATATGTCAGTTCCACACTGCTTTGACTACTGTAGCTTTGTAGTAAATTTTGAAATTGGAAAGTGCAAGTCTTCCATCTTGTACTTTTTCAAGAATATTTTGGATATTTGGATCCCTTGCAAATCCATATGAATTTGAGGATTTGGCTTTTCCATTTCACGCAAAAGCTCCTTTGAATTTGATAGGGATTACCTTAAATTTATAGATTGCTTTCAGTAGTATTGCTATCAAAACAATATTAGGTCTTCCAATCAATGAGTATAGATATCCTTCCATTTATTTAGGTATTTCTACGTTTTTTTCTAGCATTATTTTGTTCACTGTTCAAGTCTTTTTTGGTTAAATATTTTCTTAAATGTTTATCGTTTTGGATGTTAATATGATGGAATTGTGTCAATTTCCTCTTCAATTTAGTCACTGTAGATGTATAGCAGCATAGTTGATTTTTAGGTGTTGATCTTGTGCTTGCAGCTTTGCTGAATTATTAACTCTAATTGTTTTTTTTGTAGATCCTTTGGGATTTTCTATGTACCCTTGATCCTTGAACAACATGGGTTTGAACTGCGTGGGTTCACTTACTTATCATGGGTTTTTTTTTTCCCCCTACTAGTACTGCAAATGTATTTTCTCTCCCTTAATGATTTTTAAAAAATTTCTCTATTGTAAGAATACAGCATAAAACACATATTACAAAGTATGGATCATTGACTGTTAATGCTGCTGGGAAGCCTTCTCATCCATGGTAGGCTATTAGGAATTTGGGGAAACGAAAGTTATATGTGGATTTTTGACTCTGCAGGCTGTCATTGGCCCTAACCCCTGTGTTGTGATGCCATACATGAATAGATTTTCATTTTTTCCTTTCCAATTAGGTACCTTTAATTTCTTTTTCCTGGCTAATTACTTTGGCTGGAACTTCTAGAACAGAGTTCAAAGTGAGCATCCTTGTCTTGTTCATGGTTTTGGAGGGAAAGCTTTTGGTCTTTTACCAGTGAGTATGATTCTAGTCATAGGTTTTTTTTTTTTGTTTTTAAGAAATGCCCTTCTTCAGGTTGAGGAAGTACACTTGTATTCCCTAGTTTTTGAAAAATTTTTTAATGATTTTGGATTTTTAAAAATGCTTTTTTTTTTGCATCATTTGAGATGATCATGTGACTTTGTCATTCTATTAATAGATTGTTTTATTGTTTTTCTTATTTCCAACCACCATCAAATAGATTCCTAGAATAAATCCTACCTGGTCATGATGAGTAATCTTTTTAATAGGCTGTTAAATTTGGTTTGCTAGTATTTCTTTTTTTTTTAAGATTTTAATTATTTATTTGAGACAGAGGGAGAGTGCATGTGCATAAGCCGGCTGTGGGGGGCGGAGGCGCAGAGGGAGAGGGAGAAGCAGACTCCCCACTGAGCAGGGAGCCTGACGCAGCTTGATCCCAGGACCCCAGGATTATGACTTAAGCAAAGGCAGATGCTTAACTGACTGACCCACCCAGGCGCCCCAGTTTGCTAGTATTTTGTTGAAGTTTTTGCATCTATCTTCATAAGGGATATGGGTCTTTAATTTTGTTTTTCTCAGAATGAGTTAGGAGGTGTTCCCTCTTCTGTTTTCTGGAAGAATTTCAGAAGGATTGATATTAATTTTTCTTTAAATATTTTATAGAAATCACTGGTGAAACCATCTGGTCTTAGACTCTTCTTTCTTTGTTGGAAGGTTGATTACTTTTGGAGGTTGATTATGGATTCGATTTACTTACTACTTATAAATCTGTTCTGATTTTCTGCTTTCTCTTGAGGCAGTTTTTATAATCTTTGTTTCTAGAAATTTGTCCATTTCATTTAGGTTATTTATTTTCTTGGTGTTCTGTCATTTACAGTACATTTTTATAGTTATTTTTATTCCTTAAAGGTATGTAATAATGCCTTCAGTTTCATTTCTGACTTTAGTTATTTGTATCTTTCCTCTTTTTTTTTTTTTCTTAGTCTAGGTAAACGTTTATTATTCCTGTGAGCTGTGGGTTTAGTCTTTTCTTTTTTTTTCTAGTCATTGAGGTATAAAGCAAGGTTATTGATTTGATATCTTTTGTTTTCTAATGTAGTTACTTACAGATAGAAATCTCCTTATGAGCATCACTGTGGATACATCCCTTGAGTTTTGTCATGCTACATTTAATTTACGTTCATTTTGAAGTATTTTCTAATTTTTGTGTTTTTTTTTTTTTTTTTTTTTTCCCCTATTGATTGTTTAAGAATATTTTGTTCAGGGCGCCTGGGTGGCTCAGTTGGTTAAGCAACTGCCTTCGGCTCAGGTCATGATCCTGGAGTCCCGGGATCGAGTCCCACATCGGGCTCCCTGCTTGGCGGAGAGTCTGCTTCTCCCTCTGACCCTCCCCCTTCTCATGTGCTCTCTCTCTCTCATTCTCTCTGTCTCAAATAAATAAATAAAATCTTAAAAAAAAAAAAAAGGTTTATGTCTAGTTTTTATGCTTAAAATTCCAGGCTCCATAAAGAGAGCACACAAGAAACAGGAAATTAGGGTGCCTGGGTGGCTCAGTTGGTTGAGCGACTGCCTTCGGCTCAGGTCATGATCCTGGAGTCCCGGGATCGAGTCCCACATCGGGCTCCCTGCTCAGCGGGGAGTCTGCTTCTCCCTCTGATCCTCCCCCTCTCATGCTCTCTGTCTCCCATTCTCTCTCTCAGATAAATAAATAAAATCTTAAAAAAAAAAAAAATTTTGTTCAGGTGGCACATATTTGAGAAACTCCAAATTTTTGCTTCTGGAAATTTACCAGAGACTTTGGAATTTACCTCCAAGATTTCCAGCTTTAATGTCATTGTGATTGGTCATTGGAGAGGATTTTTTTTTTTTTTTGTATAACTTCATTCCGTAAAGTTTTAAAGACCTGTTTTGTGGTCAAACAGATGTTTTTTCTTGGAGACTGTTCTAGTGCCTACACTTGAATGTGTATTCTGCTGTTGGGTGGAATGTTCTATGTAGGTTATATATAATTGGTTTGTAGTTTTGTTCAGATTCTCTATTACTTTAATGTGTCTTGGTCTAGATGTTCTGCATTTATTTAAGATGGTATTGAAGTCTCCAACTGTTATTGTAAAATTGTCTATTTTCTCTTCAATTTCGTCAGTGTGGGATTCATATTTATAACTGTTGTATCTTCGAATTTACCCTTTTTATCAATATATAGTGAATTTTTTTTATTAAAGACTGTTTTGTATGATATTAATGTAAACACTGTTCTCATTTGGCTACAAGTTGCCTAGATTCTTTTTCCATCCCTTCACTCTCAACTTTTGTGTCTGAATATGAAGTGAATCTCTTGTGCACGATGTATTGTATCTAATTTTTTCATCTGTTCTGCCAGTCTCAATCTTTGAATTGGTGAGTTTAATAGCATTGACATCTAAAGTGATCACTGTTAAGGAAGGATTTATGCCATTTGTTTACTGTATGTCTTCATACCTTCCCCCTCAACCCCAACTCCTCCAACTCTGCCTTCCTTTTGTTTGATTTCTTTTTGATTCTGTCTACATTTCTTTTTCTGTATACATTTTAGTCACTGCCTTGGTGGATACATGGAAATTGAAATTAACGTTCTAAATTTAAGACAATATAGTTTAAATCGATACCAACTTATTTTCAGTAATCTACAAAAACTCTGCTCCTACACAGATATGTTCTTCCCCTTCATTGTGTTCACAAGTTACATCTTCCTGTCAGTCTAGATTTATGATTGTTTTGTGCATTTTTCTTTAAATCCTAGAGGAAGTAGAGTAGTTAGAAACCAAAAATAAATAACACTGGCTTTTATATTTACCTATGTAGTATCCTTACCAGAGTTCTTTATTTCTGTAGCACTGTATCCTTTCATTTTAGCCTGTAAGACCCCTTTTAACATTTTTTCTAGGCAGATCTACTGTTGACACACTGCCCCAGCTTTTTTTTTCATCTGTAAATGTCTTAATTTCTTTGCATTTTAAGGTTAGTTTTGCTAGATGGAATTCTTGGTTCACATTTTAAAAATTTCAGTATTTTGAGTATATCATCCCACCGCCTTTTGGATTCCATGGTTTCTGATAGATCAGCTCTTAACCTATTACCTTTGTATAGGATGAGTTGGTTCTCTCTTGCTGCTTTCAAGATACTATCTTTGTTTTTGTTTTTGACTGATTATACTGTGTTCTGTTGTGGGTCTTTAGAGTTGATCTTTATTATAGAGTGCATTCAGCTTCAATGTGTAGATTTTTGGCTTTTATCAAATTTGACAAATTTGGGGCCATTATTTTTTCAGATATTCTTTTTGTCCCTTTTTCTCGTCTGAGACTCCCAGAATACATGTGTAGGTCTGCTTATGGTCTCCCACCTTAGGCACTGTTTACTGATCTTTGTTCTTTTTTCTTTTCTTTTCTTTTCTTTCTTTCTACCTCCTTCCTTCCTTTCTCCCTTTCCCTTTCCCTTTTTTCTTTTTCTTTCTCTTTTTTTCTGATTTTTTTTTTACTAATTCTGATTTTTATTTTTAGTGTGATACAGCTGATGTTTTTTAAATTTTATTATGTTAATCACCATACATTACATCATTAGTTTTTGATGTAATGTTCCATGATTCATTGTTTGCATATAACACCCAGTGCTCCATGCAGTACTTGCCCTCTTTAATACCCATCACCAGGCTAACCCATTCCCCCCACCCCCAGAACCCTCAGTTTGTTTCTCAGAGTCCATAGTCTCTCATGGTTCGTCTCCCCCTCCGATTCCCCCCCCCCCTCCTTTTTCCCTTTCTACTTTCCTCTTTTTTTTTTTTTTTTTAACATGTATTATTTGTTTCAGAGGTATAGGTCTGTGATTCATCAATCTTACAGAATTCACAGCACTCACCATAGCACATATCCTCTCTAGTGTTTATCACCCAGCCACCCCATCCCTCCCACCCCCCACCACTCCAGCAACCCTCAGTTTGTTTCCTGAGATTAAGAATTCCTCATATCAGTGAGATCATATGATACATGTCTTTCTCTGATTGACTTATTTCGCTTAGCATAATACTCTCTAATTCCATCCACGTCGTTGCAAATGGCAAGATCTCATTCCTTTTGATGGCTGCATAATATTCCATGGTATATATATACACCACATCTTCTTTATCCATTCATCTGTCGATGGGCATCTTGGCTCTTTCCACAGTTTGGCTGTTGTGGACATTGCTGCTATAAACATCGGGGTGCACGTACCCCTTCAGATTGCTATATTTGTATCTTTGGGGTAAATACCCAGTAGTGCAATTGCTGGATCGTATGGTAACTCTATTTTCAACTTTTTGAGGAACCTCCATACTGTTTTCCAGAGTGGCTGTACCAGCTTGCATTCCCACCAACAGTGTAGGAGGGTTCTCCTTTCTCTGCATCCTCGCCAACATCTGTCGTTTCCTGACTTGTTAATTTTAGCCATTCTGACTGGTGTGAGGTGGTATCTCCTTGAGGTTTTGATTTGGATTTCCCTGATGCCGAGCGATGTTGAGCACTTTTTCATGTGTCTGTTGGCCATTTGGAAAAATGTCTTTGGAAAAATGTCTGTTCATGTCTTCTGCCCATTTCTTGATTGGATTATTCTTTGGGTGTTGAGTTTGATAAGTTCTTTATAGATTTTGGATACTAGCCCTTTATCTGATATGTCATTTGCAAATATCTTCTCCCATTCTGTCGGTTGTCTTTTGGTTTTGTGGACTGTTTCCTTTGCTTTGCAAGAGCTTTTTATCTTGATGAAGTCCCAATAGTTCATTTTTGCCCTTGCTTCCCTTGCCTTTGGTGATGTTTCTAGGAAGAAGTTGCTGCGGCTGAGGTCAAAGAGGTTGCTGCCTGTGTTCTCCTCTAGGATTTTGATGGACTCCTGTCTTCTCTTCCTTCCTTCCTTCCTCCCTCCCTTCCTTCCTTCCTCCTTTCCTTTCCCTCCCTTTTCTTTTCTTTTCTTTCTCCCCCCCCCTCTTCCTCCCTTCCTCCCTTTTTGTTTTTTGGGAGAGAAGTGGGGAGAAGGAGAGAGAGATTCCTAAGCAGGCTCCATGCTCAGTATGGAGCCCAACTGAGGGCTTGATCTCAGGACCCCAAGATCATGACCTGAGTCGAAATTAAGAGTTGGAGGCTTAACTGACTGAGACACCCAGGCACCCTTCTTCATTCCTTTTTCATTCAGTTCCTCAGATTCTGTAATTTCACTTGTCTGTATTCAATTTTGCTGATTCTTTCTTTTCGCTTCTCAAATCTGCTGTTGACCTTTTCTAATGTTTTTTTTTTTTTTTTCCTTTTAACTGTTGTACTTTTGTCTAGAAACTTTGGTCGTATTTTACACTTTCTGTCTCGTTTATATTCTGTTTCTACATCTTTTACCTGGATTTCTTTACTACTTTGTCCATGATTTCCTTTAGCTTTTAGAGTCCATTTAAGACAGCTTGTTTATTGTTAGTACATTGTTCCTGTGTATGGTTTGTAATTTATTTGTTTAAAAATCGGCATTTTGAACTGTATAATGTATTAACTATGGAAATTAGATTCTCTCACCTGGGTTTGTTGTTTATTGTTGAGGGCTGTAGTCCTCCATTTGTTTCTTACTTTAGTGGGTAGAAATAGTTCCTCCAAAAAGTTATGTCAAGTTCTGACCCTTAGTACCTGTGACTGTAACCTTATTTTGAAATAGGGTCTTTCTAGATATAATGAAGTCGATGAGTAAAGATGAATTTAAAGCAGATTAGAGTCTAATCTACCATAGATTAGAGTGGGCTCTAATTCAATGACTGGTGTTCTTATAAGAAAAGGGAAATTTTAACACAGATACAGCAGAAACAGGAAGACTGGAGAAGAAGATTTGAAGACAGACACACAGAAGAATGCCAGTGATGTGATAGTAATAAGCATAATATATGTCTAGGCCAACTTATACCAAGGATTCCTGGCAATAACCAGAATCTTGTAGAAAGTCATGGAACATATCCCTCTGAGCCTCCAGAAGGAACCAACAGGTTTCAGACCTCTGGCCTCTGTATCTGTGAGAGAATAAGTGCTTGTTTTAAGTTGCAATGTTTGTGATAATTTATTACAGCAGCCCTAGCAAATGAATACAGTGAATTTTCCAAACTATTTTTGAGAAGACTCTTTTCTTTGTCATTTGTGATAACTGAAGTATGTGTTCCATTATTTCAGTGAGTAGGCAGTGAACTGACATTTCCTTAAATTCCTGAAACCAAAACAGAGAAATACTCTCTAGTCCTTGTACTTGACTTTGAGCTCTGGCACTTCAGTGCTGTGCCAGGCTTCCTACATCTCTGCCTTGACATTCACCTCCTGCTTGCATTGTGCTCACATATCCATTAAAAGTGCATGCCCAGGTCTGGTCAGGTCTTTTCTGAGTGTACATTGTGTTCTCAGCATGTGTGTTGCACTCTGGCTTCCATGGTTTATATGTGGCCTTTCTGAGACTTTTTCCTCTGAGAAACTTCCTTTCAGTCTCCTCATTCCTGGGCATAGGGATCTGGCTGGTATTTTCCCCATCCACTGTCCCTTGCTCCAGAAAGATATCATTAGTCCATGTCTTTGAATTTTTGGACAGATGTTATCTCTGCCTGCATGACAGGAGAACAAAATAGAGGTCACCCTCTACACTGGTGTCTTAGGGAATTGTCAAGCAGGTGAAAACACTTGACCACATTATTTTAAGAACAAGACTGCTGTCTTACTTCATTTGGGCTGCAATAATAACATACCACAGACTGGTATAAAAAACTGAAATTTATTTCTCACAGTTCTGAAAGTTGGAGGTCCAACATCAGGGTGCCAGCACTGCCAGGTTCTGCTAAAAGCCCTCTTCCAAATTTCTGACTGCCGGGTTCTTACAGTGTCCTCATGAGATGGAAGGGGCTAGGGCTCTCTGTAGGGTCTCTTTTATAAGACCTCTAATCCTGTAGCCCTCATGACCTAATCACCTCCCAAAGGCTCCAGATACCATCACAATGGGCATTATCATTTCAACAAATGAATTTTGAGGGAGACATACACATTCAGACCTTAGCATCTGTATTAGTCCCTTGGCTCCAGCAGGCCACACCAGGATGTGGCTCATTTACCATAGTCACTGCTGTGCTCAGAAGTGGAGGATGGTAGAAAGTTAAATAAAAATGCCACAGTGCTTTCTTTCTGAAATGTAGTGGTATTCATTAAGCACTTCCTTGGTTGCTGTAAGTTTTTTATTGATTAAATTCCAGGCTTGCAGAGATGTTGACTCTGGCAGTTTTTGCTAGCTTAATGGTTGTTTCAGTGGAGAGAGTAATTCTTGGAGCACTTTACTCTGCAATTTTCCATGATAATACTCCTCCATTACCTTTTTTTTTTTTTTTTTTTTTTTAAAATTTTTTTTTTTAAATCTTTTTTATTTTTTTTTTTTTTTTTTTTTTTTTTTTAAGAATTTATTTTTTAGAGCAGTTTTAGGCTTACAACAAAATTGGGAGGAATGTACAGAATTTACCTCAAACCCCCTGCACATGCATAGCCTCCTCCATTTTCAACATCAAGCACTAGAATGGTACATTTTTTACTCACAATGAACCTGCACTCATTGACACATCATACTCACCCAAAGTTCATAGTTTATATTGCCATTCACTCTTGGTGGTGTGTTTTCCTATGGGTTTGGACAAACATATAATGACATGTCCATTATGGTACCATAGAGTATTTTCACTGCTTTAAAAATTCTCTTTTCTGCCAGTTCATCATGCTTACCCGCAACCTCTGATCTTTTTGCTGTGTCCATAGTTGCCTTTTCCAAGAATGTTGTGCATGCAGTTAGAATCCTACACTATGTATCTTTCTTAGAGTGACTTCTTTCACTTAATAATATGCATTTAAACTTTGTCTTTTCATAGTTCAGTAGTGTGTTTGGTTTTTAGTGCTTAATGACATGCCATTATTTGGCTGTAACAGTTTATCCATTTGCCTACTGAAGGCCATCTTGGTTGTTTCTAAGTTTTGGCAAATATGAACAAAGCTGCTATAAACATTTGTGTACAGGTTTTTGTATGGACATAAGTTTTCAGCTGCTTTGAGTAAATACCAAGGAGCATGACTGCTAGATCATATGATAAGAGTATGTTTAATTTTGTAAGAAACTGCAAATCTCTTTTCCAAAGAGACTGTACCATTTTGCATTCCCAGCAATGTTGGAGAGTTCCTATTGCTCCACATCCTTGCCTTTATTTGGCGTTGTCAGTATTTTGACCACATCTGATAATGTGTAGTGGAATCTTTGTTGTTTTAATTTGCATTTCTTTTTTTTTTATTTAAGATTTTATTAGAGAGTGTGAGAGAGAGCACGAGAGCAGGGTGGGGGGTAGAGGAAGAAGCAGACTCCCCGCTGAGCAGGGAGCCTATTGTGGGGCTCGATCCTGGGACTCCAGGATCATGACCTGAGCTGAAGGCAGATGCTTAACTGACTGAGCCACCCAGGAGCCCCTAATTTGCATTTCTTCAATGACCTGTGATGTAGAGCATTTTTTCGTCTACTTACTTGCCATCTATAGGTCTTCTTTGATGCGGTGTCTATTAAGGTTTTGGCCCATTTTTTTTAAAACTGTGTTTCCTTCTCATTGAATTTTAAGAGTTCTTGGTATATTTTGGATAACACTCTTTTATCAGATGTGTCTTCTGTAGTATTTTTTCATAGACTGTGACTTGTCTTTTCATTCTCTTAACATCTACCATAATCTTTGCTGTTTTCTATTTGTTGCTCTTGTTTTTTGAACATCTACCATAATCTTTGCTGTTTTCTATTTGTTGCTCTTGTTCTTTGTTCCTGTTTTTGTTTTTCTTACCTTTCTGCCTTTTGTGGGCTTTTTTTCCACCCTGCCTTTTGTGGTTTGAGTATCTTTTTTTTTTTTTTTTTAAAGTAGGCTCCACACCCAGCATGGTGTCCAGCATGGGGCTTGAACTCACAACCCTGAGATCAAGACCTGAGCTGTTATCAGGAGTCAAACGCTTAACTGACTGAGCCGCCCTGGCACCCCAGTTTAACTGGTGTCTCATATGGTTTTGTTTTTTCTCCTTTGTTAACATATCAGTTATAGCTTTTTTTTTTTTTCCCAAGTGTCCTTTCAAATAACAGTGTAGTATTTCATGAGTAGTGGGAGTACTTGATGATAAAAAAAAAATCCTTAGTCCTTTTTCTAGTCCCTTGTATCTTGCTGCTATTCATTTCACTTATATATGAACATGTGTAAGCATAAAATATACATAAGACATGTATGTAGGCATATATAACCAAACACGTTACTATTATTTTGAACATACTAATTTGTTTGATTAATAAGTGTTCATTTTACCTTTACATTTTTTTCCTTTATTGCTCTTCCTTTATGTAGTTCTGAATTTCTACCTTACAGTATTTCTTTTTCTCTAAGTAACTTCTTTTAGTATTTCTCAAAAGACAGGTCTAGTTACAATAATTTTCCCCAATTTTTTGTTTGTCTTAGTATTTTGTTTTAACTTGTGAAGGAGAATTTCATAGGGTACAGAATTCTAGGTTGATTTTTTTTCTTTTCTCTTTAAAATTTTCACTATACTCTTTTCTTGCTTCCATGGTTTCTGAGACGGCAGATGTAATCCTTATCCCTGCTCCTCTCTATGTAAGGTGGTTTTTTCCTTTGGTTTCTTTCAAGATTTTTTCTTTATATTTCTTTATACTTACGTTTTTTTAGTATAAAAATATGCCTAGGTGTAGTTTTTTGATTGATTGTTTGCATTTATTCTGCTTGATGTGCTCTGACCTTTCTGGATCCATGGCTTAGTGTCTGACATTAATTTGGGGAAATTGTCAGTCATGCTTGTTTAAAATCTTCTGTGCTTTTCTCTTTATTCTGGCATTCCTGTTATGCATATGGTAATTTTTTGTAGTTGTACCACAGCACTTGATTGTTCTGTTATTTTGGTCTTTGTTCTCTGCTTTATGTATTTTTATGACTCTACTAATACATTCCCCAGCTCAGGGATTAATTTCCTCAACTGTGTCTGTATCCTAATAAGCCCATTAAAGGCATTCTTGTTACAGTGTTTCTGATCTTCAGTATTTATTTTTGGTTCTTTCTTAGGATTTCCATCTCTCTGCTCACATTGTTCATCTGTTCTTGCATGTTGTTTACTTAGTCCATTATACCCCTTAGCATATTAATTGTTATTTTTAAATAATTTTGTCACTTCAAGTTGTTCTGTTTGCCTTTTGGTGTGCCATGCTATTTTTTTCCTGATAGCCAGATGTAATGTACTGGATGAAAAGAACTACTGTAAATAAGCCTGTAATGATTTGGTTTTTAGATGTGCGGGAAAGGGAAGAGTTCTCTAGTGCTCTGATTAGCTCTCAGTCTTTTAATGATTCCATGCTTCTGGTCTGTGAACTTAAGAAATTTCTCAGTATTCCCCCTCTCCTGCCTTAGGGGTACAGAATAGCTAGAGTTGGGGATATTGGGTGTTTCCCTTCTTCCATATGGGATAGTAGACCTGACTGAAGTTGGTTATTTCCCTTCTCTAGGTATTTTGGCTCTGATAATACTTAATTAGGTTAGGCTCTAGTTAACTAGTTCCTCCAAGGAGCATGCTTTTTTAAGAACATAGTGCTGTGTTATATTTTTAAATGGTTCCTTTATTTTTAAATGGTTCCTTTCCTTGCCTGAAGCGTGAGGGGTTTTTTCTCCAAAATTTATTGTGGGAACCTGGTCCAGTTCCTAGAGGTATATGTCAAAATATTATGGGGGCTCCCCTATGACTGGGTCCCCTACAGTTGTCCGCTTTGAATCTCCAGCAATTCAGGAGAATGAAACAGTTCAGCTTTTCCAACCTTGGCACTGGTGGACACGGTAGTTTTCTTTCGTGAGCCTCTGCTCCCTTCATAGCTTTTTTTAATTTAGAGATCAACATGTCAATAGGGTTGTTTGTGAGTTAATCTATGTCAATTCAGATCAAATCGTTGTATATTTTCTTTGATATGAATGGAATGGAATAGGAAGAAATGCAAATTGAAATTGTTTTCATTAATTTTTATTTTATTTTCAGTTTGAAAAATACTGTGAAATGTAAAATTGGATTGATAGTTAATTTTTGTCCTATCTTTTTTCATGTAGATTTGAAACCAAAATTGATTCATTTCATGTTACTGGCTTACCAGATAATTCAACAAAACCCCGCCTCCTTTCTTCATTGGATGATGCTACGTCACTCTTCCAAATTATATTTGAGATAAATCCATTAGATGAAACTGTTGCTCAAAGATGTATCATAGAAGCTGAACCTTTAGAAATGATATATGATGCAGTAAGCATTTTTTTAATCACTAAGTTTTAATATATTTCAATTTGCTTTGAGTTTGTGCCTAATGTTAATGTTACTTATTTTAACAGAGAACAGTGAATAGTATAGTGGAATTCTTCAGACCTCCAAAAGAGGTAAATCTAGCACAGCTCACGTCAGCGACTTTGACAAAACTTGAAGAATTTCGTGACAAGACAGCAACAGGTAAATGCTAGTATTAATGTTGGTATATTAAGAATTGTATCCTAAACTAAACTTTTAGTCATGTTAAACTGATATTAGTAAGGTATACTTTAAATTTATGCTTCTAGACTAGATATAGTTTAGTTGAAACTAATGGATACTGTTTTATTTAAAATTCAGGTATAACGATAATCATTTCTTACATCCAGAAAGGACAAACCTATTATCACATTCAAATTAATTGCATATTTTGTTAGGATTTTTGGAATTCTCTTCATGAGAGAATGAACCTGTCATTTTTCTTTCATGTAATGAACTTCAGATTTTAATGTATTGGTCTCAGAAAATAAAAATGCCATCCTTTTTTATTCTTTTGCAGAATTTTTATAAGATTGGGTGTTATTTTTTCTTTCAGTATTTTACCTAATTGAACAGTAAAACCATATGGACTTGGAGATTTCTTTGTGGAAGATTTTAAATTACAGATTCCATTTTTATTATTTTTTTATTTTTTTTTTTTTAAAGATTTTATTTATTTGACAGAGAGAGACACAGCGAGAGAGGAACACAAGCGGGGGGAGTGAAAGAGGGAGAAGCAGGCTTCCCGCTGAGCAGGGAGCCCGATGCGGGGCTCGATCCCAGGACGTTGGGATCATGACCTGAGCCGAAGGCAGGCGCTTAAGGACTGAGCCACCCAGGCACCCCACAGATTCCATTTTTAAAATATATTTTAAATATATATTTAATATATGGTATAAATATATATAATATATATATAAATATATTTAAAATATATAAGATCACATAAAGGTGATCTGTAGGATTTGATTTGATTTTATTTTCTAAAGATTTTATTTATTTGACAGAGAGACAGCAAGAGAGGGAACACAAACAGGGGGAGTGGGAGAGGGAGAAGCAGGCTTCCTGCAGAGAAGGGAGCCCGATGCAGGGCTCGATCCCAGGATCCTGGGATCATGACCTGAGCCGAAGGCAGATGCTTAACGATCGAGCCAACCAGGTGCCCCAGATCTGTAGGATTTTAATGCCTTCCAATTTCTTGATACTTGCTTTCTGGCTCAGCATATGGTAATTTAAAAAAATATTTCACATATGTTTCGCTATACATATTTTTAGGTCATATTTATCACATACTTCAAATCTTCTGTATCCTTATTGGATTTTTTCCTGTCTTCTGTCACCATATTCCAGTAGTTCTTCAGAGAAATAAATGAAAAATGTCACTGTGAATGTGCATTTGTCTATTTCTTTTAGATCTGTCATTTTTTAAATAAATTTGCTGTCAATAGGTACATGCATAATAAAAATTTTTTCTCCAATAAACCAGATCTTTTCTTTGTATGAAGTTGACTATGTGTATTTTTAGTAACGTTTTCATTTTTTTCCCCAATATTTTTATTCATTTATTTTTTCTGATAATAGTATGGATATTATAGTTTTTTCTTGGTTCGAATTTGCTTATTTATTTTTGTTGTTCTTCTTTTACTCTGTATCTTTACTTTTAGATGTGTCATAACAACATGTAGTGGGATATTTTTCAGTCTATATTTGCACACTTTTTTTCTTTTTTTAGATAAATTTTAGCATTACTTTGTTTCCCTCCACCCCCTCGCTATACCATTTGAAACTTGAACGTTCTCTTTTTTTACTCTAGTATAATTACAACACGTTTTTCTCAAGATAGAAATTTAATAAATTTTTACCCTCGGTCAGTACAAGGACTTGAGAGCAGTTGAATTCCCATTTACCATCCTCATCATTTACATGCTATTGTTATTTCTTTCTTTTACCTTTTTTTTAATTCAAGTATAGTTGGTTTACAATGTTAGTGGTAGGTAAACAACATGATTAGCCAATTCTACATATTACACGTTTTTTTGTTTTTAGAGGGAGAGAGAACGTGTGCATGTGCTCCAGCTGGGTGGGGGAGGGGCAAAGGGAGAGGAAGAGAGGGAATTTTTTTTTTGCAAGTTTCTTTTTCTAGAATTTTTTTTAAAAAGATTTTATTTATTTATTTGACAGAGACACAGCGAGAGAGGGAACAAAAGCAGGGGGAGTGGGAGAGGGAGAAGCAGGCTTTCCGCCAAGCAGGGAGCCCAATGTGGGGCTTGATCCCAGGACCCTGGGATTATGACCTGAGCTGAAGGCAGATGTTTAACTGACTGAGCCACCAGGCGCCCCAAGATTGTCTTATCTTTTCTGTTCTGTAGTTTCAGTGTAATATATCCAGCTGTGGACCATTCTGAGGATTGGTAGGTTGAATGAATTTTAGAAAATTCATCTTGAAGATTTTTACCCATTAACTCTTCATACACTTCTCTTAAATCTTTTCTTCTGGAACTCTGGATTAATGTATTTTAGCCTTCCTTACTCTACCTTTTATTCTTCTATATCCTGTTTTCTTTCCTTTTTTTTTTTTCCCTCTGTTACATGCCAGGTAATTTCTTTTATCTTCTGAATTACTGAGATCCTCTTAAACTGTGTCTAATATGCTATTAAATCTTTCGGTTAAAATTTAGTGATTATATTTTTCATTTTCAGAATTGTTTCGTTCTAAATTAAAATCTGCTTTGTTCTTTATAGTGCTTTAAATTTGTCTTTATCTTCAGACAGCGTAAGTGTAGTTATTTTATATTCTCTCTCACCAGATAATTCTCTATTCAGATAGTTCCATTAGACTTGTTTTTCTTCTTCCTATATTTTGTTTTGGCTGATTCTTATTCATGGTAACCTTTGTTTTTATATATTTAGGGATTTTTGATTGTGTGCTATTCATTTTTCTTGGAAAATTATTTGGGAAAATTCTCTGGAGCCTAGGTTAAGTGGACTTTCATTCCAGGAAGAATTTTATTTTCTTCTCCCAGTTGTCTTGGGTATGTTGGTGGACAGTACTTGAGATATTTTGGAATGCCAAGGAGATGTTGCACTGTGTACCCACATGAGGACTCTATTGTGGTTACAATCAGAGGGGTACTACCCCCTTTTCCCAGTTTTTCTCAGAGCCTTTCTTTCCATTCCCTGTGAGTAGATTTTAGAGAGAAGAATGTTTAACTTGTGGATTACTCTTGTCTTGAGTGTGTATCTTTTGAGATTCTAGATTTGTGAGAAGGGCCCTTGCTGGACTCCTCACCTTTGGCTTCTGTTCCCTGTGCTCTGTGAGGTTGTGAAAAGGAGTTAAGTTTACCAGGTGCAAAAAATGATCTCAGGATAAAATTTTTCTGGGCCTTATTTAAATCTGTTAGCTTATTACTCCTTCAGTTTGATGTTTGAGTTGATAAATCCTTAGTCTCTTGCCTCCTTATTGTTTCTTAGTAAGTTTTTTGTTGCTGTTTTATTTCCAACATTTTTGGTTGCTTTTAGTGGAAGAATAGGTCTTGCTACTTATATTACCAGGATTTGGAAATTTAGTTAAATGTCTTAGTTTAAGTACAAGACTTTATCTTTGTTAAAATTCATCTTGTTAGATTGACTCACTTTTCATTTTTTTGTGTTTGAGTCTTATCTTTGAAGCCTTGAATAAAAGGGTATCATTTTCTGGTTAAAATCATTTAATATCAGTTGACTTCTCAGGGGTCCTTATAACCTTCTTCGTCTCATGGACAGCTTTGACAGTTGGAAGCCCTGGAATCTCTTATCAAAATTATGATTTTGGGCGCCTGGGTGGCTCAGTTGGTTAAGTGACTGCCTTCGGCTCAGGTCATGATCCTGGAGTCCCCGGATCGAGTCCCGCATCGGGCTCCCTGCTCAGCAGGGAGTCTGCTTCTCCCTCTGACCCTCCTCCCTCTCATGCTCTCTGTCTCTCATTCTCTCTCTCTCGCAAATAAATAAATAAAATCTTAAAAAAAAAAAAAAATTATGATTTTAAGTACATAGACTGCATAGAATTACAAAGAAAATAAATTCAATAGAACATAGTTTCAAAATATTTTTTAAGAATCTCAAATTTGTGTTAGTAGTAATGTACCTGCTTTTCTTTATGGATTAAAATAACAGGAATTAACGGTAGGTCAAAAAACTGTAAATTTGAAGGCATAAATGAAACTTCAACATATGTTAAGGAATATAAATGATATACAATTTGTATAAGTAACAAAGTTTGTTGCCTACCTTTATAATTGAAAGAAATACTTACTGTCAGCAGTAGTTAATGAAAATAAAAATGTAACTTTTTTCCCATTCAGGTTCATGAAATCTCTGAATTGCATTTGTGGCTGCATGATTAATTGTGCCTGATACGGTTCATATTTTCAAATTTTCTCTCAAGAAGTAAAGGCAGGGGCACCTGGGTGGCTCAGTCAGTTAAGCATCTAACTTTTGGTTTTGACTCAGGGTCATGAAATCCAGCCCTGTGTCAGGGTCTGCACTTGTGGGCATGGAGTCTGCTTGAGATTTTGGCTTTCTTTCTCCCTTTGCCCCTTTTCCCCTGCTTGCATGCTCGCTTTCTCTGTCAATTAAAAAAAAAAAAAAATTATTAAAAAAAAAAGTAAAGGCAGACCTTAAGTACGTTGCTCAATTATTGGTATATTACATCTGTAATAATTCCTCAATTTATTAGTTATCTGTTTAGTAAAGAGGAAGAAATTTAGTTAACATAGAATGCCTGTTTTATGAAATTTACCATCTTCTAATGATCAATGCTTTTCTTTCTACTTATACCTAAATTTATGTGTTTAAAATTTTCTCACAATCCTGGGATGCCTGGGTGGCTCAGTCGGTTAAGCGTCTGCCTTCGGCTCAGGTCATGATCTCAGGGTCCTGCGATCGAGTCCCACCTTGGGCTCTCTTCTCAGTGGGGAGCCTGCTTCTCCCTCTCCTTCTCCCTCTGCCTGCCACTCCCCCTGCTTGTTCTCTATCAAGTAAATAAATCTTTAAGAAAATTTTTTTTTCCTCACAATCCACATTCACTTGACCAGTTAATAAAAGATATTAACTTATCTTTTTCTTTCTAAAGAAATCTGGGCATTTGTCCATTTCAGTCTTCTAAGACCTCTGTGGTTGTCAGTGATTTCTAGGGAAGTGTTAATGTTGATCAAGTAATATCACCAGGTTAGGTATCTGGGATGTGATATGACTGTATCAAGTGTTCCCTTAAGTAAAAGTCTTCACCAGTTAGAGTTCTAAGTTCTCTTACCATGTCCTAGTTTTCCAGGTTGAATGTAATCTTTGACAGAGTAGATGGATTAAAAAAACAGAAACAGAACTATTCTGTTTTTCAGTCATTTCTTATTATGTTATTCAAAGAAAGCTGGTTTGTTTTTGCTTCCATAATAATGCTTCTTTCTGCTATGACTGTAACTAAAGCCTCCCTTTAAAGCAGTGAACTTGTCCCCCCACCCAAAAATATACCGGGCATTTAATCTTACTGACATTTCTGTAGGTTCATAAAAGTTTTATATTTGTTTCTGGTTATGTCTTCCTATTGTCAGTGTCTCCTAAAAACTTGAGATTATTGCAGATACTGCTTTTTAGCTACTTTTGATTTTTTAATTCTTGGCTGAAATTCTCACTGGAGAGGTTTCCAATTTTAATGTCGGTGTTAGTTGTAGAACTCCATTTTTGTTAAGTCTGTATTACATCTCTAGTTGAACTCAGAATTTGCTCAATTCTGGCTGTCACAAAATCTAACATGAAATTGTCATTTTTCTCCCACCATTCCATTGTGTTTACTTTGTCTTTGTTGGTAAAAATGAGGTGTGCTAATATGATTCTCCTGTTTCTTCTCTCCCCTAAGAGAAAATATTTTAGTCAAGTTAATAAATCACTTCATGTTTTGAGGAGACCTTCAAGTAATGTCTAACTAGTTTAAAGATCATATTGTTGGGCTGCATTACCTGTCAGTTTTATAATTGCATTTTGAATACATTATACATTTCCCCTTTTTCATAGGCAGGTGTGCATTATGTTCTTCATATACGTATATGTGTCTTCTTGGGTTTTTATTCATTTTCCCTATTATTTTCTCCATCTGAGTATGTTCTATATTGGATTGTAGATAATTGCCTTAATTCTAGAAGCTGTAGGGTTTGCATTTACCCCTCTGTTAAAATCTCACGTTCGATTTATAGTCCAAATTCTGTGTATTGATATGTTACATACTCAGTAGGATTCATAAGATTAGGCCTCTCTTCTGATTATTCCAATTTACAGAGACCATTACTTGTTATTGTTAAATATAAATGCATTGTATTGGAAACCCACCCTGTTCCTTCAAATTTGTAGACTTTTTTTCCTCTAAGATTTGTTTTCCTAAGTTTTTATTTTTTTTACTTAATAAAGAATTACCAGAGGAGCCTGGGTGGCTCATTTGGTTAAGAGTTGGACTCGATTCCAGCTCAGGTCATGATCTCAGGGTCCTCCGCCTTGCGCTGTCTCTGTCTCTCTGTCTGTCTCTCTGTCTCTCTCTCTCTCTCAAATCTTAAAAAAAAAAAAAATTACCAAAATAGTAAATATCCACTGTATAAACTTCAAATGTTAAATATTTTATTTTTTCCATTTTTTAATTTAAATTCATTTAACATATAATGTGTTACTGGTTGCAGAGGTAGAGGTCAGTGATTCATAAGGCTTATACCCAGTGCTCATTACATCACGTGCCCTCCTTAATGTCTATCACCCATCCCCCCACCTCCTCCCCTCCAGGAACCTTCAGTTTGTTTCTTATGATTAAGTCTCTTACAATTTGTCTCCCCCTCTGGTTTCATCTTGTTTTATCTTTTACTCTCTTCCCCTATGATTCTCTGTTTTGTTTCTTAAATTCCACTTATCACCTTTACCGGGCCGGCAAGGCAGGGGTTTGGCTCTGGCAATCGCGCTGCCGATGTGATTCGAGATCCTGCCCGGGATCGGCGTCATGGCTGTGTGCTTGGTCATCCCTGGCATAGCCACGGTGCACATCCACATGGTTCAGTAATGGGGGCAAGGAAAAAAGGGTTGCCTATTATCCATATCAGTGGAGTTTGATGCAAAGAGATAGGCGGTTCTCTGGAGTTAATCGTTAACTATGTGTCAAAGGGTTTGGAGAATATCGATTAAGGAAGTATTTTCCTGATTGATGAAATATAATTCAGTCATACTCATCTACCCCTTCGAGAAGGTTATGCAGTGTATTAATGTAGTGCATAATAAAAACAACAAAAAAGTAGATTGACTTACTTTGTTTAGCATAACATCCTCTAGTTCCATCCATGTCATTACAAATGTTAAGATTTCATTTTTTTTTTTTTGATGGCTGAGTAGTATTCCATTGTACATATATACCACATCTTCTTTATCCATTCATCTATTGATGAACATCTGGGTTCTTTCCATAGTTTGGCTATTGTGGACATTGCTGCTATAAACATTGGGGTGCAGATGCCCCTTTGGATCACTACATTTGTATCTTTGGGGTAAATACCCACTACAGTTGCTGGGTCATAGGTTCACTCTATTTTCAACTTTCTGAGAAACCTCTGTAGTGTTTTCCAGAGTGGCTGCACCAGCTTGCATTTCCACCAGCACTGTAGGAGGGTTCCCCCTTTATCCTAATCCTTGCCAACATCTGTCATTTCCTGACTTGTTAATTTTAGCCATTCTGACTGGTGTGAGGTGGTATCTCGTTGTGGTCTTGATTTGTATTTCCCTCATGCCAAGTGATGTTGAACATTTTTTCATGTGTCTTTTGGCCATTTTTATGTCTTCTTTGGGGAGATGTCTGTTCATGTCTTCTGCCCATTTCTTGATTGGATTCTTTGTTCTTTGGGTGTTGAGTTTGATAAGTTCTTCATAGATTTTGGATACTAGCCCTTTATCTGATATGTCATTTGCAAATATGTTCTCCCATTCTGTCGGTTGTCTTTTGGTTTTGTTGACTGATTCCTTTGCTGTACAAAAGCTTTTTATCTTGATGAAGTCCCAATAGTTCATTTTTGCCCTTGCTTCCCTTGCCTTTGGTGATGTTTCTAGGAAGAAGTTGCTGCGGCTGAGGTCGAAGAGGTTGCTGCCTGTGGATTTTGATGGAGTCCTGTCTCACACTGAGGTTTTTCAACCATTTTGAGTCTATTTTTGTGTGTGGTATAAAGAAAGGGTCCAGTTTCATTCTTCTGCATGTGGTTGTCCAATTTTCCCAACACCATTAGTTGAAGAGACTGCCTTTTTTCCATTGGATTTTTTTCCTGCTTTGTTAAAGAATAGTTGACCATAGAATTGAGGGCTCATTTCTGGGTTCTCTGTCCTAGTCCCTTAATCTCCGTGTCTGTTTTTGTGCCAGTACCATACCGTCTTGATGCTTACAGCGTTGTAATAGGGCTTAAGGTCTGGAATTGTAGAAGCCACCAGTTTTGGTTTCCTTTTTCAATATTCCTCTGGCTATTCAGGGTCTTTGCTGGTTCCATTCAAGTTTTAGAATTATTTGTTCCAGCTCTGTGAAAAAAGATGATGGTATTTTAATAGGGATTGCACTGTATGTATAGATTGTTCTAAGTAGCATAGACTTCTAACAATATTTGTTCTTCCAATCCATGAGCATGGAATGTTTTTCCATTTTGTTGGGTTTTCCCTAATTTATTTCATGAGTGTTCTATAGTTGTCTGAGGACAGATCCTTTGCCTCTTTGGTTAGGTTTATTCCTAGGTATCTTATGATTTTTGGATGCAATTGTAGATGGGATTGACTCCTTAATTTCTTTTTCGTACGTCTCATTGTGTGTAGAAATGCAGCTAATTTTTGTGCATTGATTTTATATCCTGCCACTTTGCTGAATTCCTGTATGAGTTCCAGCAGTTTTGGGTTTTCCACATAAAGTATCATGTCATCTGCAAACAGTGAGAATTTGACTTCTTCTTTGCAGATTTGGATGCCTTTTATTTCTTTTTGTTGTCTGACTGCTGAGGCTAGGAATTCTAGTACTATGTTGAACAGCAGTGGTAATAGTGGACATCCCTGCTGTGTTCTTGACCTTATGCAAAAAGCTCCCAGTTTTTCCCCATTGAGAATATTCACTGTGGGCTTTTCATATATGGGTTTTATGATACTGAGGTATGTTCCTGCTATCCCTACACTGTGAAGAGTTTTAATCAAGAAAGGATGCTGTACTTTGTTAAATGCTTTTTCTGCATCTATTGAAAGGATCATATGGTTCTTGTCATTTCTTTTATTAATGTAGTGTATCCCATTGAACCATCCTTGCAGCCCAGGAGTGAATTCCACTTAGTCTTGGTGAATAATCCTTTTAATGTACTATTGGATCCTCTTGGCTAGTAATTTGGTGAGAATTTTGGCATCGATGTTCATCAGGGATATTGGTCTGTAATTCTCCTTTTTAGTGGCGTCTTTATCTGGTTTTGGGATCAAGGTAATGCTGGCCTCATAGAATAAGTTTAGAAGTTTTCCTTCCATTTCTTGTTTTTTTTTTTTTTTTTTTTTTTTTTTTTTTTTTTTTTTTTTTTTTTTAATTTTGTTATGTTATGTTAGTCACCATACAGTACATCATTAGTTTTTGATGTAGTGATCCACGATTCATTGTTTTTGTATAACACCCAGTACTCCATGCAGTACGTGCCCTCTTTAATAACCATCACCGGGCTAACTCAGCCCCCGCTCCCCCCAAACCCTCAGTTTGTTTCTCAGAGTCCATAGTCTCTCATGGTTCATCTCTCTCTCCGATTTCCCCCCCATTTTTCCCTTCCTTTTCCTAATGTACTCCATGCTATTCCTTATGTTCCACAAATAAGTGAAACCATACGATAATTGGCGTTCTCTGCTTGACTTACTTCAGTTAGCATAATCTCCTCCAGTCCCAGCCATGTTGATGTAAAAGTTGGGTATTCATCCTTTCTGATGGCTGAGTAATATTGCATTGTATATATGGACCACATCTTCTTTATCCATTCATGTGTTGAAGGGCATCTCGGCTCTTTCCACAGTTTGGCAATTGTGGACAATGCTGCTATGAACATTGGGGTGTGTATGGCCCTTCTTTTCACTACATCTGTGTCTTTGGAGTAAATACCCAGGAGTGCAATTGCTGGGTCATAGGGTAGCTCTATTTTTAATTTTTTGAGGAACCTCCACACTGTTTTCCAAAGTGGCTGTACCAACTTGCATTCCCACCAACAGTGTACGAGGGTTCCCCTTTCTCCACAACCTCTCCAACATTTGCTGTTTCTTTCCCTGTCCATTTTTGCCATTCTGACTGGTGTAAGGTGGTATCTCACTGTGGTTTTGATTTGAATTTCCCTGAAGGCTAATGATGATGAACATTTTTTCATGTGTCTGTTAGCCATTTGTATGTCTTCTTTAGAGAAGTGTCTTTTCATGTCTTCTGCCCATTTTTTGACTTGATTATTTGTTTTTTGGGTGTTGAGTTTGAGAAGTTCTTTATAGATCTTGGATACCAGCCCTTTATCTGTAGTGTCCTTTGCAAATATCTTCTCCCATTCTGTGGGTTGCCTCTTTGTTTTGTTGACTGTTTCCTTTGCTGTGCAGAAGCTTTTTATCTTGATGAAGTCTCAAAAGCTCATTTTTGCTTTTGTTTCACTAGCCTTTGGAGATGTTACTTGAAAGAAGTTGCTGTGGCCGATGTCAAAGAGGTTGCTACCTATGTACTCCTCTAGGATTTTGATGGATTCCTGTCTCACATTGAGATCTTTCATCCATTTTGAGTTTATCTTTGTGTAGGGTGTGAGAGAATGGTCGAGTTTCATTCTTCTTCATGTGGCTTTCCAATTTTCCCAGCACCATTTATTGAAGAGACTGTCTTTTTTCCATTGCATATTTTTTCCTGCTTTGTCAAAGATTATTTGACCGTAGAGTTGAGGGTCCATATCTGGGCTCTCTATTCTGTTCCATTGGTCTATGTCTGTTTTTCTGCCAGTACCATGCTGTCTTGGTGATCACAGCTTTGTAATATAGCTTGAAATCGGGCAACGTGATGCCCCCAGCTTTGTTTTTCCTTTTCAACATTTCCTTGGTGATTCGGGGTCTTTTCTGATTCCATACAAATTTTAGGATTGTTTGTTCCAGCACTTTGAAAAATGTCATTGGAATTTTGATCAGGATGGCATTGAAGGTATAGATTGCTCTGGGTAGCATAGACATTTTAACAATGTTTAGTCTTCTGATCCATGAGCATGGAATGTTTTTCCATCTTCTTGTGTCTTCAGTTTCTTTCATGAGTGTTCTGTAGTTCCTAGAGTATAGATAATAATAGTGGTGAGAGTGGGCATCCTTCACGTGTTCCTGATCTTAAGGAAAAGGTTCTCATCTTTTCCCCATTGATGATGATATTCTCTGTGGGTTTTTCATAGATGGATTTTATGAAATTGAGGAATGTTCCCTCTATCCCTATACTCTGAAGAGTTTTAATCAGGAAAGGATGCTGGATTTTGTCAAATGCTTTTTCTGCATCAATTGAGAGGACCATATGGTTCTTCTCTCTCCTCTTATTAATGTGTTCTGTCACACTGATTGATTTGCGAATGTTGAACCACCCTTGCATCCCGGGGATAAATCCCACTTGGTCGTGGTGGATGATCCTTTTAACGTATTGTTGGATCCTATTAGCTAGGATTTTGTTGAGGATTTTGGAATCCATATTCATCAGGGATATGGGTCTGAAATTCTCCTTTTTGATGGGGTCTTTGCCTGGTTTGGGGATTAAGGTAATGCTGGCCTCATAGAATGAGTTTGGAAGTTTTCTTTCTGTTTCTATTTTTTTCTATTTTTTGAAGCAGCTTCAGGAGAATAGGTATTATTTCTTCTTTGAATGTTTGGTAGAATTCCCCAGGGAGTCCATCAGGCCCTGGACTCTTTTTGGGAGGTTTTTCATCACTGCTTCAATCTTGTTACTGGTTATTGGCCTATTCAGGTTGTCAGTTTCTTCCTGTTTCAGTCTTGGCAGCTTATAGGTTTCCAGGAAGGCCTCCATTTCATCCAGATTGCTCAATTTATTGGCATATAGTTGTTGATAATGATTTCTAATAATCATTTCTATTTCCTTGGTGTGAGTCGTGATCTCTCCCCTTTCATTCATAATTTTATTAATTTGGGTCCTTTCTATTTTCTTTTGGATAAGTCTGACCAGCGGTTTATCGATCTTATTAATTCTTTCAAAAAATCAACTTCTAGTTTCGTTGATCTGATCTACTGTGTTTCTGGTTTCTAATTCATTGATCTCTGCTCTAATTTTAATTATTTCTCTTCTAGTGCATGGCTTAGGTATCGTTTGTTGCTTTTTCTCTAGTTCTTTAAGATGTAGAGTTAGTTGGTGAATTCGGGATTTTTCTCTTTTTTTGAGTGAGGCTTGGATGGCTGTGTATTTCCCCCATAGGACCGCCTTTGCAGTATCCCATAGGTTTTGGACCGATGTGTTTTCATTCTCATTGGCTTCCATGAATTGTTTAAGTTCTTCCTTGTTTTCCTTGTTGACCCAAACATTCTTGAGCAGAGTGGTCTTCAGCTTCCAAGTGTTTGAATTTCTGCCAAATTTTTTCTTGTGATTGAGTTCCAGTTTTACAGCATTGTCGTCTTAGAATACGCAGGGAATAATCTAAATCATTTGGTGTCAGTTGAGATCTGATTTGTGACCCAGTATGTGGTCTATTCTGGAGAAAGTTCCATGTGCGCTGGAGAAGAAGGAGTATTCTGTTTTAGGGTAGAATGTTCTGTATATATCTATGAGGTCCATCTGGTCCAGTGTGTCATTCAGAGCTCTTGTTTTTTTGTTGATTTACTGCGTAGATGATCCGTCTGTTGCTGAGAGTGGAGTATTGACGTCTCAATACAATTAACGTATTGTTATCAACATGACTCTTTATTTTGGTTAACAGTTGGCTTTTGTAGATCGCTGCTCCCATGTTGGAAGCATATATATTTACAATTGTTAGATCTTCTTGCTGGATAGACCCTTTAAGAATGATATAGTATCCTTTTGTGTCTCTAACTACAGTCTTTAGTTTAAAATCTAATTTGTCTAATATAAGAATTGCTACCCCAGCTTTCTTTTGAGGTCTCCCGGCATGGAAGATGGATCTCCATTCCTTCACTTTCTGTCTGGATGTATCTTTAGGCTCAGAATGAGTCTCTTGTAGACAGCATATGGATGGGTCCTGTCTTTTTATCCAATCTGCAACCCTGTGCTGTTTTATGGGAGCATTTAGGCCGTTCACGTTGAGAGTGATTATTGAAAGACATGAATTTATTGTCATACATTGCCTGTGAAGACCTTGTTTTTATATATTGTGCCTGTAAATTTCTGTTGTATATCACTCTTGTGGTCTTTCTCCTTTTATAGACCCCCCCCCCCTTAATATTTCTTGCAGGGCCCGCTTAGTGGTCACATATTCTTTCAGTTTGTGCTGGTCTTGGAAGCTCTGCATCTCCATCCATTCTAAATGACAGCCTTGCCGGATAAAGTATTCTTGGCTGCATGTTCTTCTCGTTTAGTACCCTGAATATGTCTTGCCAGGCCTTTCTGGCTTGCCAGGTCTCTGTGGATAGGTCTGACGTTATTCTGATGTCCTCCCTCTGTATGTAAGGAATGTCTTCCCCCTGACTCTCCTTAAGATGGTTTCCTTGGTTCTAAGATTTGTGAGTTTTACTATTACATGCCGGGGTGTTGGCCTGTTTTCTTTGATGTTGGGAGGTGTCCTCTCTGCCTCTAGGACACGAATGTTTGTTTAATTCCCCAGATTAGGGAAGTTCTCAACTACAATTTGCTTAAATATATCTTCTAGTCCTCTCTCTCTCTCTACCGTCTCAGGGTTTCCAATAATTCTGACAATGGAATGTTTCATGGTGTCACTTACTTCTCTTATTCTGTTTTCATGGATTCTGAGTTGTTTTTCCCTGGCCTCCTCTTTTCCCATTTTATCTATTAAATGGTCTTCCAGGTCACTAATTCTGCCTTGCTTACCCTAGTTGTTAGATTGTCTAGATTAGATTGGATCTCATTGATAGCATTTTTAAGTTCTGCCAATTCAGCTTTCATTTCTGCCCTTAGAGATCTAAGTTGCCTTTAATTGATTTCTCCATTCTAGCTGTTGTCTTCACAGTTGCTCGCCTGAATTCCATCTCTGACATCTTGGTTATATCTTCCCTTTCTTTTTTTGAAACAGCTTCAGAAGAATAGGTATCAGTTCTTTAAATGTTTGGTAGAATTCCCTTGGGAAGCCATCCAGCCCCAGGCTCTTGTTTGTTGGGAGACTTTGATTACTGCTTCAATTTCCTTGCTGATTGTGGGTCTGTTCAGATTTTCTGTTTCTTCTTATTTCAGTTTTGGTAGTTTATACATCTCTAGGAATGCCTCTGTTTCTTCCAGATTGCCTCATTTATTGGCATATAGTTGCTCATAATATGTTCTTATAATTATTTGTATTTCTTAAGTGTTGGTTGTGATCTCTCCTCTTTCATTCATGATTTTATTTGTTTGGGTCCTTTCTCTTTTCTCTTTGAGAAGTCTGGCCAGGGGTTCATCAGTCTTACTAATTCTTTCAGAGAACCAGCTCCTAGTTCTGTTGATCTGTTCTGTTCTTTTGGTTTCTATTTCATTGATTTCTGCTCTGATCTTTATTATTTCTCTTCTCCTGCTGGGTTTAGGCTTTATTTGCTGTTCTCTCTCCAGCTGTTTTAGGTGTAGGGTTCGGTTGTGTATTTGATACCTTTGTGGTTTCTTGAGAAAGGCTTGTATTGCAATATACTTCCCTCTTAGGATCGCTTTTGCTGCATGCCAGAGGTTTTGATCAGTTGTGTTTTCAGTTTCATTTGTTTCCATGAATTTTTTATATTCTTTAATTTCCCAGTTGACTCATTCATTCTTTAGTAGGATGTCCTTTAGCCTCCATGTATTTGAGTTCTTTCCAAATTTCCTCCTGTTTTTGAGTTCAGGTTTCAAACTGTTGTGGTCTGAAAATATGCAGGGAATGATCCTAGTCTTTTGGTACCAGTTGAGACCTTATTCGTGACCCAGTATGTGATCTCTTGTGGAGAATGTTCCATGTGCACTTGAGAAGAATGTGTATTCTTTTGCTTTAGGATGGAATGTCTTGAATATATCTCTGAAGTCCATCTGGTCCAGTGTGTCATTCAAAGCTTTTGTTTCCGGGCGCCTGGGTGGCTCAGATGGTTAAGCGTCTGCCTTCGGCTCAGGTCATGATCCCAGGGTCCTGGTATCAAGTCCCACATCGGGCTCCCTGCTCAGCGGGGAGCCTGCTTCTCCCTGCTCAGCGGGGAGCCTGCTTCTCCCTCTGCCTCTCTCTCTCTCTCTGTCTCTTATGAATAAATAAAATTTTTTAAAAAAACAAACAAACAACAAAGCTTTTGTTTCCTTGTTGATCTTCTGCTTAGGTGATCTGTCCATTGCTGTGAGTGGGGTGTTAATGTCCCCTACTAAAATTGTATTATTATCAATGTGTTTCTTTAATTTTGTTATTAATTGGCTTCTATAATTGGCTGCTCCCATGTTAGGGTCATAACATTTACAACATTTATTAGATCTTCTTGTCAGATAGACCCTTTAATTATGATATAGTTTTCTTCCTTATCTCTTATTGCAGTCTTTGGTTTAAAATCTAATTTATTTGGGATAAGGATTGCCATCCCAGCTTTCTTTTGATGTCCATTAGTGTGATAAATGGTTTTCCATCCCCTCACTTTTAATCTGAAGTGTCTTTGAGTCTAAAACGAGTCTCTTGCAGACATGTCGATGGGTCTTGCTTTTTTATCCAGTCTGATACCCTGTGTCTTTTGATTGGGGCATTTAGCCCATTTACATTCAGGGTAACTATTGAAAGATATGGATTTAGTGCCATTGTATTACCTGTAAAGTGACTGTTTCTGTATATTGTCTCTGTTCCTTTCTGGTTTGTGTTACTTTTGGGCTCTCTCTTGAAAGGATCCCTTTTAATATTTTTTGTAGGGCTGGTTTGGTATTCACAAATTCTTTTAGTTGGTTTGTCCTAAAAGCTTTTTATCCCTTCTTCTATCTTGAATGACATCCTAGCTGGATAAAGTATTCTTGGCTGCATATTTTTCTCATTTAACACCCTGAATATATCATGCCAGTCCTTCCTGGCCTGCCAGGTCTCTGTCGATAGGTCTCCTGCCATTTTAATGTTTGTAACCTTGTAGGTTATGGACCTCCTGTCTGGAGCTGCTTTCAGGATTTTCTCTTTGTCTCTGAGATTTGCAAATTTCACTGTTATATGTCAGGGTGTTGACCTATTTTTATTGATTTTTGAGGGAGGTTCTCTGTGCCAACTGGCCTGGGATGCGTCTTTCTTTCCCTAGATTAGGGAAGTTCTCTGCTGTAATTTCCTCCAATATACCTACTACCCTGCTCTCTCTTTCCTTTTCTGGGATTCCAGTTATTCTAATATTGTTTCACTTTATGGTATCACTTATCTCTCAGATTCTCCCCTCGTGATCCAGTAATTGTTTATCTCTTCGTGAGCTTCTTTGTTCTCTATCATTTGGTCTTGTAGATCACTAATTCTGTCTTCTGCCTCATTTATCCTAGCATTTAGAATCTGCATTTTTTCATTGCATCTGATTAATAGCCTTTTTGATTTCAACTTAGATTTTAGTTCTTTTATTTTTCCAGAAGGGGATTCTCCAGTGTCTTCTATGCTATTTTCAAGTCCAGCTATTGTTTTCATAATTGTTATTCTGAACTCTAGTTCCGACATCTTACCTATGTCTATACTGATTAGCTCCCTGGCAGTCATTACTGCCTTTTGTTCTCTTTTTTGAGTTGAGCATTTCCCATCTTGTCTTTCTGTCCAGAGAAGAATAGATGACAAGAGAACAAAATACTAAAATGGCAATAGTGATTTCAAAGAAATACGTACTAATCAAATTGAAAGAGAGCAGAAACCAGAAGAAAGAAAAAAAAGGAAAAAAAGAGAATATAATCAGACAGGTTTACAAAATAGAGCAATACACTGGATCCTGTGTGTATTTTGGTCTGTTTGTTAGAAAACTAGATCTCAAAATTGTAAAGAAAGAAAAACTTAAATATGTACAAAAATAAAATTGAATAAATGAAAGGATAGAATGTAACTGTGAAAATGAAAATTAAAAGATAAGCAGAAACAAGAGAAAAAATACCAACAACAAAAAAGGGATATAAACAGGTGAACGGAACAGAGCAATACACTCTATCCTGAGTGTATTTTGGTTAGTTTGTTATAAGAAAGTACATTTCAAAATTGTAAAGAAAAACTTGTGTGTGTGGGTGTGTATATATATATGTGTGTGTGTGTGTATATATATATATATATATAAGATTATATTGAATCAAAATAAGATTAAACCAAACCAAAATAAGATTAAATACATTGAAAGGATAGAATGTAGCTGTAATCATTAAGTAAAAAAGACTTCTGACAAAACAAAAAAATACCAAAAAGAAACAAAAAAAAAAGGAAGGGGATAACAAAAGGAATATGATCAGACAGGTGAATATAACAGAGCCATACACTAGATTTTGGGTGTATTTTGCTCTGTTAGAAGTCACTGCATCCCAAAATTGTAAGGAAGAAATATACATATACACAAAATAAAATTAAATACAAAGAAGGGATAAAATGTAACTGTAAAAATGAAAATTAAAAAAGATTTTTTTTTTAAGATTTATTTATCTGATAGAGTGTGTGCAGGCACACTCACAAGCAGGGGTAGCTGCAGGTGGAGGGAGAAGCAGGCTTCACGCCAAGCAAGGAGCCCCATGTGGGACTTGATCCCAGGGTTCTGGGATCATGACCTGAGCCGAAGGCAGATGCCCAACTGACTGAGCCACCCAGGTGTCTCTTTTATAAAAAGATTTTTAAAAAAGGGTTGATAAAATAAGAAATTGGTTGAAAAAGGAAAGAGAAAAAAATTAAAACTGTAAGACTATAAAGAATCATGGGGAAAAAAGCCATGAGTTCTGTGTTCTGTATTCTCCTAGCTCTGGAGTTTTGCAGTTCTCATTTGCAGTTCTCATCTCTCTCTACCCCTGCGGATCTTCTGGGGTAGGGGCCTGTTGCTTTGATTCTCCAGTGTATTTTCCCCAGGTGGAATTGCACTGCCCTTGCCAGGGAGCCAGGCTAAGTAATCTGCTCCGGTTTGCTATATGTGGCTTTTGTTCCCTGAAGGCTTTCCTTGCAACTTTAGAAGTTGACAATGAAAACATGAGCTTGGGGCCCCACTCTTCACTGACCCCTCAGAGAAAAGCAGTCAGTCACTCCTGTCTCCCTGGTCTCCGGCTGCATTCCATTCTCACTCAGCTTGTGACCAAGTATTTTTGTCACAGGCACTCCACTCTGTTTTGAGTCTCCAAACCCTACAGACTCCTGCAGCACTCTCCCATACCGATCCTCTTGGTGGAGGAAGGGGGTACTCCCTGGTTCTGCTGTTTATTGCGCCCCTGCTTGGACAGCAGTAGCCTGACTGTGCCATGGTTCAGTTTATGGCATCCCTGGCTACTCTGATGCCTGGGAGCTCTGCCACACTCAGGCACTCCCGGTCTTCCTGTGACCCCGAGGGTCCTGACACCACCCTGTCCTACCTAGGATTCTGCCCCTGCTTCACTGCCTGAGCCAGCTTATGGAGGCTCCCCCATTCCTTGGTTTATCTCCCCACATGCTGCCTTGGATTCACTTCTTCACACCTCCTACCTTGCAGATAGTGGTTGATTTTCTATTTGTAGATTTGCAGCTATTCTTTTCTTAGATTTCCAGTTGAGATCTCCAGTTCATAATGATTTCATAGCTATCTAGCTGAATTCCTGGGACCAGATGAAACTAAGGTCTCCTAGTCTTCCGCCATCTTGGACTCCTCTCCAGATGTTAAATATTTTAAGAAGTGGAAGTCTTTAGTATTTTACCTTCTAAAGTTAACAGACTGGTCTATTTGAGGTCTGTTCCTCTATCTCCTGTTTTCTTCTGTGCACAAATAATATTAGTTACTATTAGAATACAATGTTAATATTTTGAAAAAGTGGGGTGCTGTTGTAAGTTTTTAATTTCAAAAATTCAATAATATGTTTTTAGTATTTTTCCAGAAAGCTGAAGTTTACCAATTTGGGAATAGACTCATCTGTTACATAGTTTTATCTTTTTTGGTTCTTTTCTTCATTCATTATTTCCTTCCATCTTTTACTTTTTTTTTTTTCTATGTTAGCCTCTATTATCCTCTTCCTCTATAACCTGATTTCTTTCTTGTATTATTTTCTTCATTCTTGAGAGTGAAGTTTTCAGATCTTTTCTTCTTTGTCAAGTAGGGGGATCAGCTTCTAGAACATAAACACGTAGTTAGTTACCCTTGTCAAATGTGGTTGTTTTGACAAATGTGGTTATTTATGGAAACACTTCATTTGAAAAATAAGGCTCTCTGATAGGATCATAGTTACTCGTTTCTTTCAGTGACCTCATTTATTCACTCAAATATTTATCGAGTCTCTATTGGACACTGTGCTAAGTTTTGGAGAGCAAGGTAGTGGTAAAAACAGATGTAGTTTTAGCCCTTTGATGGATCTTATAATCTTAAGATAGGACAGACATAAAACTAAGCGTTATCCACTTAAATTTAAAATTCACTTAAAAAGCAATTTTAAAGAACCCAGGAAGAGTAGCTGTAAGAA
Source organism: Neomonachus schauinslandi (assembly GCF_002201575.2). Taxonomy (NCBI): domain Eukaryota; kingdom Metazoa; phylum Chordata; class Mammalia; order Carnivora; family Phocidae; genus Neomonachus; species Neomonachus schauinslandi. Next base: position 18,866,620 of record NC_058415.1, read on the forward strand.
GTACCCACTGCCGTCACACAGACATTGCACCCCTGGAAGGATATCCTTGTCTTCCCCAAGGACTGAGTTTCATGCCGTGTTGGGGAAAGTGGCTGGAAACTTGCTCTCTGAAACTTACTGGAACTTACCCTCTGATGTGATGGGGAAGCTGTTCATGGGAGAGTGTCTCCCTGAATGCGTTCTGCTGTGAAACTGACTGAACGGGGGTTTTTAGGGAAAGGATGGCTGTTGGATGCTGTTGGTACTTGTGCACAGCATGCACCTGGTTTTGGGGGAAGTCGCACCACTGTAGGATATTGCTGAGTGAGCACACTGACACCAGGAAGCAACATCTTTTCTTCCTGCAGTGTCTCCCCAGGGTTTCCTATCTCCTTCAGTATTAATTTGCAACAGAAAAGGATTGAAGGCTCAGATCTACATTCACAAGGCAGACACATGGGTAAATTTGGAGCTGATGGGGGAAACAAACTGCTAACGGACTCAGATGCTGTGAAGGAAATGAGAATAATGGATATCTCCATATAGTTTTGGTGACAGGGTCAGAGAATATCTCTTTGAAAAAGTAACATTAAGACCAGATGTGTGTGTAGGACCCACCCAGCTGAAGAGTATAAGGAAGAATCTTCAAAGCAGTGGTAAACTGTGAGGGTCCCAGCCTGGGACAGAATTGGGTGATTTTGGCAGCTACAGAAGGCTAGGTTGGTTCTAATGTAGTAAGCGAGGGGGAGTGGAATGATGTTAAAAAGGTAGGCATAGTGTTGGTAAAACAAGACTTTGAAAGTCATATTAAACAATTAGGATTTTGTTCTCAGTGCAGTGGGAAGTAGAGGAGAGACACAGTAGACTTAAATCCAAAACCAATTATTCAATGTCCCCCTCTTCCATTAAGAAACAAACTAGACAGATCAACGTCTCCTGGCATCCAGGAAGCTCTCATTGAAAGTAAGGCCTGAGGTAAGACTTCCAGGGAGCACAGGACTTGGATTTGTGGAGTCAGGAATACATGACACAAATTATTTTATTTTTTTTAAATTTTTTAAGATTTTATTTTATTTCTTTGACAGAGACATAGCGAGAGCAGGAACACAAGCAGGGGGAGGGGCAGAGGCAGAGGGAGCAGCAGGCTTCCTGTGGAGCAGGGAAGCCCGATGGGGGGCTCGATCCCAGGACCCCGGGATCATGACCTGAGCCACCCATGCGCCCTGAGACAGATTATTTTGATTGAGGAAGTCTTACAGTGGAGATGGAAATGAAGATAGAAAAATGCTTACAGGTGAGACTGAGAATCTTGAATGCCAGATTGTCCTTTCTGGCTGCTGCTTGGGACTCTCCTACCTGTCATACCATATAAACTAACTTGAGTAAAACCATGTTGTGTTTGAATACAGATCATTTGGGGGAAAAAAATTAACTATGCTTTGAGTCAGTTCTGTACTTAAGTTTCAAGCTTATTGAATGTTTCATAGAACTTGATTTTTTAGATATGTATGTCCCTGGTTTTACCCAAATTGAGTTTGTGTGTTAGAAACATTTCTTTGAGGAACCATTACAATTTTGTACTCAGTTATATTGAATTAGGAGTGTACACAGACATTGATTAACAAAATACATTATGTTGAAAATATTTTCTCAAGGTATTTTTAAAATGAATGCATCACATTATTTTCAATTTAAATTTTCTGCAGGTCTACTGTATATTATTGAAACACAGAAAGTTCTTGATCTCAAAATTAATTTGAAGGCTTCATATGTTATTATCCCACAAGGTGGAATTTTTAGCCCTACATCAAATCTACTACTTTTGGATCTTGGTCATCTAAAGGTATATACTAACATTTGGCCTATATTATGATATTTAAAGTTGTTTCTCTGTTTAAGATGCATTTTGTTTTCTTAAACAGTTTGATTTGCTATTGTGATTATTAGCTTTATGGTAGATTGTAGGATTTGAAAATTCTTTCTTTCTAGTAAATAATGTTAAGTTTCATTTAACCAGGTAGTTTTTCTACATTTCTGATACCAAAATGATCATTTTGAACTCTGCAGGTTAGGGGTGAACCTAGGAATTTTATTTATAGAATTTGAGAGTAATGTTTGAGGAGATTATTTCCTTTTCAATGTAAAATTACTACTTATTAAAATACATCAAATGGGATTCTGGAAATAATCAAATCTTCATCCTTCTGAAATTTTTTGTGTATATAACTGTAGATACTGACATTTTATTTTATTTTTAAAGATTTTATTTATTTATTTGACAGAGATACACAGAGAGGGAACGCAAGCAGGGGGAATGGGAGAGGGAGAAGCAGGTTTCCCGCGGAGCAGGGAGCCCGATGTGGGGCTCGATCCCAGGACCCTGGGATCATGACCTGAGCCAAAGGCAGATGCTTAACGACTGAGCCACCCAGGCTCCCCTAGATACTGACATTTTAATATCTCTGTTAAATAATCATAACTTGAGAGACAATCTGATTGAATTTACCTAAGCATTTCCCTTTCCATCCAATTATGTACATTTTTCTTCCTCAGTTTTGAGTAGAGAATCATTTTTTTCTGTGTTTCTAGATCTGCACTGTTTTATGTGGTACCCACTGGCTACGTGTTTATATGTTAATTAAAATTAACATATAAAATTAGTTCTTTAGTCACATTAGCCACATTCAAGAATTTAATGATCATAAGTGCTTTGGGGCTGCTATTTCAGCACACATAGAGAACAGTGCCATCCTTGTAGAAAGTTCTGTGGGACTGCTCTAGATCGTTAAATGTATATTAAATAGCTATAAGAATTTTAAAGACCCAAGAAGGATAGGTAATATTGGAAAGCTTTTCTAGCTACCTAACAAATATGTGCCTTTCCTTGATATTGACATTATCCTTTATTCTTTGTTTTTACTCTTCAGTTCATAATTAGATAAACGCTTGCTGGATTTAGGTTTATAATAAAATTTATACAGTTATTCATATTTGACTATAGAATTGTTTCAAGGGCAGTGTGGTTTGGTAGCAGGAGCATAACGTCAGGGGTAAGGTATCTATCTAGTTTTGTGACCTTAGGCAATTTGTTTAACCTTTTATCTAAAATTCATTACTCTTCAGAGATAATCAGTTTTGACAGTCTGCTGCACAGTGAGCTATATAAAATAGAGGTGAAAATGTTAAGGCATGTGCGTGCGTGCGCGCACACACACACGAGTGAGTAAGATCTTTATATACTGTGGTGGAGTGATTGATCTCCAGGATGTTTAAGTGAAAAAAGTAGTATGTATAGTATGCCACGAAGGAGATGGTACAAATATAACTTATGTGAGGTTGTCTAAATGGCAGAGTTGGGACTACAATTTAGCTATCCTAATATTTAATTCTGGATTATTCTTCTTATAAAACTATCAAAATATCTGTCGTCATGACATAGAAACATTATGTAGGCTCTTTTCGTCTCTTATCAGGTAAAGGTTCAAATGTATTGTTCTCCAGGGCTGGCTTGGTTTCCCTCTTTTAATTACGTAATTGAGCAATATAACTTAGTATGTAAAAATTCACTTTGTCCCTGGTCTTCTCTTTATACATGTTATGGATAAAGACCTTTCTATTAGCCTTACATGTCAGCTTGTGAGTCTGTCTTACCTTCTATTAAATTTTTGTGTTAGAGTCTTAAAAAAAAAATTTATATTTTTATTTTGAAGTATTTTGCATCATCTAAACTGTTAAAATTAACTTAAGGTGACAAGTAAAAGTCGTTCAGAATTGCCAGATATGAAACCAGCTGGGGCCAGACTTGAAGAGATCATGCATAGAGCTTATGATTCCTTTGATGTTCAGCTTACAAGCATACAGCTGCTTTACAGCACAGTTGGTAAGTATATAATGCATTCTTTATTGATTCATGTTGCTGAAATGATTAACTAGGTTTTTAGACAGTTTCTCTGAAGACCTTCATCCCAAATATATTAAAACTTTTATATTTTTGGGACACCTGGGTGGCTCAGGTCATGATCTCAGCGTCCTGGGATTGAGTCCTGTGTTGGCTCCTTGCTCGGTGGGGAGTCTACTTCTCCCTCAGCCCCTCCCCCTTCCTCTCCCTATTCTCTTTCTCGCTCTCACATAAATAAGTAAAATCTTTAAAAAAATAAAACTTTCATACTTTTGAATTAGAAGTAATAGTAGATAGTGTCTAGGAGCAATATCTCAGATATTTGATTTTACTGCTCAAGAGACTTTGTCAGTGTCTGGAGACATTTTTGATTGTCACGGGTGAGGAGTAGGGGCATTACTAGCATCTAGTGAGTGGAAGTCAGGGATGCTGCTAAAGTTCATACAATGTAGAGGAAAGCCACCCCACAACACTTACTTGGCCCAAGTATCAATAGTGCTGAAATTGAGAAATCCTTTGGACAAGGTTGGAAAACATTGGCACATATTTAAAATATTTGTTTTATACACGATAATCAGAAGAGTCTGCTCATAGCCAGAGGCCTTCCAGCCTGGGGCCTCTGACCCTCTAGGCCATAAAGAGCCACACAAAGACCAAGGAAGATGTTAGGAGGATTGAGGAGGGTATCACAGGCATACCTTTACCCCATTCACTTTTGATGGAGTCCCTGATTCAAATCTAGTTTTTCGATGAAGTCAACAGAGCCAGAAATTGACTTATGAGGAGCCACTCAAAGTAGATAGTGAGAGATTTGAGACTAGTTGAGCCCTCTTTTTGCTGTGTCATACTGTTTCTGAATCCCTGATGTGTTAGTAAACATAAACATTTAGATAATTCAGCAGTGTTGGATTGGTGAATGTTTTAGAGATCCATGTGTATATGGTCAAATTTTAATTATCTGAGCTAACCAATAAAAAGAAACAATGAGAACCCAAAGTAATGGTTATTAAAAGTGTTAAATTATATATTTCTGGGACATTTTTATTTTCTTTATATTTGTTTTAGGATAATAAACTTGATTTCTGTTTTTATCATATTCTAGTTGGTGTAGGAGAAGCCCAGAAGTGTAGTGGGTGGCAAATATAAATTATTTATAGAAAACCCATAAATTTTTTTCAAGTAATAAATGACAGTATTTGTGGTATGTTTGGTACACTTTGGTCATTTATTTTTGAACTCCATGAAGTATACTTAATATTTAACATATTGAGATGCTTTGTGAAGAAAAATTTGAAGTATTCCATTATTGTCTGAAAATTATTGAAATTCCTTAGAATTGTTTTTGTAAGTGTTAACTGTTCTTAAATAATTGAATCTTTTTTAGAGCACTGTATTTTTGACATTGGGGTTACTTTAGGTAATTGTCATAAACTCTCTTGATAAATACTGAGAATAGAAGGAAATATTTCATTAATCCTGATACTGTTAGAATTTTAAAAATTGTAATAGAGTTCATTTTACTACCTTTTTCTGCATCTAATCTTTCATTGGCTTGGTCTTCCTTGATTGAGGACTTTTTCTTACTCAATTATTAGGCTCAGATGAGGTGTAATGTATATGAAGATGCATTGTATCACACAAATTTCATGTTAACAGATCTGCATGTAAATTTTCGGCTTGTATCAGACACTAGCCCTTTGATCATAAGCAAATTAAAAGTTCCTGAGTTTCAGTTTTCTAAAATGAGATGATTAAACATCATTGTGAGAATTAAATGAGAATTTAAACATTGCCTAGAACAGTGCCTATTACAAATCTCGAATAATTGGTAGCTTTTATTAATACAGAAGAACTGTGCTTTTATCTATCTTTTTCATTATTGCCTTAGAGCCATGTTATTTTTTGGGTGAAGTATCTGCTGGGTGTAGTGACGGTAAATGGATGCACATTAGATTTAATTAAACTGTGTTGTTGGTTTTTTAATAAGCCTTTTCTTATTGAAACAGAGAGTCTTTGAAGCAGCAAAAGGAGTGAAAGGGAAGTGAATTTACCTGCTCATTGTGTGTACCTGGGAAGATGGCATTAAGATTATCTAGATGTAGGAAGATTTTTCCATACCATGCAGTATATGACTATGAAGTATTAATAGTGATTTTAGGTTTAATGTGTTTTTCAAATTATATGTGTGCTAAATAAACATGTATTGTTTTCCATAATTAGGCGATGATTGGAGAGAAGCACGAAAACTCAGTGTATCTACACAGCATATTTTGGTACCTATGCACTTCAATGTGGAGCTCTCTAAGGCCATGGTTTTCATGGATATAAGGATGCCCAAGTATGTATTGTCTCTTTCGTGAGATTGTAGATTTTCTAAGGAAATACTATATTTCACTGATTTTTTTTTTTTTTGTGGTAAAATATATGTAACATAACCTTTATTTTTAAGTGTATAATTCAGTGGCATTAAGTACATTCACATCCATCACCATCCATTTCCATAACTTTGTCATCTTCCCAAACTGAAACTGTATTTGTAAAATAATAATTCCCCACTCCCCCAGCCGATGGCAGTCATGATTGATTATGTTATCACTCTATAAATCTGGCTACTCTGGGTACCTTACGTAACTGGAACCATGCAATGTTTGTCCTTCTGTGTCTGAGTTATTGTACATAGCATATTGCCTTCAAGGTTTATCCATATTGTAGCATATACCAGAAATTCATTTGTTTTTAAGGCTGAAAAATATTCCACTGCATATATTTATTTATTTTTAAATTTTTTAAATTTTTTAAATTTTTTAAGATTTTATTTATTTATTTGAGAGAGAGAATGAGAGAGAGAGAGAGAGAGCATGAGAGGGGGAGGGTCAGAGGGAGAAGCAGACTCCCTGCCGAGCAGAGAGCCCGATGCAGGACTCGATCCCAGGACTCCAGGATCATGACCTGAGCCGAAGGCAGTCGCTTAACCAACTGAGCCACCCAGGCTCCCTCCACTGCATATATTTAGATCACATTTTGTTTATCTCTTCATCTGTCAGTGGACATTTGGATTATTCCAGTGAAATTTAGCTGGTGTAATAATGCTGCCGTGAAGATTGATATACAAATATCTGTTCGAGTCCTTGCTCTAAATTTTTGTTTATATATTCAGAAGTGGAATTTCTGGATCATAAGATAATTTTATTTTTAATTTTTTGACGAACTGCCCTACTTGTTTTCCATAGCAGGTGTACCATTGTATTTCCACAAGCAGTGCTCACGGGTTCCAATTTTTCCACCTCTTATTTTCTTATTTTTAAAAATAGCCCTCCCCAATACATATGAAGTAGTATCTAATTAGAGTTTTCAGTTGCATTTTCCTAATGATTACTGATTAGGTAATTTACAGGTACTTACTGGCAGTTTACATATTTCTTTGGAGAAATATCTTTTCAGGTCCTTTGTCCATCTTTAATTGGGATTTTTGTTAAGTTGCAGGAGGTTTTTTGTTTTGTTTTAAAATATATTCTGCATGTTAACTCTATCAGATAAATGATTTGCAAATATTTTCTCTCATTTTGTGGATTGCCTTATTTGTCACTCTTTTAATACTGTCCTCTGATGCATAAAAGTTTTAAATATTAAGTCCAGTTTGTGTGTTGCCTTTGCTTTTGGTGTTATATCCAAGAAATTATTTTCAAATTCAGTTCAGAGTTCTGTATCTTTTTTACAAGGAGTTTTATACTTTCAGCTTTCATGTTCAGTTCTTTGATAGTTTTGGAGGGTTTTTTTGGATACGGTATAAGGTATGGACTCAGCTTTGTTCTTTTGTATGTGGATATCTGGTTTGCCCAGCACCATTTATTGAAAAGACTATCCTTTCTCTGTTGAATAGTCTTGGTACTGTTATTGAAAATCATTTGACCATATGTGTGAGTGTTTATTTCTGGGTCTTGTGTTCTATTTCCTTGGTCTCTGTTTCTGTCTTTATACCAGAGCCACACAGTTTTGTTTTGTTTTGTTTTGTTTTTGTTTTAGAGCCACACAGTTTTGATGACTATAGCTTTGTAGTAAGTTCTGAAATCAGGAGTATGAGTTATCCAACTTTGTTTTCTAGATTGTTTTGGCTAATTGGGGTCCTTTGAGATTCTACATGAATTATAGGGTGGATTTTTTGTTTTTATAAAAGATACTGCAATTTTGATATGTATTGCATTGAATCTGTAAATGCTTTGAGTAGTGACATCTTAATATTAAGTTTTCCAATCCATGAACATGAGATGTCTTTCCATTTCTTTGTGTCTTCTGTGATTTCTTTCAGCAGCGTTTTGGTAGTTTGCAGTGTATGTCTTTTAATTCCTTGGTTAAGTTTATTCTTTTTGTTGCTATTGTAAATGGAATTGTTTTCTTAATATCCTTTTTGGATTGTTTATTGTTACTGTATAGAAATGGATTCTTAGTTGATTTTAATATTCTGTAACCTTGCTGAATTCGTTTATTTCTATGTGTGTTTGTGTGTCTGTGTGCAGAATTGTTAGGGTTTTCTACAAATAAGATCACTTCATCTTTGAACAAAGGCAGTTTTACTACTTTGTTTCCAATTTGGATGCCTTTAACTTTGTCTTGGCTAATTAGTTGCACTAGAATTTCCAGTGCTATGTTGAGTAGAATTGCTTTAAACAGTCACCCTTTATTCTGAGCATAGAGGAAGAGCTTTTAGTCTTTCATCATTGAGTATGTTAGCTGTGGGTTTTTTCATATATGACCTTTATTATGTTGATGTAGTTTTCTTGTTGCTAATTTGTTGGATGTTTCTATCATGGAGGTGTGTTGAATTTTTTCAAATACTTTTTTTAGCAGAGGAAATGATCATGTATTTCTTTTCCTTCATTCTATTAATGTGGTGTATTATAATCTGTCTTCATATGCGGAACCATCCTTGCATTCTAGGAATGAATTCTGGTTCATGGTGTATAATCTTTTTAATGTACTGTTGAGTTTTGTTTGCTAGAATTTTGTTGAGGATTTTTGCATCAGTGGTCATAAGGGATATTGGTCTATACTTTTCTTGAAGTGTCTTTGTCTGGCTTTGGTATCAGAGTAATAATATCCTTAAAATGAGGTAGAAAGTGTTCCTTTCTCTGCTGGTGTTTCGAAGAATTTGAGAAGAATTTATATTCTTTTAAAATGTTTGCTAGAATTCACTACTGAAATCCTCTAATCATGGGCATTTCATTATTGGGAGATTTTTGATTACTGATTCAATCTCCATACTAGTTATAGGTCTATCCAGGTTTTTTATTTCTTCACAGTTTAGAGTTTTGGTAGGTTTAGGTTTCTAGAAATTTGTCCACTTTATCTTGATTATCCAGTTTGTTGGTGTAAAATTGTTCATAGTGCTGTCTTACAATCATTCTTATTTCAGTAGACTTGGTAGTAATATTCCTGCTTTCATTTCTGATTTTAGTTGTCTTTTCTCCTTTATTTCTCAGTCTACCTAAAAGTTCAACTCTGTTGATCTTTTTGAAGAACAACTTATCAGTTTTGTTGAATTTTTCTGTTATTTCTCAGTTGTCTGTTTTGGTTCTCTTTGCTCTTTATTTCCTTACTTCGGCTGACTTTTGGTTTAGCTTGCTCTTTTTCTAGTTTCTTAAGGTGTAAAGTTAGTTTGTTGATTTGAGATTTTTTTTTTTTTAAAGATTTTTTATTTATTTATTTGAGAGAGAGAATGAGAGAGAGAGCATGAGAGAGGGGAGGGTCAGAGGGAGAAGCAGACTCCCCGCTGAGCAGGGAGCCCGATGCGGGACTCGATCCCGGGACTCCAGGATCATGACCTGAGCCGAAGGCAGTCGCTTAGCCTACTGAGCCACCCAGGCGCCCGAGATTTTTTTTTTTTTTTTTTAAAGATTTTATTTATTTATTTGACAGAGATAGCGAGAGAGGGAACACAAGCAGAGGCAGAGAGAGGGAGAAGCAGGCTTCCCACTGAGCAGGGAGCCTAATGCGGGGCTTGATCCCAGGACCCTGGGATCATGACCTGAGCCGAAGGCAGACACTTAACGACTGAGCCACCCAGGCGCCCGATTTGAGATCTTTTTTTAACATAAGTGTTTACAGCCATACATTTCCCTCAGTATGGCTTTTGCTGTATTCTATAAATTTTGATATTCTGTGTTTTCATTTTTACTTGTCTCAATATATTTTCATATTTTCCTTGTGATTTCTTCTTTGACTTATTGTTTAATACGCGTGTTGTTTAATTTCCACATATTTGTGAATTTTACAATTTCCTTCTTTGGTTTCTAGTTTCATTCCATTGTGATTAGAAAAGATGCTTTCAGTGATGTCAGACCTCTAAAAAACTTGACACTTGTTTGTGTCCTTATTTATGGTTTGTCCTGGAGAATGTTCTGTGTGCATTTAAGAAAAATGTGTATTCTGCCGTTTTGGTCTATTTTTGTCAATAGCATTGTTCTCGTCCTCTTGCTGGGCTTCTCTCCGGTTGTTACATCAGCTATTGGAATGGGGTATTGAAGTCTGATGACTGTAGATCTGTTTCTTTCCGCAATTCTGTCAGTATTTGATTCATATATTTGATGTTTGATGCATATATATTATTAGTGAAATTACCTTTTTATCATTGTATAATGTCCTTTGTCTCTAGTACAGATTTTGACTTATAAACTCTTCTGACTGCTTTTATTAAAGCTATTCCTGATTTCTTACATTTATTACCTGCATGGGATATTTTTTTCTGTTCTTTAACTTTCAAACTGTTTGTGTCCTTAGATCTAAACTGCGTCTCTGGCAGACAGCCTATAATTGGATCTCATTTTTTTCATCCATTCTGTCAATTTATATCTTGGATTTGAAAGCTTAAAGCATTTACATTTAAAGTAAATATCGATATGGAAGGACTTTCGTCATTTCGTTATTTATTTCCATGTTTTACAGCTTTTTTTGTTCCTTATTTCTTCTCTTACTGCCTTCATTTGCATTTCATTGATTTTTTTTGTGTGTGTGTGACATGGTTTGATTCCCTTCTGTTTTCCTTGTGTGCTTTATAGATTTTTTTTATTATTATGGAGATTACATATGGCATTGTAAAGTTGTAACAATCCACTTAAAATTGATACCAACTTAACTGGAATGGTGTACAAAAAATCTTCTTTACTGTCCCACCCCCTTCATTTTATGTTACTGCTGTCACATATTACATCCTTATATATTCTGCACCCATTTAACATAGATTTGTAATTTTATGCCTTTGTCTTTAAATCCCATAGAAAATAAAAAGTAGTTATAATCAAAACTGTAATAAGTAATACTTGATATACATTTTTCATATAAATATGTTTATCTTTACTGAGATCCTTAAAATTTATTGTTAGCTGAAACTCTGAGCCGAGGATTCTACATAAAGAAGTCTGTTGAACTCTACTGAACTGTTAAGCTGATGTAGTCCTAAATAGTTTTAGATTGTACCTAACACTTTCATTTCTTTCCACCAGTATTTTTTCTCTCCCTTGCAAACATTGAAATCTCAGCCAGACATCTATTTTATAATTTAATCAAAACCCCATCTAACACTTGCCAAACAGCCTCAGGGGATTGTTACAAGAAGAGAATGCTCATAAATTAGTGCTCAAGGCTTTGTGTCTGAAGCATAGGGAGAAGAATAGAGGTAAGCACTCAACAGCCTGGCCTTTTCCCATATGCTATGGATGTGGCTACTATTACTTACTGCTCTTGTCACATGAAAGAGAAAGTAGAGTGACTCTGTCCACTAGCAAAGATAGTATAGTGTACTAAATCTTGTTCTCCTAGACTTCCTTCTTCTAGGAAATCAGACTGCACTCTGAGAATCTTAAGGCAGAGAAATGTCAGGAATTTGGCTTGAGAAAGAGGAGGAAAGAAAGCCATTCTACACATTCTGCTGTTTTTTTTTCATAATCCAGTACTAGGTGTAGTTTGATTTTAGATATGCGGCTTAGGCTCTTTAGTTCTTAGCCAGAGGTCCCACTGCCGATTTACTGTTGTGTAATATTTCTTGTAAAGTTTGTCAGTGTGTGGTAAAGAACAAAGATATATGTGATTTCCTGTTGTAAACATGAGTATGAATTGATTCCTTTTTAGCTTATTTCTATGTATGCTAGACTCTAGGAAGTTAGGGAGTACCAGAAAAAAGAAGTTGATATTATTGAGAGACCTCGCTTTGGATTGTTCTATTTACTAGTATACAATTAGGAATAATTTATGTACTGTAATGCAGGGAATATGTATAGTACAGAAACAATTGAAATAACTGATTAAAATACTTCTATCTATCTAAATAGATAGAGGAAGATCATGAGAGATCAATCCAATGTAGCAGTTGCAGTTTTTTTCTGTAAAGGGCCAGATAGTAAACATTTTAGGCTTGAATTCCATATTGTTAGTCATAATTATTCAACTCTACTGTTTTAGGATGAATGCAGCCATAAACAGTACATAATGAAAACAAGTATGGGTATGTCCAATAATACTTAATTTATCAAAGTAAGTAACAGGCTGAATTACCCAATGACCCTATTTTGCCACTCTCTGATCCCAGTGCATTATAGTCAGACATGACCAATAAAGGGAAAATATATCGGGAAAGCCATTTGAACTAGTATTCTAATGATACTAAAATTGCCTTAGGTTAGGATCAGAGAAGTACAGCTAAAATAATAAAAGGCAGAAACTAAATGATTTAGAAAGATCAAAACTGAGAAGCATTTGATTTCAATTTAGTGAGCTGGAGCAGTATAAAGTGAATATGATACTATATAAAACTCTGGAGCTGTGCAAGTATCAGGCAGCATCCTTTGAAATTTGAGCTTAAAACATTTAAGGCAAATATGAAGGAAGTCCTCTGCTATTTAGTATGTAGTATTTTGGTGCCCCCATTTTCAGGTTGTACAACTGCTGTGTATAAAAAAAATTGAAAAGTTTAGATACATTGAGACAGATTCATAATACGTATCTACGTTAAACTAGGATATATGGAACTAATTACATATATTTAGTCTACTGGAGGTAAAAGAAAGCTTGTGATTTTCTCAAGAACTGCAGATATATTTTTAGACTGATAACTTTTCAACTCACACACATGAATAAGGTAAAGTTTTAGGAAAAATATAGAGATAAAAATGATGAGTAAAAATGTACTCACTTTATGAGATAATTTCTTTTTAAACTATTACTTTTTTAATAACCATGCATTACATCTTTAGTTTTTGATGTAGTGTTCCATGATTCATTGTTTGCATATAACACCCAGTGCTCCATTCAATATATGCCCTCTTTAATACCCATCACCAGGCTAACGCATCCCCCCCTCCCCTCTAGAACCCTCAGTTTGTTTCTCAGAGTCCACAGTCTCTCATGGTTCGTCTCCCGCTCTGATTGCCCCCCTTTCATTTTTTCCTTCCTACTATCTTTTTTTTTTTTTTTAACATATAATGTATTATTTGTTTCAGAGGTACAGGTCTGTGATTCAACAGTCTTACACAATTCACAGTGCTCACCATAGCACATACCCTCCCCAATGTCCATCACCCAGCCACCCCATCCCTCCCACCCCCCACCACTCCAGCATCACTCAGTTTGTTTCCTGAGATTAAGAATTCCTCATGTCAGTGAGATCATATGATACATGTCTTTCTCTGATTGACTTATTTTGCTTAGTATAATACCCTCCAGTTCCATCCAAGTCGTTGCAAATGGCAAGATCTCATTCCTTTTTATGGCTGCATAATACCCCATTGTGTGTATGCATATATATATACACATACCACATCTTCTTTATCCATTCATCTGTCGATGGACATCTTTACTCTTTCCATAGTTTGGCTGTTGTGGACATTGCTACTATAAACATCAGGGGGCAAGTACCCCTTTGGGTCACCACATTTGTATCTTTGGGGTAAATACCCGGTAGTGCAATTGCTGGGTCGTAGGTTAGCTCTATTTTCAACTTTTTGAGGAACCTCCATACTGTTTTCCAGAGTGGCTGCACCAGCTTGCATTCCCACCAACAGTGCAGGAGGGTTTCCCTTTCTCGGCATCCCTGCCAACATCTGTCGTTTCCTGACTTGTTAATTTTAGCCATTCTGACTGGTGTGAAGTGGTATCTCCTTGAGGTTTTGATTTGGATTTCCCTGATGCCGAGCGATGTGGAGCACTTTTTCATGTGTCTGTTGGCCATTTGGATGTCTTCTTTGGAAAAATGTCTGTTCATGTCTTCTGCCCGTTTCTTGATTGGATTATTTGTTCTTTGGGTGTTGAGTTTGATAAGGTCTTTATAGATTTTGGATACTAGCCCTTTATCTAATATGTCATTTGCAAATATCTTCTCCCAATCTGTCGGTTGTCTTTTGGTTTTGTTGACTGTTTCCTTTGCTGTGCAAGAGCTTTTTATCTTGATGAAGTCCCAATAGTTCATTTTTGCTCTTGCTTCCCTTGCCTTTGGTGATGTTTTTAGAAAGAAGTTGCTGTGGCTGAGGTCGAAGAGGTTGCTGCCTGTGTTCTCCTGTGGATGGTATTTTGATAGGGATTGCATTGAATGTGTAGATTGCTCTAGGTGGCATTGACATCTTCACAATATTTGTTCTTCCAATTCATGAGCATGGAACGTTTTTCCATTTCTTAGTGTTTTCCTCAATTTCTTTCATGAGTGTTTTATAGTTTTCTGAGTACAGATCCTTTGCCTCTTTGGTTAGATTTGTTCCTAGGTATCTTACGGTTTTGGGTACAGTTGTAAATGGGTCGACTCCTTAATTTCTCTTTCTTCTGTCTTGTTGTTGGTGTATAGGAATGCCACTGATTTCTGTGCATTGATTTTATATCCTGCCACTTTACTGAATTCCTGTATGAGTTCTAGCGGTTTTGGGGTGGAGTCTTTGGGGTTTTGCACATAGAGTATCATATCATCTGCAAAGAGTGAGAGTTTGACTTCTTTTTTGCTGATTTGGATGCCTTTGATTTCTTTTTGTTGTCTGATTGCTGTGGCTAGGACTTCTAATACTATGTTGAATAGCAGTGGGGATAGTGGACATTCCTGCCACGTTCCTGACCTTAGGGGGAAAGCTCTCAGTTTTTCCCCCTTGAGAATGATATTGGCTGTGGGTTTTTCAAAGATGGCTTTTATGATATTGAGGTATGTATCCTCTGTACCTATACTCTGAAGAGTTTTGATCAAGAAAGGATGCTGTACTTTGTCAAATGCTTTTTCTGCATCTATTGAGAGCATCATATGGTTCTTGTTCTTTCTTTTATTAATGTATTGTATCACACTGATTGATTTGCAGATGTTGAACCAACCTTGCAGCCCAGGGATAAATCCCACTTGGTCGTGGTGAATAATCCTTTTAATGTACTGTTGGATCCTATTGGCTAGTATTTTGGTGAGAATTTTTGCATCCATGTTCATCAGGGATATTGAATGGTCTGTAATTCTTTTTGATGGGGTCTTTGTCTGGTTTTGGGATCAAGGTAATGGTGGCCTCATAAAACGAGTTTGGAAGTTTTCCTTCCATTTCTATTTTTTGGAACAGTTTCAGAAGAATAGGTATTAATTCTTCTTTAAATGTTTGGTAGAATTCCCCTGGGAAGCCATCTGGCCCTGGGCTCTTGTTTGTTGGGAGATTTTTGATGACTACTTCAATTTCCTTAGTGGTCATAGGTCTGCTCAGGTTTTCTCTTTCTTCCTGGTTCAGTTTTGGTAGTTGATACATCTCTAGGAATGCATTCATTTCTTTCAGATTATCTAATTTGCTGGCATATAGTTGCTCATAATATGTTCTTATAATTGTTTGTATTTCTTTGGTGTTGGTTATGATCTCTCCTCTTTCATTCATGATTTTATTTATGTGGGTCATTTCTCTTTTCTTTTTGAGAAGTCTGGCCAGGGGTTTATCAGTCTTACTAATTCTTTCAGAGAACTAGATCTTAGTTTCGTTGATCTGTTCTACTATTCTTTTGGTTTCTATTTCATTGATTTCTGCTCTGATCTTTATTATTTCTCTTCTCCTGCTGGGTTTAGGCTTTATTTGCTGTTCTTTCTCCAGCTCCTTTAGGTGTAGGGTTAGGTTGTGTATTTGAGACCTTTCTTTTTTCTTGAGAAGGGCTTGTATTGCTATATACTCTCCACTTAGGACTGCCTTAGCTGCATCCCAAAGATTTTGAACAGTTGTGTTTCAATTTGCATTGGTTTCCGTGAATTTTTTAAATTCTTCTTTAATTTCCTGGTTGACCCATTCATTCTTTAGTAGGATGTTCTTTAGCCTCCATGTATTTGAGTTCTTTCCGACTGTCCTCTTGTGATTGAGTTTTAGTTTCAAAGCATTGTGGTCTGAAAATATGTAGGGAATGATCCCAGTCTTTTGGTACCGGTTGAGACCTGATTTGTGACCTAGGATGTGATCTATTCTGGAGAATGTTCCATGAGCACTAGAGAAGAATGTGTATTCTGTTGCTTTGGGATGGAATGTTCTGAATATGTCTGTGAAGTCCATTTGGTCCAATGTGTCTTTATTTCCTTGTTGATCTTTTGCTTAGATGATCTGTCCATTTCAGTGAGGGGGGTGTTAAAGTCCCCTACTATTACTGTATTGTTGTTGATGTGTTTGCTTTTGTTATTAATTGGCTTATATAATTGGCTGCTCCCATGTTAGGGGCATAGATATTTACAATTGTTAGATCTTCTTGGTGGACAGACCCTTTAAGTAGGATATAGTGTTCTTCCTCATCTCTTATTATAGTCTTTGGTTTAAAATCTAATTTGTCTGATATAAGGATTGCCACCCCAGCTTTCTTTTGGTGTCCATTAGCGTGGTAAATGGTTTTCCACCCCCTCACTTTCAATCTGGGGGTGTCTTTGGGTCTAAAATGAGTCTCTTGCAGACAGCGTATTGATGGGTCTTGTTTTTTTATCCAATCTGATAGCCTGTGTCTTTTGATTGGGGCATTTAGCCCATCTACATTCAGGGTAACTATTGAAAGATAGGAATTTAGTGCCATTGTATTGCCTGTAAGGTGACTGTTACTGTATATTGTCTGTATTCCTTTCTGGTCTATGTTGTGTTTAGGCTCTTTGCTTAGAGGACCCCTTTCAATATTTCTTGTAGGGCTGGTTTTGTGTTTGCAAATTCCTTTAGTTTTTGTTTGTCCTGGAAGCTTTTTATCTCTCCTTCAATTTTCAATGACAGCCTAGCTGGATATAGTATTCTTGGCTGCATATTTTTCTCATTTAGTGCTCTGAATACATCATGCCAGTCCTTTCTGGCCTGCCAGGTCTCTGTTACCAATCTAATGTTTCTACCATTGTAGGTTACAGATCTCTTGTCCCTAGCTGCTTTCAGGATTTTCTCTTTGTCTCTGAGACTTGTAAGTTTTACTATTAGATATTGGGGTGTTGACCTATTTTTATTGATCTTGAGGGTGTTTCTCTGTGCCTCCTGGATTTTGATGCCTGTTTACTTCCCCAAGTTAGGGAAGTTCTCTGCTATAATTTGCTCCAGTATACTTTCTGCCCCTCTCTCTCTTCTTCTTCTGGGATCTCAATTATTCTAATATTTATTTGCCTTATGGTATCACTTATCTCTCAGATTCTGCCCTTGTGATCCAGTAGTTGTTTATCTCTCTTTTTCTCATCTTCTTTGTTTTCCCTCATTTGGTATTCTATATCACTAATTCTCTCTTCTGCCTCATTTATCCTCTCCAAAAATGGACAGCCTCCATTTTTGTTGCACCTCAATAATAGCCTTTTTGATTTTGACTTGGTTAGATTTTAGTTATTTTATTTCTCCAGAACGGGTTTCTCTAATATCTTCCATGCTTTTTTCAAGCCCAGCTAGTATCTTTAAAATCTTCATTCTGAACTCTAGTTCCGACATCTTACTAATGTCCGTATTGATTAGGTCCGTGGCTGTTGCTACTGTCTCTTGTCCTTTTTTTTTTGAGGTGATTTTTTCCTTCTTGTCATTTTGTCCAGAGGAGAATAGATGAATGAGAGAACAGAATGCTAACAGGGTAACAATGACCCCAGAAAAATACACACTAAACAAATCAGAAGAGCCCTGAAACCGGGGGAAAAGAAAGGGAAAGAAAGAAAAAAAAAAAAAAAGAATGTAATCAAATATGATCAGGCTGGTGAATAGATCAGTGCCACACACTAGATTTTGGGCGTATTTTGGTCTGTCAAAAGAAACTGCCTCCTAAATTTTAAAGAAAGAAAAGCTTATATATGTACAAAAATAAGGGTAAATACGATGAAGGGCTGGAATATGACTGTAAAGATGAAAATTGTAAAAGATTTTATAAAAGGAATTGATAAGTTGGTTGAAAAAAGGAAGAAATTAAAAAAAATAAAAGGGATAGAATCTTGTCAGGCAGGAGAGTAGAACAAAGCCATACACTAGAGATTTAGGGTATGTTTTGGTCTGTTAGAAGAAACCGTATCCCAAAATTTTAAAGAAAGAACAATTTATATATATATATATATATATATATATATATATATATATATATATATGCCAAAAATAAGGTTACAGTGAAGGGATAGAATATAACTTTAAAAATGAAAAATAAAAAAATTTTTAAAAAGGCATTGATAAGATGTTGTTTGAAAAAGGGAAAAAGAAAAATTCAAAAAAAAAAATTAAAGAAAATTAAAAAAATTAACTTTGAAAGACTAAAGAATCATGGGGAAAAAGCCATGAATTCTATGTGCAGTATTCCCCTAGCATTGGAGTTCTGCCATTCTCGTTGATCGGTAAACTTGGTCTTGGCTGGCTGTTCTTGCTGCTCTTCTGGGGGTCGGGCCTGTTGCCGTGGTTCCCACATGTCTTTGCCGGAGGCGAAATTGCCCTGCCCTTGCCGGTCGGGTTAAGTAATCTGCTCAGGTTTGCTCTCGGGAGCTTTTGTTCCCCGCAAGCTTTCCGTACAGCTTTGGAGGCCGAGAGTGAAAATGGCAGCCTCCCAGTCTCTGCCCCGGAGGAGCTGAGAACTCGGGGCCCCACTCCTCAGTGAGCCCCCAGAGAAAAGCTGTCAATCAGTCTCGTCTCCCCGGTCTCCCATCGCATTCCATGCTCACCAGGCCTGTGACCGAGCATTTCTATCTCTGGCACACGACCCCGTTTGGATTCTCTAAACCCATTAGATCCCTGCGGTGCGTGCCCATGCTGCTCCTCCCCTGGGGAGGAAGGGGAGTCTCCCTGGATCTGCTGCTTCTTTGGTCCCTGCTGGAAGAGCAGTGGCCCGACTGTGCCACGGATCACGGTTTATGGCAACCCTGAGCTGAGGGCGCACTCCTCAGCTCCGTCTCTACAGCCGGCTTCCCTGCTCCGATCCCTGGGAGCTCTGCCGCACTCAGGCATCCGTGGTCTTTCCCTGACACGAGGGTCCTGAGACCACACTGTCCCAGCGAGGGTTCCACCCCCGCTTAGCCACTGGAGTGATGGCCCTCAGCGGAGCCGACTTTTAAAAGTTCCGATTTTGTGCTCCGCTGCTCTATCACTTGCCAGAAGCGGCCGACGGAGGCTCCCTCCCCCACCGTCTATCCTCCCGAATATCGCCTCGGATTCACTTCTCCACACGTCCTACCTTCCAGAAAGTGGTCGCTTTTCTGTTCAGAGAGTTGCTGCTATTCTTTTCTTTGATCTCCTGTTGAGTTCGTAGGTGTTCAGAATGTTTTGATCCCTATCTAGCTGAATTCCTGGGACCAGACGAAATTTAGGTCTCCTATTCCTAAACCATCTTGCTCCTCCTCCTGAACTATTATTTTTTAAAAGACTATTTAGAGGGGCACCTGGGTGGCTCTGTCGTTTAAGCATCTGCCTTCAGTCCCGGACCGTGGGATCAAACCCCCCCCATGTTGGGCTCCCTGCTCAGTGGGGAGCCTTCTTCTCCCTCTCTCTCTGCCTGTCATTCCCCCTGCTTGTGTTCATGTGCTGTGTCTCTCTCTCAAATAAATAAAATCTTAAAAAAAAAAAAAAAAGACTACTTAGAACAGTTATAGGGTCACAGGAAACAATTGTTGAAGTATAGTTGACACTAAGGTTACATTTGTTTCAGGTGTACACAGTGATTTGACGCCTCTGTATGTTGTGCTGTACTCACCACAAGTATAGCCACCTTCTGTCACCATTCAAGGCTATTATAGTATCATTTGACTGTATTCCTTGTGCTATACCTTTTTATCCCCATGACTTGTTCATTCCGTAACTGGAAGCCTGTACCTCCCACTGCCCTTCACCCATTTTCCCCAACCCCCTCCCCCTTCCCACTGGTAACCATCACTTCATTCTCTGTATTTGTGTGTTTCTTTGTTTTTGTTTTTTAGATTCCACATAGAAGTGAAATTATATGGTATTTATTTAACTTAGCATTATACCTTCTAGTCTTTCCATGTCACAAATGGCAAGATTTAATTTTTTTTCATGGTGGAGTAATATTTCATTGTATATATGTACCACAACTTCTTTATCCATTTATCTATTGATGGACACTTGTGTTGCTTCCACTGGCTTTTTTTTAAATACTACTACAAACATAAGTGTGTATGTATTTTTTCAAATTACTGTTCTCATTTTCTTTGGGTCAGTAACCACCAGTGGAATTACTGGGTCATAGAGTATTTGTTTTTAATATTTTGAGGAACCTCCATACTGTTTTCTGCAGTGGCTGCACAGATATACCTTCCTGCCAGTGCTGCATGAGGATTCCTCTTTCTCCATATTCTCGGCAACAGTTGTTATTTGTCTTTTTGATTTTAGTCGTTCGGACAGGTGTGAGGTGATATCTCACTGTGGTTTTGATTTGTATTTCCCTGATGATGAGTGATGTTGAGCATGTTTTCATGCGTCTGTTAGCCCTCTGTATGTCTTAATTGGGAAAATGTCTATTCAGGTCTCTGCCCAATTTTTTTTTTTAAGTTTTATTTATTTATTTATTTGACACAGAAAGCACAAGTAGGGGGAGCAGCAGGCAGAGGGAGAGGGAGAAGCAGGCTTCCTGCAGAGCAGGGAGCCCAATGCGGGGCTCGATCCCAGGACCCTGGGATCATGACCTGAGCCGAAGGCAGACGCTTAACTGACTGAGCCATCCAGGTGCCCCTCTCTGCCCATTTTTTTTTTAATTGGATTGTTTGTTTTTTTTTGGTGTCAAGTTTTAGAAATTCTTTATATATTTGATATTAACCCTTTATCGGATATATTATTTGCAAGTATCTTCTCCCATTCAGTAGGTTGCCTTTTCATTTTGTTGATGGTTTCCTTTGCTTTGTGAAAGCTTTTTATTTTGATGTAGTCTCAGTAGTTATTTTTGCTTTTGTTTCATGTGCCTGAGGAGAGATACTTAAGAAAAGTGTTGCTAAGGCTGATGTACAAGAGATTACTGTCTGTTTTCTTTTAGGATTTTTATGGTTTTAGGTCTCAAGGAGTTGAAACTTAGATCCACAGAAAACCTACATGCAGATGTTTATAGTAGTTTTATTTACACTTTCATATAAAGCTTATACGCACAAATTTTATATTTCAATTTTATAGCCCAGACTTGTAAGCAACCAAGATGTCGGTCAATAGGTGATAAACTGTAACATATCAAACAATGAAATATTATTCACTGCTAAAAGGAAATAAGCTGTCAAGTCATGGAAAGATGTAGAGAAACGTTAAATGCATATTACCAAGTGAAAGATGCCAATCTGAAAAGGCTACATATTGTATGATTTCAACTAGATGACTTCTGGAAAAGGCAAAACTATGGACACAGTTAAAAAAATCCGTGCTTGCCAGGACTTGAAGGTGGTAGGGGAGCGATGAATAATTGAAGCCCAGAGGATTTTTAGGGCAGTGAAAATACTTTACATGATATACTCTAGATGATATAATGATTAATACATTTCATTATGCACTTGACCAGACCCACAGAATGTACAATGCCAGTAGTGAATAGTAATGTAAACTGTGGACTTTGGTGATTATGATGTGTCAGTGTAGGTTCATCAGTTTCAACAAATGTACCATTCTGGTTGGGAATGTTTTTAATGAAGGAGGCAATGCATGGGTAGATGCAAGGGGTATTAAAAAAAAAATTTTTTTTTCTATCTCCTTTCAACTTTTCTGTGACCCTTATTTGTAGATGACATGAAACTATATATAGAAAACCCTAAAGATTCCACCAAAAAAACTATTAGAATAGATGAATTCAGTAAACTTGCAGATAAATAATTAATGTACAGAAATCTATTGCATTTTGATATACTAATAACAAAGTGCAGAAAGAGAAATTAAGAAAAAAATCCAATTAACAATTGCACCAAAAAGAATAAAATACCTAAGAATAAACATAACCAAGGAAGGGAAAGACCTATACTCTGCAAACTATAATTATTGATGAAAGAAATTGAAGACAGCAACAGATGGAAAGCTATCCATGCTCATTGTTTGGAAGAATTGATACCATTAGATGTCCATACAACCCAAAGCAATCTATAGATTCAGTACAATCCCTATCAAAATATCAATAGCATTGTTCACTGAACTAGAACAAATAATCCTAAAATCTGTACTGAACCGCAAAAGACCCTGAATAGGCAAAGCAGTCTTGAAAAAGAGTAAAGCTGGAGATAACAGCATCTCAGATTTCAAGATATACTTCAAAGCTGTAATAATCAAAGCAGTATGGTGCTGGCACAAAAATACACACATTGATCAGTGGAACAGAATAGAGTTCCCAGAGATAAACCCATACCTATATGGTCAATTATAAAAAGGAGGCAAAGATATACAATGAGAAGACAGTCTCTTCAAAAAATGGTGTTGAGAAAACTGGACAGCTATGTGTAAAAGAATGAATTTGGACCACTTTCTTAACAGCATGCACACAAATGAGGTCAGAATGAATTAAAGACCTAAGTATGAGACCTAAAACCATAAAAATCCTAAAAGAAAACATAGATAGTAATCTCTTGAACATCAGCCTTAGCAACACTTTTCTAGATTAGTCTTAAATTTTTTGAAGAGAATATCTTTGCTTCATTGTATTGCCTTTTCTCCTTTGTCAAAGACCAGTAGGCTGTATTTATAGAAGTCTACTCCTGTGCTCTCTATTCTGACCATTGATACCTTTGTCTGTTCTATTGCCAATACCAGTATCTTGCTTACTGTAGCTTTATAGTAAGCCTTGTGGTCAGGGAATGTCAATCCTCCATCCTTGTTCTTCTCCTTCAGTATTATGTTGGCTATTCTGGATCTTTTACCTCTCCATTTAAACTTTAGAGTCATTTTGTCAATATTAAGTAGTTGGCTGGGATTTTGACTTTCATTGCATTGAGTCTATGAATCATTTTAGGAAGAACTAACATCTTGAGAATATTGAATTTTAATATCCACAAATAAATATGGAGTAACTCTTCATTTATATTCATTTCTTCTTTGATTTCATTCATCAGAATTTTGCAGTTTCCTCTGTATAGATCTTGTATATATTTTGTTAGATTTATACCCAAGTATTACATTTTTTGGGTGCTGATATAAATTGTATTATTTTTAATTTTTAAATTCTACTTGTCCATTCTATGTAGGAAAGCAATTGACTGTTGCATACCAACCTTGTATTATGCAACCTTGGTATAAGGGCTTATTAGTTCTTGGAGTTTTTTTTTTTTTTTTTTTCTCTTTTTAGATATTCTGTATAGATGATCATGTCATCTGTGAACAGAATCTGTATACCTTTTATTTCCTTTTCTTGTCCTATTGGATTGGCAGACTTCCAGTACAGTGTTGAAAAGGAATGATCAGAGAGACCTCTTTGCTTTGCACCTAATCTTAGTGGGAAAACTGAGTTTCTTACCATTAAATACAATAGCTGTAGGTTTTTTGTTGATACTCCTTATCAAGTTGAGGAAGCTCACCTTTATTCTAGTTCATCGAGAGTTTTTATCATGAACAGGTATTGGATTTTGCCATGCATCAATTTATATGATCATGTAATTTTTCTTCAGGCAGATCTGACTTTTAAACATAATTTAGATATATTATCTCTTAGAGAAGTTATTTGAACTTACTAAGCATTAGTTTCCTGTTAGGAACCATTTATATATATGGGAACTTATAAAAAAACAGAGAGCAGAAATTGGTTGTCTACCTTATAGGTTGTGAGAACTTATGATAATGCATATCATTGCTTTCCTTAATGCCTGTCTTGTAATAAACAATAATTGTCAGCTGTATTGGCAACTAGTAAAGGGATAATAAACATAATAACATTAGAAAATAAATCTCTGAGGCGCCTGGGTGGCTCAGTCAGTTAAATGTCTGCCTTAGGCTCAGGTCATAATCGCAGGGTCCTGGGATCGAGTCCTGTACCAGGCTCCCTGCTCAGCAGGGAGTCTGCTTCTCTCTCTACCCCTCCCCCTGCCTGTGCTCGCTCTCTCTCTCTCTCTCTCTCTCAAAAATAAATAAAATCTTAAAAAAAAAAATCTCTGAAAAATAATGAGTCTAGGTCACCTAATGAGATGGGTCGGTAAGGCCAAATAGAAATTTGAATGGAGATTGTGAAATGTCTTATGGACTATGTGGATAATTTTTTGAGCTTAAAATTGCATTCTATTATTTTTGGATATATTAAGGGGAACAATTGTGTTTTTAATTAGTACACTTAAATCAGAATGAAGTTTGCTTTAAATGATTCCTGTTTTTTGGAACAGATTCAAGATTTTTGGAAAGTTACCACTGATTTCTTTACGAATCTCAGATAAAAAACTGCAAGGAATTTTGGAATTGATTGAAAGCATTCCGAAACCCACACCTGCTACTGAAACATATGCCCCTGCCAAACCATTTCAGGTAATATTTTTGCAAAATTGATAAAAGTACAAATTAAAGAAACTTGACAACTTTAGCCACAAATTTTGGGTAAAACAATTTAATTCATTTTCAGGAGAACTTAAAAATTACAATTAGGGCTACCTGGGTGGCTCAATTGGTTAAGCATCCAACTCGATCACAGCTCAGGTCTTGATCACAGGATTGTGAGTTCAAGCCCCACAATGGGCTCTGCTAGACATGGAGTCTGCTTTAAAAAAAAAAAAATTGGGGCACCTGGGTGTCTCAGTTGGTTAAGTATCCAACTCTTGATTTCGGCTCAGGTCATGATCTCAGGGTTGTGAGATTGAGCCCTGCATGGGGCTCTGCACTGGGCCTGGAGCCTGTTTAAGATTCTTCTCTCTCCCTCTCCTTTCCCCACCCCGTGTTACTCTCCCCCTCTAAAAACAATTTTTTTTTTTTTTTTTACACTGTAAAAGAGAAAATGATGAAAGAGTAAAAGGTACAAATAGTAAAGTTATGTGATAAGTCTGCTTTTCTTCACTTTGTCTGGCTTGCAGTCACTGTCCTTAATGGTAACACTGTTAACCACTTCTCTAGCTTTCCAAAAATGTTTATGGCATATACTATGGCATGCTCATGTATGTATATATACATATGTACTCTTAAGTTCTTAAAATTTACACAAATTATATCATTATACTTACTGTTCTGAATCTGTATTTTTTCACCATTATCATAGTTTATATACCTTAGAGAGATCTTCATATTAGCACATATAGATCCACCTTTTACTTTTCAGAGCAATATAGTATTGAATTAAGTGTACCATCATTTGCATAACATAATCCCCTTTTGATGAACATTGATATTGTTATGAGTGCTCACAGTTATAACCTACTGCTTTCAGCTTCCTTGTACATATATTTGGGTATATTTTTATCCACTGGATAAATTCGTATAAGTGGAATTGCTCAGTGAATTTTACATTTTCATGAACTTTGCCAAATTTTCTTTTTTAAATTGAGTACTAATCTATAGTCCCACCAGCAGTAAATGAGTGTTTGTTTCTCTGTTCTCGTTAGTTGTAAGTATTAACAATTTAAAATTTATTAAATGAAAAGTTATATTCTGGTTTTGATTTGCATTTACAAGTAACATAGGGCTTCCGTTCATAAGTTCAGTGGGTGTTTGACTTTCTGTTTTTGAAAACTATGTCTTGTGCTGTGTTGTGGAAGGAAATTGTTGCTTTTTGTCCTTTACAAACATTTTTTTGTTTTTTCTTGGATTCATTTTTGGCATGCCAAAGCTTTTGCTTTTTATATATTCAGAGTTACTAAGGTGTGACGCCTGGGTGGCTCAGTCAGTTAAGCTTCTACCTTCGGCTCAGGTTATGATCACAAGGTCCTGGGCTCAAGCCCCCCATCTGTCGGGTTTACTGCTCAGTGGGGAGCCTGCTTCTCCCTCTGCCTGCCTCTCTCTCCCCCTCTCTTTCTCTCTCTCTAACAAATAAATAAATTAAAATCTTGGGGAAAAAAAAGGTTAAAGGTTTTCCTTCATGATTTCTGTTTTATTTTATGTACCTTATTTCTTATGAAGAAAATTTCAAAAAGAAAATATCCATTTGTGGCAACTGGGTGGCTCAGTTGGTTAAGCATCTACCTTCAGCTCAGGTCATGATCTCAGATCCTGGGGTCGAGTCCTGATCAGGCTCCTTGCTCAGCGGGGAGTCTGCTTCTCCTTCTCCCTCTGCCCCTTTCCACTCTCCCCACCTTGTGCTCTCTCTCTCAAATAAATAAATAAAATCTTAAAAAAAAATTCACTCATGTTTTTCTCCTTTTTAAAATTTTGATTTCTTTTCACATTTAACTTTTTTCTTTTGAAATAATCTCAAACTTACAGAAAAATTGTAAAAATAGTATAAGGAACTTCATAAAACCCTGTGAGAGTAAGTTGCTGACATGTTGTACCATAACCCTGAAAACAGTAGTGTTTTGTAATATTTTTTCATAATCTGTTGCTGAGCTTTTAGTTAACAGTTACTTTTGAAGAGCAGAGTTTTTAAGTTTTGATGAAATCCACTTTGTCAGTATTTTCTTTTATGAATGAAACTTTTTATATCCTATCTCTGAAATCTCTGCTTAACACAAGATCAAGGTTTTTCCTGTGTTTTATTCTAGAAATTTTGTAGTTTTAGGTTTTATGATCCATGATCCATTTTATGTTAAATTTTTATGTGGTGCATGTGATGAATTACTCTGTACATTTGTATTTTTAGTTATTTCAGTTTCATTTGTTGAAAACACTTTCTGGGGCGCCTGGGTGGCTCAGTCGGTTAAGCGACTGCCTTCGGCTCAGGTCATGATCCTGGAGTCCCGGGATCGAGTCCCGCATCGGGCTCCCTGCTCAGTGGGGAGTCTGCTTCTCCCTCTGACCCTCCTCCCTCTCGTGCTCTCTGTCTCTCATTCTCTCTCGCAAATAAATAAATAAAATCTTTAAAAAAAAAAAAAAAAAAAAAGAAAACACTTTCTGTCTCCATTGAGTTGAGCCTGTTTTTTGGCCCTTTTCTACTTCAGTGATATTCCTTTGATTTTTATCTATCCTTTTGCTGATACTATAATGTCTTATTTACTACATGGCTTCATGGTAAATATTATGTATGTATGTGTGTATGTATCTCCTTTTTCAGATGTTAAGGAGAATTTTTCTGGGACCATCTTGTGAGTCTGGTTCTTCCATCAGTTTTATGCTATGTTGATGGCACCTCTGAGTCCTTTCTGGCATAATATATATTGTATTTTACATTTTTATATATGTTTCCTTCTTAAATGCTTCTAAGAGAAAGTACTTGGGTAAACGTTAGGTTCATTCTTAGTTATCACTGAAGCCTAAGAGGACTCTTGTCTCTCCCAACCCCTGGACTTAATCTGTATATCAAAAGGCTGTTGAACCTATGATCTATACTAGATGTTCTTTTTAAAATCAAATGCCTATATAAAAATAGGCTGAGAATAACTATGTAATACATCTTACACTGAATTTCTGTTATGTGTCAGGCCACACATTTGGCTAAGGATTACTACATAAGGTCATCTGTTAATTATTTATATTCAACACCTAGCCCAGCTCTAGATTTTGCATATTTTTATCTTTAATCCTTATCACAATCCAGCAAGTTAAATATTAACAGTTACTATTTTGCCCAGGAAACAGACTCTTAGGTTAAATACTTTGCTAAGATGATAAAGTTTGTAACTTTTAGCTTGCAGAGCCAAATTTTGAGTTCAGATTTCTTTTTCTCTCTTTAAACAAATCTACAGCCCTACAGCTGACATTCTTTTTGCTGTTTTCATGCTGCTTTCTATATAAATGACATCCTAACCTGCAGGGGCTTTATTTTCCACTTTCTCCCAGTTTCCTAAGAAAGTTCAGTACAAAACACTAGATCATTACTAAGAGTTTTAATTTAACTTGAAGGGGTTTCATGGGTCAGATAAAGAAAAGTTTTTTAAACAAAGAATCACCCCTTCACAAGTCTGAAAGATTTTAACACCTAAATATCTCTTGAAGCTGGATGTTCCTGTCCACTTCGTATAATAGATTTTACTTTTCTTCTTAATTTTTATTTCAGCTTTCTTAAGGTACAATTGACAAATAAAACTATAAAATACTAATGTGTACATTGTGGTGGCTTAGTATGTGTATATGTTGCGGAAGGATTTCACCTGTCCAGTTAATTAACACATCCATTACTTCACATATTTGTTTTTGGTGAGAACATTTAGTTCTACTCTCTTAGCAGATTCCTGTTGTTTAATACAGTGTTGTTGACTGTAGTCAGCATATTTTACATTAGATCCTTAGCCTTACTCATCTCAAAGCTGAAAGTTTGTATCCTTTTACTAACTGCTCCCTATTTCCTCCACCCTGCAGCCCCTGGCAACCACTTCTCTACTCTGTTGCTATGAGTTTGACCTTTTTTTTTGTTAGATTCCACATATAAATGGTACTGTGCAGTATCTTTCTCAGTCCAGCTTATTTCACTTAACATCATGCCCTCAAGTTCCATTCATGTTGTCACAAATGGCAGGATTTCCTTCTTTCTCATGGTTGAGTAATTTACATTATATATATAAATATATGTGTGTATATATATGCTTATATATTGTATATAAATGCCATGCTTTTATCCATTCAAGTGTTTGATGGACACGTAGGGTAGTTTCCCACATCTTGGCTATTGTGAATAATGGTGCAGTGAATATGGGAGTGTAATCTCTTTTTGATATCCTGTTTTCATTTCCTTTGGAAAAACCAGTTAAGTGAGATTACTGGATCATATGGTAGTTCTAATTTTAATTTTCTGAGGAACCTCCCCACTATTTCCTTGGTGGCTGCACCAGTTTATATTCCCAACAGTGCACAGGAGTTCCTTTCTCTCCACATCCTCTCCAATAGTTGTTACCTGTTGTCTTTTTTTTTTTCTTTTTTTCAACTTTTTAAAAGATTTTATTTATTTAGGGGCACCTGGGTAGCTCAGTCGTTAAGCATCTGCCTTCAGTTCAGGTCATGATCCCAGGATCCTGGGATCGAACCGCATCGGGCTCCCTGCTCAGCAGGGAGTCTGCTTCTCCCTCTCCCACTCCCCCTGCTTGTGTTCCCTCTCCCTCTGACAAATAAATAAATAAAATCTTAAAAAAAAAAAAAGATTTTATTTATTTATTCATGAGAGACAGAGAGAGAAGAGAGAGGCAGAGGCAGAGGTTGAAGTAGGCTCCCCACGGAGCAGGGAGCCTGATGTGGGGCTCCATCCCAGGAGTCTGGGATCACAACCTGAGCCAAAGGCAGACGCTTAACTGACTGAGCCACCCAGGTGCCCTTTTTACAGGTTTAAAAACTTTTTATTTGAATATTAAAAATTGTGCATTCTAATAATTAAAATCATTTGAACAGAAAAATGGTACTGTGGTTAAACCCCGTAAACCCCATTTTACAGCCTGTAAGATGCCTTGGGCCAGCTTGGTTTTTACTCCAGATTTCACTGTGCTCCCACTCAGCATCTTCCTTCACCAATATGCAAGTTCTTTTCCTTTCCTGCCAGCCAGCTGGCAGATGGGAGTGGCAGACCTAGTCTTGTCGTCAGTAGTTCTCAATTCTTTGTGAAAAGGATGCAGTATAGTCATTTAAATTCGATCCACCTCTTTGCATGTTACAAAGTTAAACAACTTAAAGAAGTAAAATAAGACAATGCTTGTAAATGTACAGTGCAGTGTTGGCAGCACATGCCTCATTGTGATTCTCTTCTCCTGTTCATTTGTTTCTCTTGTATTTCTGTCTTCTTCATTATCGATGTATTGAATTTCTCAATATCATCCATATCACGTTTGTCAGACATGGAAGAGGAAGCAGAGTGTGGTGCACAAGCAAATGAAGTCTGGTCTGTGCGGTAGCCACGCTGGGTCTGTTGTCCTTTTGATCGTGGCCATCCTAACAGATTTCGGCTGATACCTCATCATTGTTTTGATTTGCATTTCCCTTATTAGATGTTGGGCATCTTTTCATGTGTCTGTGGACCATCTGTATGTCTTCTTTGGAAAATGTACATTTCTTTCTTCTTCCCGTTTTTTAATTGAATTATTTGTTTTGCTGAGTTGAATTAATTCTTTATATATTTTGGATATTAATCCTTTATCAGATCTATTATTTGCATTTATTTTCTCCCATTCACTTCATTGCCTTTTCGTTTGTTGATAGTTTCCCTTGCTGTGCAGAAGATTTTTAGTTTGAGGTGGTCCCACTTGTTTGCTTTTGCTTTTGTTGCCTTTGCTTTTGATGTCAGATCCAAAAAATCATTGCCAAGATTGCTATCAAGGAGCTTACCTGCCTCTGTTTTCTTCTAAAAGCTTTATGGCTTCAGGTCTTCCATTCAAGTCTATAATCCATTTTAAGTTGATTTTGTGTATAAGATAGGAGTCCAGTTTTATTCTTTTGCATGTGGCTGTCCAGTTTCCCCAGCACCATTTGTTGAAGAAACTATCCTTTCCTTGTTGTATATTCTTGGCTCCTTTGCCAAAAATTGATTGTTAATGCTTGGGTTTATTTCTGGCCTCTCATTTCTGTTCCATTGATTTATGGATCTGTTTTTGTGTTGGTGCTGTACTGTTTTGATTACCTTAGCTTTGTAATAGAGCTTGAAGTTAGGAAGTATGATGCCTCCAGCTTTGTTCTTCTTTCTCAAGATTGCTTTGGCTGTTCAGGGTCATACAAATGTTAGGATTATTTTTCCACGTGTGTGTAATACATCACTGGACTTTTGATAGAGATGGCATTGAATCTGAAGATTGCTCTGAGTAGTGTGAACTTTTTAACACTACTACTTTTTGCAATCCTTAAGCATGAAATATCTTTCCATTTGTGCCTTCAGTTTCTTTCATCAATGTTTTATAGTTTTCAGAGTACAGATTTTTCACCTCTTTGATTAAATTTATTTGTAGGTATTCTTTTTGATACAGTTAAAAATGGTAAATCTTGAGGGGCGCCTGGGTGGCTCAGTTGGTTAAGCGACTGCCTTCGGCTCAGGTCATGATCCTGGAGTCCCGCATCGGGCTCCCTGCTCGGCAGGGAGTCTGCTTCTCCCTCTGACCCTCCCCCTTCTCATGTGCTCTCTCTCATTCTCTCTCTCTCAAATAAATAAATAAAATCTTTAAAAAAAAAAATGGTAAATCTTGAAATCAGATAATGTGACGTCTAAATTGTTTTCTTTTCCCAACTAGTTTCCACTAGTTCTTTCCCTATAATTTTTAGAATCAGCTTTTCAATTCTACAAAAAAATTCTGTGGGGATTTTCATGGTGATTTTACTGTATTATCAATTTGGGGAGAATTGACATTTTAACAATATTGAATCTTTCAGTCCATCAACATGATATATCTTTTCATTTTTTTAGGTCTATTTAATTTTTTTATAAGTATTTTGTAGTTGAAATATACATGTGCTTCACATATTTTGTTGTTCTGTATCCCCTGAAAATCTACATATTGAAGCCTTAACCCTAGTACTTCAGAATGTCACTGTTTTGGAGATAGGGCCTTAAAAAGTGGTTAAGTTAATAAGAGGCCATTAGAGTGGGTCCTAATGCAGTCAGTCTGGCATCTTCATAAGAAGTAGAAATTCAGACACAGAAAAAGACACCAGAGATGCACATGTACCCAGAAAACACCATTGGGGAGGGGGGGGGCACAACAAGGAGGTAGACATCTGCAAACCTAGAAGAGAGGCCTCAGTTAGAACAAATTATGTCAACACCTTGATCTTGGACTTCTTATCCTCCCAAAGTGTAAGAAAATAAATTTCTGTTGTTTAAGCCCTCCAGTCTATGGAGTTTTGTTATGACAGCCCTCGCAAACTAATACAGCTTTTGGTACCAGAAAGTGAGGTGGTATTGTAACAAATATGTGGTAGTGGGTTTAGAACTGGATAATAAGTAGAGTGTGAAAGAGTTTTGAGGCAAGATGATCCTTGTTATAAAGTGGGGAAGAACTTGGCTGGATTATTTTCTAGTGTGGAATAATGTAAGTGATGAACTTGGATATTTAATTGAGATTTCTTCTAAGCAAACTGTTCAAGACATGGTCTTATTTTTTCCTAATTGCTAATAGTAAAATGCAAGAGAAGATACATTTTTAAGAAGGATTTGTGAAGCAAATCAGTAACAGGTCTTAAAGATTTGGAAAGTGCTAAACCTATCCATATGGCAAAAAATAGGAAAGTGTGTTATAGAGAGAAAACCAAGGGCATTTGCACAAAACACTTGATAAAGGACTTAAGGGTGTGACTCAGTGGCTCTAATCCATCATCTCAGCCGAAGCCAGGAAAAGAGATGGGGCTGTACCAGCTGAAGTACTGCCAGCTTAGACTAAAGAGGGCAGACTCAGGACAAAATGAAGAAGATCCCTTGAAGTTCGGGGATACTACAGGGTGGAACAGTAGGGCCATCCACCTGGGAACGTGCTTTATTCTTCTTCAGTAAAAGGAAAAGAGTAATCCCGAAGGTTATTCTGAGATCCACAGAGGTGCCACTACCAACATGGGCTCAAAAGGTATGGGTTTTGGGGGATAAAGTTCCCTCCTGGATTTCCGAGAATGGTGCCACTTTCTCAGTTTCAGTGGATCAGGCTGCTACTATCCATGACTTCAGTGGCAGGAGTGTAGTTAGTCTTACCTTAGTAGGAATAATAATAGCTGTAGATTTTTCCTACATGTTATTTCCCAGGTTGAGGGAAGTACTCTTTTATTCTAGTTAGCCGATAGTTTTATTTGTGTCAGGAATATTTATAGCATTTTATGTAATGCTTTTGCTGCGTCTGTTGTAATCATACAGTTTTCTTCTTTATTCTTTTAATATGATGAATTACTTGATTCTTGAATGTTAAACTAGCCTTGCATTCCTAATATAAACTTCCTTTGCTCAGGATACTTTTAGTACATTGTTGGATTTATTTGCTAATTTTTTGTTGAGGATTTTTGTATTTACGTTCATAATAGGATCCTGGTTTATACTTGTTACGTGTTTGCATATGATATCAGAGAAAGTCCAGCCTTGTAAAATGAATTGGAAAAGTTTTCCCCCATTTCTTATTTTATAAGAAATATACTGTAAAGAGTAGATACTGTTTCTGTCTTAAATACCAGTGAAGCCATCTGTGCCTAGAATTTCTTTACTGAAAGATTTTCAAATTGTTTCATTTTTACAGGACTGTTTACAGTATCAGTTTAGTCTTGCATGACCTTTGTAAGATTTTGTCTGTTAAGGAATTTGTTCATTTCATCCACAGTGTTGAATATGTGGAAGTAATGTTGTTCCTAATATGTCCTTATCCTTCAGATGACTTCAGGATCCATAATGATATTCATTTGTTATCTAGCACTTTTCAGATCCAGAATTTCTCCTTGAGTTCTTAAAATTTGTCTCTTCATTGTTGTTTTCTCTTTGTTGTGACATCATTGTTGGGATTTCCTTTAGCTCTTTCTCCGTGGTCCTTTTCAGCTTTCTGAGCATATTTGAGGCATTAAAAAAAAAAAAAAAATCCTTTTGTAATAAGTCCAGTGCCTTACTTCCTCCTGAATTGTGTCTGCTAATTTTGTCTGTGCATGGGCTGTCCTTACTTGTTTCTTTGCATAGATTGTCCTGTTTTGTAATCAGACAAAGGAATTATGAGAAAACTATAGAGATGTACGTTCATTAACATAGATGCAAAAATCCTTAACAAATACTACAACCAAATAGTATGACATATAAAAAGGATAATAAACTATAATCAAATGCATTTACCTTATGAAAGCAAAAATGGTTCACCAGTCATTGCTATTAATCATATTCATGGACTAAAGGAGAAAAAGTATATGGTCATCTCAATAGAAGAGGAAAAAGTATTGACAAAACCCAACAATTATTGATGATAAAAACTTAAAAAAAAATTTACTTGAGAGAAAGAGTGAGCGAGCAAGAGAGAGCCCAAGCTGGGGGAGGGGCAGAGGGAGAGAGAAGCAGACTCCCTGCTGACCGGGAACCCAACTAGGGGCTCCATCCCAGGACCCCTAGCATCACAGCCTGAGCCGAAGGCAGATGCTTAACCCAGTGAGCCACCCAGGTGCTGCGATGATAAAAACTCTTAACAAACGGGGAATAAAAAGAGTTTCTTCAACCTGGTAAGGGACATCTAGGAAAAACCTATAGTTAGTATTGAACTTAATTTGAGAAAGACTGAATGCTTTCCCTGTAAGATCTGGAATAGTTCAAGAATGCCTTTTCTCACGACTTCTATTCAAGTTGATAGTGAATGTTCTAGCTTTTGCAAATAAATCAAGAAAAAGACAATTAGAAAAAAGAAGTAAAACTATCTTTATTTGCAGATGAAGTGATCATTCATGCAGAAAGTCCTAAGGAATGTAGAAAAATAACACTAGTAATAACAAGTTTGCGAGATATGTTATCAGTGTAAATAATTGTTTGTAAAAATGAAAAATATTCCATTCATCACAACAATAAAAAGGGCTAAATACTTAAGAAAAAAAATTAACAAAAGAAGTACAAGACCTGTAAACCTAAAACTGCAAAACATTCCTGAAAACAAAGAAAGCCTAAACAGTGGAATGATATGCATAGTCAAGGATTGGAGGCCTGACCTCATTGAGTTGGCAATCTTCTCCAAACTCTGTAGATTTCTCACAACCTCAATCAGAATACAGAAGATTTCTCTCCTGGAAATTAACAAGCTAATTATAAAGTATATACAGTAATGTAAAGGACACATATTAGCTAAAACACTTTATTTTTAATGTGAATTCCAGTATAGTTAACATACAGTGTTACATTCATTTCAGGTGTACAGTATAGTGATTCAACACTTCCCTGTATTACTCCGTGTTCTTCCAAGATAAGTGTACTCTTAACCCCCTTCATCTATTTCACCCATCCCTGCTCCCCCCTTAACCATCTGTTTGTTCTCTGTAGGTAAGAGTCTGTTTTTGGTTTGTCTCTTTTCCTTTGTTTCTTAAATTCCACATGTGGGTGAAATTACATGGTATTTGTCTTTCTCTGGCTTATTTCACTTAGAACCATACTCTCTGGATCTATCCATGTTGTTGCAAATGGCAAGATTTCATTCTTTATTATGGTTGAATAATACTGCATTGCATGTATATACCACATCTTCGACGGACACTTAGGTTGCTTCCATAATTTTAGCCAAAACAATTTTGGATAAGAATAATGTTAAAGGTTTTCTAATACTTGATTTCAAGGTTTATTTTATAGCTACTTCACTGAAGAAAGTGGTTTTGTTTGGTATGAGAATAGACATACAGATCAATGAAGTAGAATAAAGCCTGGATATAAATGTAAAATATAATACATGGTTAATATATATATATTTGATTTCATACAAAGATGCCAACCCAAATAAGTGGGGGATATGTGATAGTTCTTTCAATAAATGATTCTGAAATAACTAGATTTCCAAGTGGGAAAAAAATAACACATGGAATTTAACTTGAAATGGAACATAGACATAAATGTAAATGCCCCCAAAGTATAGTTTCTTTACCAAAAAACATAAGAGAAAATCTTTTAAGTGCTTGTGGTAGGTAAAGATGTCCTGGGATAAAGAAGCACAAATAAGAAAAATAAATTGATGACAATTAAAATTTTCTACTTTTGTTAAAAATGAAAAAGGCAAGCCATCCAATTGCAAAAAACATTTGCATTACATAATCTACAAAATACTTTATCCAAAATATATAAGGAGAGTAATAGCCCAATAAAACATGAGCAGACATGTGAAGAGGTATTTAATTTTATTACTCATCAGGAAAATGCAAAACAAAACCATTCTACCATTAATGTAGTTGTAAAAAATTGCAGAACATTAAAAATTGAAGTTAGGACAGCATAGTTCTTTTGGGGGGGTATGCCTAATGATCATGAGTCCCACAATGGAGGTTTCTGCATTGATAGTAATGTTCTGTTCCTAGATCTGGATTTTGGGTGCGTGGGTGTGTTTTCTTTATGACAGCTTACTGAACCTTATACTTAGTTAATGTATTCCTATGTAGTAGGTTATGTTTCAGTAAAAATGTCTTCCCAAAAACAAATAGGATTTGGAGAAGGACAAACCCAACCCATGAACCTGTGTAGAACATGTAACTGTAACGCATTTGTGAAATTCTATTTAAAGCTAAGGTGAAATTGCCAGGAAGATTGCCAGAATTTAAAATGTCTGAAAACACTAAGCATTTATGAGGCTCTGCGGCCATACAAATTCTAATCTGCTGACATTAGTTTAATGTGTTGCAACTACTTGTGAAAACAGTTTGATACTACTTAGTAAGGTGAACATGTGCAATTGCACTCCTTCATGTATACACCATGGAAAATCTTACATGTGAACACCTGGAGACATGTTCAAGGATGCTTATGGTGGCACTATGAGTAAAAGCAAAAAATTTGTGAACAATACAAATATTTATCAACAGTGTACTGGACAAATAAGTAGTTTATTCATCAAATGTGCAATATAGTAAGGCAGTGAGAATGAGTGAACAATCAATATGGATAAAATTTAAACATTATTTTGTAGAAGAATGTCATACGAAAATATGTGTGATACTCCCTTTTTGTACAGTTTAGAAGGAAGCAGAGGATAAACCATGTTAAAGAATCATGCATAGGAGGTAAAAACAAGTAAATTAAAGTGAAATCGTGATCAATTTTAGGGAATATAATCAAGGAAGATCACATGAGACGCTTCTAGGTAGGGGTATAATATTGCTTAGTTTTTTGGCCTGGGTAGAAGTTTCAGGTATGTCTTACTATTTTATCAAATTGCATTATATGTTTTTATGTATCATATTTCTCAAAGCAGTAAAAAAGTCAATTTAATGAAATATTTTTCAAAAAATGAAAAGTAAAAGTGCAAACTTCCCAACTCTGGGGTTTTAAATATTGGGACTGGTTATTTTCTGTGGATGTCCTGAGATGGTTTTCTTATTTAGTGAGACGTTGAGTATCTAAGATCTTTTCCTACTCAAAGCCTGTCAACAAGAAAATTAATATAACAGTTCTGTGATTTCTGTTTAGCCTTGAAGTTGTAAAACCACTTTTTTTTTAAATAAAGATTTTATTTATTTATTTGACAGAGAGAGACAGGGAACACAAGCAGGGGGAGTGGGAGAGGGAGAAGCAGGCTTCCCGCCAAGCAGGGAGCCCAATGCGGGGCTCGATCCCAGGACCCCGGGATCATGACTTGAGCCGAAGGCAGACGCTTAACGACTGAGCTGCCCAGGCGCCCGATAAAACCACTTCTTTAAATCTATATTTTATAATTTATTTACCTAATTCAGACTGGACTTTTTTTCTTAGTTCAAAGTGAGATTTTTTGTTTGTTTTTGTCAAAATTGTCTTATGACTTTGAATAAAAATCTTTATGCTAATTAACAGTGAATTACTTTTCTTCCAGATTCAAAGGTCCACTTCTTTGGGAACATCACAGATTTCACAGAAAATGCTTCCTTTCTTGGAACTTCCATGTGTTGATGATGGTAAAATGAAACTGGTTTAGGAAGTTTTCCTTACTAAAATGTATTATGAATATAATTTTCATTTTGAGATTATACAGAAAATTGTAGGCAATAGCAGATATGTGTATGTTTTCCAGAAATTTTCACTAAAATTCCTTTAAGATAATAGAACTTGGATGTTCCTTAAAGTTGCTTTTGCAGCAGAAATTTTTGGTAAATAAAAGTTAAACTCATAATCTCACAAAATCTACTAGTTAATCTTCTTTATCCTCCTTTGAGCTAGGAGCCCCTATGAAACTCTTTTGATATATAATTTATAATGTTACTTAGTTATTTGGAGAATCTTGTCATAGTAAAGCTTTAGTTTTATTTTTATATTTTCCTTTTTTATTAAACGAAAAAATCAAGCCTTAATACCTACATTCACACTATGAAAACTGGTAAATATTTTGACATCAGATACCTGCTTTTTCTTGGCCACATTGGAAAGAAACGTAAACCTATTTCTCTGTTTTTAAGGATTTAAAAATTGCTAAATGTTACGTAACTGAAGTTGCCATGTCAGTCTTCAGTTTTCTACAGAACGTTTTTCTTTCTGTGTGGTTAAGGGGCGGGGAGGAGAGGTTTGTGAGATCTACCCTAAATTCAGTTTTTGGTTGTTAGGGATACACCTTAGATGGTTTTAGTTTCCTTTAAATCTTCTTTTAATGGTTTTACTAGTTTTGTAGTGTTTTTCATAGTAAATTCTAGAAATTTATTATATATATGTGTGTGTATACATACATACATACATACATACATACACATCAATCACAAAATAGTGATTGATCTCGTTTCTTCATCCGAACCTCAGGGCCTGCTTTGTTCTTTTAATATTGCAGATTTTGTAACTCATTCCTATTTTTGTTACCCAGGTAGAGCAAGCGTATTAGTGTGTTCTTTTGAAAATTCATGTTGCATGTAATCATTGGCATTGGCATTTGCTATAAAATTTTCTTTTGCGGGGCGCATGGGTGGCTCAGTCAGTTGAGCATCTGACTTTGATTTCAGCTCAGATCATGACCTCAGGGTCATGAGATCAAGCCCTGTGTTGGGGAGCCCAGCATGGAGCCTACTTAAAATTCTCTCCCTCTGCCCCTCCCCACCCCCGCTGGTGCATGCACATTCTCTCTCTCTTTCTCTCAAAAATAAAAATAAAAAATAAAATTTTTGTTTGCAATTTTTAGACTAATGACTTTAAAAGGTGATGTTCATTAATCTAAAGTTGAACTTTATATTTTCTGTATTTTTTGTCATCAAAAATGTTATTTTCAGACATAATCTCTATTCTTTTCTATTATTTTCTCATCTTTTTATTCAGATTTTGAAATACTTAGACCACTAATATATTTGTATTCATATTTATTTCAGAAAAATTATAAAAATGTTATTAAATCAGTCATTTTGATTATTGACTTAATGTTCTATAACATTTAGATTCAGAGGAAGAATTTTTTGATGCACCATGTAGTCCCTTGGACGAACCTCTTCAGTCTCCTACTGAAATTCAAAGTTACCAAAAAAAATTTCAAAAGCCAGATTGTTCAAAAAATATGATTCAGTATAAAATAAGATTTGAAGTGCCAGAGGTATGTACCATGGTAAAATTAATATGGCTTCTTTAAATTGTTTGTCATTGCTGCTATTCAGTGTATTTATATAGTCGCACTG
The DNA here is from genome assembly GCF_002201575.2 of Neomonachus schauinslandi. NCBI lineage: Eukaryota > Metazoa > Chordata > Mammalia > Carnivora > Phocidae > Neomonachus > Neomonachus schauinslandi. The sequence continues at coordinate 18,906,121 of NC_058415.1, forward strand.
CTAACATGTACTCCTGTTTTGTCCAGTTTAAGCTGAATCCAGATGTTGCTATGTGATTTTTCCTCCCTTTCTTTGAGGATTAATTTTCTTAATCAAAAGTTAGGAGTTTAGATCATATATTATGGGTATTTGATACATATTTATTAAAAATAGTTAATTGTACAACATGAATGTGTAGGTATGTGTGATATAAAATCTTTCCTAAGTTTTAAATACAGATCATATGTATACCTTATATATCCATTTATAACCACCATCCACATAAATAATTTTTTATTTTGGTAGTGGTACTTTCTTTTTTCTTTTTTCTCCAGGTTTTGATTCAGTTTTATCACCTTGTTGGAGATTCTGAACTACCTGTGGTAGAAGTTGATGTTTTAGGATTGGGCACAGATGTTGAACTTAGAACATTTGATTTGAAAGCAAATGCCTTTTTGAAAGAGTTCTGCCTAAAATGCCCAGAACACACTGGTAAGCATCTCAATTTTTTTAAAGTAATAAACTTTATTGTTTGACTCCCTACTAGAGAGTTTAAAATTCTCTAGGCTTTGAATCAGTACATTTATTAAAAATTCTCAAAGAAATACTGTATTATGAGTTGGTCTTCAGGTTTTATCTTATACTTGGAAATCTAGGAAGGTAGATCAAAGACAAAATGAAGATAATTTTTTTTCATAAAGGAAAATAAAATAGTCCTGGTTTACTTTTAAATCTAATTCAATACTACAATGCTGAATTAGTTCCTATTGATAATGTAACAATTTACCACAGACTTAGTGTCTTACAACCACAGAAATTTGTTGTCTTAAGTTCTATTAATCAGTAGTCTGACATAAGTCTTAACACATGCAAATCAAGGTGCCAATTGGAGCTCCTCTATGGAGACTCTAGGGGAAGATCCATTTCCTCGCTCAGTCAGTTGTTGCCAAAACTCATTTCCATATGGTTTAAGTCTGCTTGCTGCTACCTGTTAGGTGAGAGCTGGCCTTAACTCCTACAGGCCTCCCTAATTCCTTGCATTTGGTTCCCTATATCTCAGAATTAGTACAGGTTGATAGATCCTTCTCATGTTGTCATCTCTGATCTCAATCCAGGCTAATTTCCTCTTTACCTAATTACCTTTGCAAAGTCCCTTTTGCTATCTAAGGTAACATATTGTCAGGTTTTAGGGAGACATAACATGGATATCCTTGGGTGTCAGGGCATAGCATTATTTTGTCTACCATAAACATTTTATGTCCCATGATCATAATGGATAAATTATATGATATCTTGGATAATATTTCCATTTACTGTGTTAGGCATTTAGGAGAGAGTATTATGTATATTCCTTTATATTTTTGGATTTATTCTTGTAAGATAATTATAAATGGTTGATGGAATGATTAAGACAAACAATTTATTTCTAATCTGAATGCCTTTTATTTCTTTTTCTTGCCTGATTGCTCTGGCTAGGACTTCTAGTACTATGTTGAATAAAAGTGACAAGAGTAGGCACCTTGTCTTGTTCCTGATTTAGAGTAAAAACATTCAGCTTTCACCATTGAGTATGATGTTAGCTATGAGCTTGTTACATATGGTTTTTATTATGTTGAGGAATGTTCCCTCTCTGCCCACTTTGTTGAAAGTTTTTATATAAATGGATGTTGAATTTTGTCAAATGCTTTTCTTCATCCACTGAAATCATAATATTTTTATACTTCATTTTGTTAACGTAGTATATCACATTAACAGATTTGTGGCTGTTGAACCATCCTTGGAATAAATTCTACTTGTTTATGTTGTATGATCCTTTCAATGTATTGTTGAATTTATTGTTCTTATATTTTGTTGAGGATTTTTGCATTTATGTTCATCTAAAATATTGGCCTGTAATTTTATTTTCTTGTAGTATTCTTGTCTGGATTTGGTACCAGGGTAGTGCTTGACTTGTAAATGAGTTTGGAAGTGTTTCCTCCTATTTTTTAGAGATGTTTCAGAAAGATTAGTATTAATTCTTCATTTAATGTTTGGTAGTATTTATCAGTGAAGCCATCTGGTCATGGACTTTTTTTTGTTGGGAGGTTTTTGATTACTGATTCAATTTATAAGTAATTGGTCTATGTGTATTTTGTATTTCCTGATTATTAAGTCTAGGAAGGTTGTATGTTTCTAGGAATTTATCTGTTTCTTTTAGGTTGTCCAATTGTTGGTGTTAGGATTTTTTCATTGTAGTCTCTTACAGTCCTTGTATTTCTGTGGTTATCAGTTGTAATGTCTCCTTTCTCATGCCTGATTTTATTTGAGCCCTCTTTTTTTTTTCTTGGTGAATCTAGCTAAAGGTTCGTGCATTTTGCTTATCTTTGAAAGGAACCAGTTATTAGTTGTATTGATCTTTTCAATTTCTTTTTCTAGTCTCTGTTTATTTTCTGATATTTTATTTCTTTCTAATTTGGGGTTTCATTTGTTCTTTTTCTAGTTCCTTCAGGTATAAACTTAGTTGTTTATTTGAGTTTTTTCTTGTTTCAGGAGGCAGGCATTTATTGCTGTGTTCTGACCTCTTAGAAATACTTCTGCTGCATTTCATAAATTTTGTTATATTGTATTTATGTTCTCAGTGGTCCTAAGGTATTTTTAAAATTTTTTCTTTGGATTTCTTTTTTGACTTAGTAAAAAATTGTCAATATCTGTAGTAATTCTTTGTTGACCCAAATAGTAAAACTGTCAGTGTTTGCTGGAGACGTGATATTATATATAGAAAACCTTAAGGGCTCCACCAAAGTGCTGTTTGATCTAATCAGTAAATTCAGTAATGTTGTAGGATAGAAAAATACAAAATTCTTTTGGGTTTCTATACACTATGAGGAGGAGAAGTTAAGAAAACAATCCCATTTGCAGTTCCATCAAAAAAAAAATAAAATGTATAAGAATAAATTTAAGGAGGTGAAAGACCTGTATACTGAAAACTATAAGACAGTGATTAAAAAAAATAATAATAAGACAAATAAATGGAAAGGTAGTCTGTGCTGATGGATTAGAATAATTAACATGATTAAAGTGTTCATATTATCCAGAGCAAATCTACAAATTCAATGCAATCCCTATCAAAATTCCAATGACATTTTTCACAGAAATAGAAAAAACACTTCTAAATTTGTATGTCACCACAAAACACCCCACATACCCAAAGCAGTTTTGTGAAAGAAAAGACTGGAGGCATCATGTTCCCTGATATCAGAATATATTACAAATTTTCCTATGCTACTGATATAAAATAAAACATTATGGTACCAATATAAAAACAGACCCATTGATCAATGGAACCAAAAACAGTTTAGAAGCAAACCCATTCATATATGGTCAATTACTTTTGGCAAAGGAGTCAAGAATATAAAATGAGGAAAGGATAGTTTCTTTAATAAATGGTGCTAGGAAAACTGGGCAGCCATACTCAAAAGAATGAAACTGAACTATGACTACTATCTTACACCATCCACAAAAATTAAGATGGATTAAAGGCTTGAATGGAAGACCTGAAACCATAAAACTTCTGGAAAAAAATATAGGCAGTAAGTGCCTTTACATTAGTCTTGTGTTGATTATTTGGATCTGACTCCAAGAGCAAAGACAAAATTAAACAAGTAGGACTACATTAAATAAATCTTCTGCACAGCTAAGGAAGCCATCATCCAATTGAAAAGTTAACCTACTCAGTGGGAGAAGATACATGCAAATCATAAGTCTGATCAGTGGTTAATACCCAAAATATATAAAGAATTCCTATAACTCAATAGCAGAAAACCAAGTGAATAGCATAGTTTCTTACAAATGATCAGTAAATAGTTTTGTGGATAAATAAATGTGTGAGAAAAGTCAGGACCTTTTTAAGGTTTGAAATGCAAGTAGCATCTGAAGTAGAAAGCTGGCTGAATAGCTAATAAACTTTTAAATCTGGAAGATTCTTTGGAATATGTTGCATTTTTCCTCAAAAGTATTATGATTGGTTTGTAGTCCTTTCTCCCACTATCTAGATACTGATTTTGAATAGTCATAAGTAATTTGGTGGTGATAGTTTTAAAGCCCTTATACAAAATACTGTTTTACAGCAGTTTTCCTACTATTTTCTTGAGTTTTGATCAGAATCAAGAATACAAGTAGTAAAGACTAATTATATGGCAATGGGGTTTATTCTACTCTAAACTAATATACAGAAAAACTTAGTTTCTCATCACATACCTGATCTGTCTTCTCAAAAATAATAGGTTTTCAGAGAGTCTGATGATTTTCTTTTTAGGTATTTCTGTGGCTCAAGGCCACAATTCCCTTCATGTTTACTCATGGCTCATAATAATTACTGTTTTTTCTTTAACTGATTGCTACTTTTTTTTTTTTTTTTTACCTTCCTTCCTATCTAAGTTTAGAAGGGTAAGATTGTTTCACATTGTGGCATAGGAGATGGGAAGGGAATTGTGGGGAGAAATTACAGCTTAAGAGTTTATGATAAAGGAGGAGGGACCTGATTTGGGTAAGGTAGGATCCAAGGCCCAGAACTGATTCAGGAAATTCTTCTTTTCCAGTTATATTTTATTATTGTTGCTGATATTTATTTTCTGTTATTTTTTTTATATGAAAGAGTAATTTAAAAACTCCTTTTTAGATGCAAACAAGAAACCAATTTATTTGATTACAACACTGGATAATACGATGGAAGATCTGCTAACATTGGAATATGTGAAGGTAAGTGGTTTGTATGCTTGCTGTGACTAATGTTGTAATCGATTTTTGTAAGTTTAGTTAGATTCAGCTTAATCTTCATTTTAATGTGTTTCCTAAAACTCCTGAAACTTTAAGGTTTTCTTATTTTGTCATCCTTTGTTAGTTTTAATTTATAAACAATATAGAAAAATAATAGGCCTCTGTTCTAAGTAGAACTGACTTGAAGTTTTGAGTTTTTTCCCTCCATCAGATAACCACCCCCCCAAAAAAAACCCAAACCTTTTTTTTTTTTTTTTAAGTCTTATTTTATTTGCGAGAGAGACGGGGGGAGCATGCATTGGGGTAGGGGATGGGGGAGAGGGGTGAAAAGAGAAGGAGAGATAATCTCAAGCAGACTCCCTCTGAAGCATGGAGCCCAATGCTGGTCTTGATCTCATGACCCTGAGATCATGACCTGAGCCGAAATCAAGAGTTGGAGGCTTAACCGACTGAGCCACCCAGGCGCCCCAAAACCCAAACCTTTTAATCGTGATGGAATTTATTATGACATATGATATGAGATGAGGCTTTCATTTGATTACCCACTGTTATCTGAAGTTGCCTCATTTTCCTGGTTTCAGTGACTCTATTCCTTTTCTATTGACTTATGGTACTCATTTCATCATTTGTTAAGTTTTTCTATGTACTAGGGTCTAGTTAAGATTTATTCCATGTTTTCATTGACCTATTTTTATGTAAGTGCCACATTAATTTAATAATTACTTTATCATAGGGGCTCAACTGACTAAAAAGTCAGTTGAGCTTCCCACTCTTGGTTTCCCCTCTGGTTATGATCTCAGGGTTGTGCGATCAAGCCCTACCTCAGGCTCTCTGCTCAGCATGGAGTCTGCTTGGGTTTCTCTCTCCCTCTCCCTCTGTCCCTCCCCCCTACACTTGTGCACTCTGTCTCTCGCTCGCTCTCTCCCTCTCTAAAATAAATATATAATAATAAAATCTTAAAAAAATAATTGGGGCGCTTAGGTGATGTAGTTGGGTAAGTGTTGGACTCTTGGTTTCAGCTCAGGTCATGTTCTCAGTGAGGATTCTTCTAAAGTTTCTTATTCTCCCTCTGCACTTTCCCATCCTCATGCATGCTCTCTCTAAAATAAATAAATATTTAAAAAAATGCTTTATCATAATAACAATGCCGAAGGAGTATTTTATCGCTTTTAAGACCATTTTTACTATTATTGATGTAGATATTTGAGTTTTTGTTGTTTATGCATTTAATAGCTTTTATATGACAGAAGCATTCTAGATCTAAAGATAATGCACAGTATTTGGACACTTGATAGACAATTCTGTTGCATAGAGGAAGAATTAGGAAGGCCCTTATGAAGTTGCAGTTGGATATACTATATGTCTTCCTAGATAGTCAAACAGATTTGCTTTTTTTTTCTCTTTGGATAGGCTGAAAAGAATCTACCCAACTTGAAAAGTACTTATAACAATGCTGTGCAACTGATTAAGGTATGAGTGAATAATAATTTAATTTAGATACTGTATTTCTAAGTAAATATATTATGAAAACTGTTTTATAACTGGAACTGTATGATCCTTGAGGATAAAAATGGAATATTATAAATATTATAATTCACAAACCATAGTGCCTTATACTGAGCAGCAAAAAAATATTTATTGACCTATTACTAAAATCAGCTTTGTTCTTTAGGTGAATTTTTCCTCTTTGGATATTCATTTACATACTGAAGCACTTCTGAATACAATAAATTATTTTAGTAATATAATTCCACAATTGGAAGAAAAACCAGCCACAGTGTCTGTTGCAGAGACTGAAGACAAAGGAGAGGTCGTTAAAAAAATGCGTATGTTTAAAATTCAGCTTCTAAGTCTTTTTACTATGTGGATCAATAGTAAATTAGCTTTTGCTTTATTATTCATGCATAATATTGGCTTCAGAATTCTATTGCCTAGATTAATATCTAGAAAGATTATTATATACCAGGTAAATTTTAGAAAATGGTACTTAAAGAAAGTAATTACCAGTTAAGAAAATGTGGCTTTTATTTATCATATTATTCTTTTTAGTCAGATATTATACAGTGCTAGTGTTTGATTTGCATTAAAATTAATGCATTTAATATCATAATCTTAGATTAGAAAAATAGAACTAAGAAAATTTGAATCATTTCAGTGTTTTTTAATTAAGTACTTTTTAAGCAATGAAAAGTTGCAGGTTTGACAATGAGAAGTATTACCTTGTGATCATTGTGTCTCAAATGATTTCTGATTTTACAACTATAATTTTTTAGTTTCAAATGTTAGTCTCATCTAGGAACCATTTTTTGTTGTGTCTGATTTTTTTGGCTTTGTTTTCATTAGGTTTGATTGGGTTTTTTTTGTTTTTGTTTTTTTTTTTTAGAATTCCTAATTAAGTGGGGATATCTAGCTTGCTTTCAGTGGAATGGCAAATCAGATTTTCCTCTAGTATTATCATTAATTTTTCTTATACTTCAGTTGCTTTATAAGGGTAGTGAGGTGACTACTAAACTTTTTCCTTATGTTTTACAATTTTTTTTTGCAGCTTTAAAACTATCCAAGAACGAAGATGTTATTACCTTGCAGATTTTAGCAGAATTATCTTGTTTACAGATCTTTATTCAAGATCAGAAACGTAACATTGCTGAAATTAAGATCGAAGGTAATAAAATTTCAGGAAAAATTAATTCACAACTATTGAATGAAAGAAAAGCCATTTAATCATCCTTGTATTCCCTTAGGGCTTGATTCTGAGATCATTATGAGGCCTGCTGCAACTGAAATAAATGCAAAGCTAAGGAATATAATTGTTTTGGATTCTGATAAGACAGCTGTGTACAAAAAGGTATGAATTTGTTTATGTTACTTAATAGTATCTCATTAAATATGCTTGTCCTTAAACATTGGTCATAGGTATAAATTAGGTGTCAGAATTTAGCAATGTGGGTTATTAAGTGGAAGGGTTTTGGAGTTAGGCATAACTGGGTTTGTATCTTAGCTCTGTTCCTTAGCAGTTGAGTGACCTAAACTAAAATTCTGTTTCTTTATTTGTAAAATGGGGATTGAGTATCTCATAAATAAGTTTACATAATGCTCCTGAAAACATAGTTGGGGGCTGAGGAGGGGCAGTTAGTAAATACCTTTCTCATTTTGTTTTCTTTTTGTTCTTCTCTTCAAATACTGTGAACCTTGTGATGCATTTCAGATTTCAAGAGCAGAGGGTATGAAGTCAGATTGAACAGATGAGATTATTTTTTAAGCTTATTTTCATGGGTGCCCACTGTGGTATAGCTGTTCACAATGTTAACAGAGGCCTTTGAACTGGATGGCTAGTGGTCCAAGGGACAGGTATTAGTACTGGATATAAGACGGTAAGGTTCTTGGTTCAGATACTGTTGTAGAGTTGGGCAGGTAATTTTTGAACAGCGGAGCCTCTAGGTGAGATGGTATATTTAAGAGAGTGAAGAGAATATCAGGTAGTAGGATCAGAAAAGGCTGAGGTACTTCTGGAGTCACGAAGTCAGAGTTTGGAGTGTGAAAGGAAATAAGTGAATACGCTTAGCTAATAAAACCGATGAGATACAGGGATGACCTGATTTTTATGTTAAATAAAAATCCTTACTCTTTATATTTTCTTCTTCCGGCTTACTAGCGTGAGATAAAAAGAGTGCCATAGCATTAAATGTGTGTAGTCCACAGTAATAAGGAACAAGAAATTTTCTGGAATCCATGATTTAATGTGCTTCTATTGCTTTTATTTAAGAAAAAAACAAAGTACTAAAGCATTTAAGAAGTAGATTATCCATTCTATTTGCCCTGTCTAGGAAGTAAAGCTCACGTAAATAAGTCCATCTACTAAAAGTCATACAAGTAGTTAGTAATGGAACTGATAATGTAACCAAAGGCATTTACTTTTTTCTCCTTATTTTTATTACTAATGCATCTATAAGGTTAAAAAAAAATCAATTTACAAAAAGCTACAAAATGAAGTTTCTTACTTCGGTCTTATTGCCCCATCCCCATTTCCCTCTCCCTACTCTGGGTGTACATAATTTTTTGACTTTGATTCTAGTGTACATAATTTTTTATATATATTTTTTAAAGATTTTATTTATTTATTTTAGAGAGTGCATGTGGGGGTGGGGAGGAGAGGCTGGGGAACAGAAGGGGAGGGAAAGGGAAAGGGAGAGAATCCCATGCAGACTTCATGCAGAGCACAGAGTCCAATGCGGGGCTCGATCTCATGACCCAGAGATTATGACCTGAGCTGAAACCAAGAGTCTGATGCTTCACCAACTGAGCCACCCAGGTGTCCCGCCAATGTACATGATTTTTAAACAAACTGCCTTGGTTCGGTAACTCTCCACATGTCAAGGAATTGGACAACATTTTGCCCCAGCCCAAAGCTTCCTAATTACTGTGCCATGACAGACTGTTGTGCCCTGAATGGGTTTTGGGCATAATAATGTATTTAGCCCCCTCAGCTTTTTTGGGAAATTGGGTAAAGGATACCTAGAGTTCTCCGACTATTTGAATCTGCCCTGAAGCATCATCCTCTATTTACCCTAGAACCATTGTACAGATAATTGTTATTTATATGTGTTATAAATAATATAGAAAAACATAGAATCTGAGGATTCTAGCTGATCTAACATTCTTATGAAATAAGATCTCATTGTAAATTAGTTTCTTATATCTTTTTTACAGAAGTGTTTTAAAAGTGAATGTTTACAAAGATTACCCACTTATTAATGTTCGTTAATTCTGGGTGATATGTATGTATTTCTGATTATTGGAGTTTGGACAGATAGGTGTAACAGTAGATGATCAGGCACTGATACAGTAATTTTATGGCCTAAAAATTTGAGGATAAAGGTTATTTTTTTTCTCATAGGCCGATCAGTTTCCTTTGAGAAAAGTACTATAAATATAAGCCTGATAGTCTAGATTCTAGGAGCTAGAATGGTTGAAGAATGTTGGAGACCTCACCTTTCAATTTACAGATTTTTACTAAAAATGCACATTTTTTAGTTTTATTTACCCATTTCTTGCACGTGGTATCTCCTATGCCATATCCTCTCTACTCTAAACTCTGTCTTAAGCAAATTTCTTTTCTTCTCTTGGGCTTTAGTGGGGGGGGGGGGGGGGGGTAGTCACAGGGTCACTCAGGTGACTTGTGGAAAATAGTCTGTTATTTTATTAGCAATATTTGGAATATTACAGTCAACAAAAGATGCAAAGTCCCTCTCCTGGGGTAAATAATAAAAAATGTTATTAGGGAGTGATAAGCGCTTTGAAAACCAATAAAGTAGGATAATATGATAGTGATTCTAATATTGTCTTAGGATTATCAGGAAATCCCTTTCTGAACATTTGAGTGAAATCTGAATCAATTGTAGATGTGGAAAGAGCATTCCAGGTAGAGGAAATAGCAGCTCGGGTTTGTGGCAGAAAGGTACTTGGCATATTTGGGAGGCCATAAAGGGCCTCAGTAACCATTATATAGAATTCTTTCCTGGTTTCTTTTCTCTTTTTTAAATCCAGGTTTACTTTACATTTAATAAAATTTACCCTTTTTAGGGCATAGTTCCTGGAGTTTTGTTGAACACCTACAACTGCCTACAACTGTGTAACTTCCAACACCTTTAAGGATAATAGATTTGATCTCTTACCTCCCAGAAGTTACTCCTGCCCTTTGTAGTTACCCCTTCTCCCCACCCTAGCACTAGGAGTCTGTTTTTTGTCCCTGTAGTTTGCCATTTCCAGAACATTAAATAAATGGAATACTGCAGTATGTACCTTTTGAGTCTGATTCTTTCTTAGCATATGCAATTTTAATTTTTGTCTTTTTTTTTTGACCCAGTCTGACTAGAGATTCATCAATTTTATTAATCTTTTCAAAGAACCAGCTTTGGGTTCAGTTCATTGTTCTTTGTTTTAAATTTCATTTATTTCTCCTCTTTATTTCCTACCTTCAGCTTGCTTTGGATTTAATTTCTTCTTTTCCTAGTTTCTTAAGGTAGAAGCTTAGATTATTGATTTGAGATCTTATTTTCTAATACAGGCATTTACTGCTATAAATTTTCCTTTAAGCACTGCTTTAGTTGTATCCTATAAATTTTGATATGTTTATTTTTATTCAGTTCAAAATATTTTCTAATTTCTCTTATAACTTTATCTTTTACCCATGGTTTATTTAGAAGTTTGTTGTTTAACCTCCAAATATTTTGAGATGTTTTTCAGATTTCTTTCTGTTACTGATTTCCAGTTTAAATCTGTTGTAAGAGAAGAAACTTTTTTTGTTCTTTTAAACATGTTAGTGTTTGTTTTATGGGCCATAAAATGTGAATGCTCCAAATACACTTGAAATTATTGTGTATATCTGGGTGTCACTGGGTTGCATGTTCCATAAATGTCAGAGCATGTAGGTTGGTTGATAGGATTCTTCAAGCTATTAATCTTCTGCTTATTAGTTCTGTTGATTATCAAGGAAGGATTGTTGAAATTTCAACTGTGGATTTTTCTCTTTCTCCTTTCACTTATCTCAATTTTTGCTTCATATGTTGAGAGATCTCATACATAGAACTTTATACTTTCAGGGTGAATTGACCCTTTTGTGTTTATGGAGTATCTCTCTGTGTCCTTGGTAATTGCCCTTATTCTGAAGTCTGCTTTGGTAGTAATATAGCCACTCCAGATTTCTTTGATTAGTGTTTGCATGGTATATCTTTTTCTATCCTTTCGCTTTTAATCTGTCTTTATATTTAAAGTGGGTTTCTCAGAGGCAGCATGTATTTCAATCTTGCTTCTTTATCCAGTCTGACAATCTCTTACTTTTAATTGATGTCTGGGCCATTAAAAAAAATCCAATTATTGACATGGTTGGTTTGAAATTTGCTCTCTCTCCAATTGTTTTCTATTTTCTGGTTTTGTTCTATTTGTTATATTGCCTCCCCTCATTTAACCTAATTTTGGATTGTTTATCATTGATTTTATGATTTCCCTTGGGTTTTACAATACATATTTTTAATCACAGTCTACCTTGTAGTAATGTTTTACCACTTCATGTATATCTTATAATACTATCAGTTCCTAATTTTTATCTTCCATGACATTATTGTACTATGTTTTATTTTTGTGTAAACTGAAAATCCATAATACATATGTACTGATTTTGGTTTAGTCAGTTTTCTTTAGAGAAATTAATTTTTTTAAAAAAAGGTCTTTTATATTTAAGTTTACTCTAGCCATCACTGGAACTAATTTCTTCATGTAGCTTCAAATTTCTGTCAATTTTGTTTCTCCTTGAAGAACTTTATCATTTCTTACAATGCAAGTCGGCTGGTGCTGGATTCTCTCAGCTTTTTGGGGGAAGGAGGGATGAGAACCGGAAAAAAACCCAAAAAACCAAAAAAACAATTTTATTTCACTTTCATTTTCTGTTTGAAATTTTTGCTGGGTATAGGATTTTGTGTTGATAGGGCTTTTTTCCTCCCATTTCAAACTCTTATTAAAGATGTGGCTGCATTAGTCTTTCTTATACATGGTTTTGACAAGAATTTTGTAATATTATCTCTTTCCTTTGTACATATTTCTCATTTTTATATGCCTGCTTTCAGGATTTGTGTATGGTGTGTCTAGGTGTATGTAAGTATATTATAATATTTATTCTTTTTGGGGTTTTCTGAGCTGCTTGCATTTGTCTACATTATTTTTCATTATCTTTTCAAATAGTTCTTTTGCCTCTTTTTCCTCCCCTCTTCTTTTCCTTTTCCATTCCTTCCTTGTTCTTACTCCTCTTGGATTCCAAAAATTCTTACTAGATTCTTGTTAGGCATTGTCCCACAACCTTTGATTCATCTGTTCACTGTTTTCCCCATTTTTTTCCTCCTGTTTCAGTTTGGATAATTTCTATTAAGCTGTTCTTAAGTTCACTGATTTTTATCCTTGGCTCTGTTGAACCCACGTATTAACCCATAGAAGATATTCTTCATCTCTGTTACCAAGTCTTTTTTTTTAATCTTAAATATTTTCTTGATTCTTCTTTCTCTTTCTTTGCTGATATTCATCTGTTCATGCATATTTTCCACCTTTTCTACTAGAAGCATTTACCGTATTAATCATAGGAACTTAAACTTCACTGCCTGAAAGTTCCAACATGTGTGTTACAGGCAGGCCTGGTCCTGTTGATTTCTTTGTCATTTGTTGGGTTTTCTTTTTCCTTGCTTTTTGCGGTGTATCTTAGTTACTGATTGAATGTGAGAGATCATGTATGGGACACATACTGAAATGAATAGTATTTATGTCTGATAATGGGTACTTTTTCTGCTAGGCTATTAGCATGGAGGTTGAGACGATTTAATGGAGAGCTGAGCTGGGTTTGAGTTTTCTTGTTTAATATGATTGTCTTAATTATACCACTACTTCAGATTCCTTCAGCTGTATTTTGTGCTTAGGATGGGGGACTTTGTTCCTGGAATGCTGCTCCATGCTATGCATTTGGTCTTCCCTCTACTTCCATACCTTAGGAATTTCTCTTTCTGTACTCTTGACTCTTTCTTTTATGATAGTTTACTGCTGCTTTTTCATCAGTGCTTGCCTGCTTGATGGTGAGTATTTTGTTGTGGGGGAGGTGTTTTGGGTAGGCTTGTCAGTTGTCCTAGTCCTGTTTCAGTCCTAGCCATACCTGTTCCTTTAGGCATTTGTGAGGTACCTGGGTGGCCAGTCAGTTAAGCATCCGACTCTTGATTTCAGCTTAGGTCATGATCTCAGGGTCCTAAAATGGAGCCGTGTGTCAGGCTCCACACTCAGCAGGGAGTCTGCTTCTCTCTCCCTCTACCGTCCCCCCTGCTTGCATGCGCTCTTTCTCTAAAATAAATAAATCTTTAAAAAAAAGTAGGGCATTCTTGATGAATCTGTCTCTCTTTTCCATGGTATCTGACTCATATCTTTGTAGTTCCTATGTGGGAGAGAATATTCTTCCCTGCCCTAGGAGAAGGTGACCTAGAATGGTGCGGCCCCTAGAAGATTTTTCCCCATGAGTGTAGAAGGAGTTTTCTTTTATCCTAGCCCCTTAGGTGTAGTATCTTCACCTGTTCCCGAGGCAACTAAGTATTGCCTTTCTCCTAGGGTTTTTTGTTTTGTTTTAAGATTTATTTATTTATTTATTTAGAGTTTGTGTGAATGGGGGGAGGGGCGGGGAAGGAGGAGAGAATTCTTTTTTTTTTTTTTTTTTTTTAAATTTTTTTTTTTAAGATTTTTTTTTTTTTTTTGGGGGGGGGAGAATGGGAGACAGGGAGCATGAGAGGGAGGAGGGTCAGAGGGAGAAGCAGACTCCCCGCTGAGCAGGGAGCCCGATGCGGGACTCGATCCTGGGACTCCAGGATCATGACCTGAGCCGAAGGCAGTCGCTTAACCAACTGAGCCACCCAGGCGCCCAGGAGGAGAGAATTCTTAAGCAGACTCCCCACTGAGTGCAGAGCCCTAGGCAGGGCTGGATCTCTGGATCCTGAAACCATGACTCGAGCCAAAACCCAGGTGTCGTACGCTAACTGACTGAGCCACCCAGGTGCCCCTCTCCTAGTTTCTTAAGGTTTTGTTTTAAGAAGAGAATAATCCTGGTGGTCCTTTGGCCCTTTTTGTAGTGAAGACTTCTCCCTCTTCCAGGGTCATAACCAAGGAAAGCTTTCTCTCATCTTCTAGGGCCCTTTTTGCAGTGAAGACTTCTCCGTCTTCCAGGGTCATAACCAAGGAAAGCTTTCTCTCATCTTCTACTCTGCCCCCAGTATTTCTCATAAGCTCCCAGCAGAGAGCTCCCAGTGAAGTCCTTGCAACTGGGAGTGAACTCCTCTTGGATTTGTGGCTGCCAGAGATTCTGTATCTCACATTAGTCCATAGTCCACCTTTACCATTTTAGCTGAGTTCTTATCTAGCTTGTATGGTACCTGGCATCTCTTTCTCCTTCCCCTTAACACAGGTGAGCTGGTGCTTGTATTCTGTCTCTCCTGAAGGTACTTTTTTTATCCTTAGATTTTAGGCTGCTTGGTTGGTTGTAGCCTCAAATTTATAATGGTTTTTAAGAAAAGTTATGATTTTATAGTTTATCTGGTTCTTTGTTGTTGTGGTGGTTGCTGTTAAGTTTGGAATGGGCCTCTGCCTAGCATTCTACATCTGAGACAGAAGCAGAATTCCTGTAGACTTTTTTCAACCTCATCTTGCACCTCAGCCTTCAGAGCTCCTTAATTTCTTTGGTTCCTTAGGTTTTCTTTGTTCCATGTTGTTGGAATTCATTTGCTTGTTGATGGCTCTTCAGCTTTCTGCCTTCTAGCATTTAGGAGGGTCAAGAAAGCTGTAAATCAACGAAATTAGTTCATGATATGTCCATCTTTCAAAATATTTTTGACATTTCACATGTGCTGTTGTTTCTACCATTTTTCACTAGTATTGCAGAGCTTGAGATTTCAAACTGCTTTAGGTAAGTCTTGTTCAGCAGTTGAGATGACCCTTCACAAACTAGTAAGAGAAGTAGAGTGATAGGAGGAGATTTTTGAAAAATCTGGAAAACCTATTCACATATCTCAAATCAAGAGAAGTAGGTTTCATTAAGGTGCAGAGGTACAGCGTTTTTCAAACTTTCTGCAGTGACCAAATAATAACATTCATATGGCAACTCTCATTATACAAGTATACGCACTAAATGAAAATATATGGTCTGATCATTTTTCTTCAGTGTTCTCCATTAAAAAAAAATGTTGGGCCAGCCCTACTAAACTAATTTCATGACCCACAAAGGAAGCTGCCATCACCAATTTGAAAAACCTTGCAGTGTAGGTTCTGATAAAGGTGTTAGAGGACACCTGTGTGGCTCAGTTGGTTGAGCGACCAATTCTTGATCTCAGCTCAGATCTCACTCTCAGAGCTGTGAGTCCGGGCCCTGCGTTGGGCTCTGCGCTGGGCATGGGGCCTATGTTAAAACAAAACAAACAGAAAAACAGTGTTAGAATTACTGCTTTATTTGTACTTGGCTTGACTACTTAGAAGATTTTCCAAATATGTGTGTATGTTTCATTATTTTGTGCTTTAATTTTGTACTGAAAGCACATTTTAAAAATGGATTCTGACAGTTAACTTTTCCCTCATTAAGGCTGTTTACATCACTGGAAAAGAAGTTTTTAGCTTCAAAGTGATTTCTTTTGTGGATGCAACTGCTGGTTCTGCATACACAGATATGAATGTGGTTGACATTCAAATTAATTTAACTGTTGGTTGCATTGAAGTAGTTTTTGTCACAAAATTTCTTTATTCTATATTGGTAAGTATGTTTATCAAATTTTTAATTTTTTCCTACTAGTTGGAAATTGCCGGGTGTCAGACATATTGGTAAAGAGCAAAAATTCCTTGCTTTTTTTTTTTTTTTTTCCTGATTTTTCGTAATTTTCTGGGTATCCTTTATCATAACTGAAATGCATAGTGTGTTATTTATATAAAATCATTTTTGTATAGGAATAGTCCAGTTAATTCAAACATGCATACTAATGTATTAAATGTACGTTATATACCATATATAGGATTTGTTATATATATCAATTGAATTCTTTATATGTAATTGGTTTAAGTCTTTGTTTTACCTAACTTATAATTAAAAATACTAAATATATAATTGAAGTTTGTTTTGGTCTCATGTAATCATTATGGAAATTATAGTTTCTATTGCATATTATAACTGTAATCATCTGGGGCTTTAAAGAGTTGAAAATGAATCTTTGTATGATCCTGCCATAAGGTGTTTGAGTCCTTTTTCTCCTTTTCATTGTTTTTTTCCGGTGTTTTTCCCTTGCTGTCAGCTGATAATTTTTTCCTGTGAGTGTCCTACCTGTCTCTATGACTTCAGTATTCACTTTTTTAAAAAAATGTTTTCTCTAAATTTTGGTGTATAAACTAGATAATCAGTTGATTCTAAATAAATAATATTGCTGTTTTTGTGATCTTTTAAATTGAGGTTACAATGCAATTTTTTCTATAGCCATAAATTTTTTTAATACACAAATAGTAAAGATGAACAAGCATCCCTGGTCTAATTTTTATTTGTTCTGATTTATTTTTATAAATAAAAATCATTATGTCCCTAAGCCCTGCCTTTCACTCAAAAATTACTGAAAATAAATTGTTTTGAAACATGAAGTACAATTTTAAAATTAAGTATAATTCTAGATATATTTTATGTTACTGAAGTATTTTTTAGAGTTCAGAATTAAACTTTAGAGTTCTTGACAAACATATTTTACTATTTTTTCAGTTACTTTTTATCTTACAAACATAAATAAGCTGTCTGTCCATTGAGGCTCTATAGGGAAATATAGTATGCTTCCTTAGCCATTAGGAAAAGTGAGATAATAAAGGGAAGGAGTTGCCAGTGAAACCTTGCAATATCCGCATGTTGCTCTGTTCCAGGGACAAGATTTTTGTTTTTTCACTATGTTTCTGTATCCTGGTGTTTCTCAACTTTTATTGCAGAAAATTGAGATTTAATATGGACAACCAGACTTTGAATAAAGAATGCTTGGTTGTACCAAGAAAAAATTTTTCTCATGGAGGTAAAATCAAAACTATCAAGATACATTTAACAATCATTAATTAATGGTAACCGTAAGAATATAATTCTGTTATCTTTTAGGCTTTTATAGATAATTTTCAAGCGGCTAAACAAGCCTTGGCTGAGGCTACTGTTCAGGCAGCAGGAATGGCTGCTACTGGTGTAAAAGAATTGGCACAGAGGAGTTCTAGAATGGCGTTGGATGTTAACATCAAAGCCCCAGTGGTGGTCATCCCACAGTCTCCAGTTTCTGAAAATGTTTTTGTTGCTGATTTTGGACTAATTACAATGACAAACACATTCCATATAATAACAGAGAGCCAGAGCAACCCCCCACCCGTTATTGATTTGATAACAATAAGGTTGAGTGAAATGCGACTATACAGGTAAGCTTTTTTAAGTACATTTGTGGAGAATGCAATCGTTTTCAAACTTTTTACATTAAAGGTTTTGGTATCCTGAGTCTTCTGTCTACAGGGAGATTTTATTTTATATAACTACTGAATTTTGAGATATTTTTCTTCCCCAGGGTTTTTGGCAAGATCTATTATACTCTTCCAGTTCTTTGAAAACCTAGATGGTATTTGAAAATCACTCCTTAGGTAATTAGGAACACTGTACAATTTATTATCTGAGGATGTATATTTGTGCTTATTTGTAGTTCTTTATAAATTACAAGGTTAAGAAAAAAGTGAGAGAATTTCTAATATAATACATTTACTCACTTTGTAAATACAGCATTGCTCAAACTACTCTATCAGCTTCGTGCTGTGGATCTGATGCTCTAATTTAAAACAAAATAAAACACAGTAGAATACAATCATATGCAATCGTTGGGCATAGGATTATAAATTAGGAGAATAAGTGAATCTCCTAATACAAATTAGGAGAATAAGAGAATAAGTGAATAGTTCCAGAACTACTTAACTGTGTTTCCATGCTATTTCTAATCACCTGTTCTAGATTTAGCACTCTCTTTCTTTTCTGACTTGGATCCGTCTCTATTTATACCACTCACTTGCCCTCTTCTTCCCCCGTCATTTTTCTTTGATCTCATTTTCCTTGTCTCATTCCCCTTATTTTGCTACCTCTACTTCTCTTTGACCTCTGGCTGGTCTGGCTCCCTCCAGCCCTTCTTTCTTTATTTTTTTTAATTTTAATTTTAGTTTATTTTTAATTTTTAAGTAAGCTCTATGCCCAACATGGGGCTCAAACTCATGACCCTTAGATCAAGAGTCACATGCTCTACCGGGTGAGCCAGCCAGGTTCCCCTGGCCCTTATTTCTATTAGTTGAATATTTTTAAGGCAGCTATATTGAGAAATAATCAGCATGTAATAAATTGCATATCTTTATACAGTTTGAGAAGTTTTGACATGGATACATATGTGACAGTTTGTGTACCATTGTAGTATTTCTTAAATGTTTGGTAGAATTCACCATTGAAGCCATTTGGGCCTGGAATTTGCTTGTGGGAGATTTTCAACTGCAATTTCCATTTCTTTAATAAACTCAGGACTATTAAAATTATTTTTTTTCTTAAGTGATCTTTAATTTTTTCACAAGAAATTTGTCCATTTCATCTCATTTGTAAAATTTTATGGCATAAAGTTGTCCATAATACTCCTGTTATTCATTAATATCTGTAGTGTTATCCCCATTATTCTTGATATTTATAATTTTATGTCATTTTACTAATCTTAATGAACTACCTTTTGATTTTCTCTTTTTCATTGATTTCTTCTCTGATATATATTATTTTTTTCTGCTTACTTTGGGTTTAATTTTGCTCCTTTTGTAGGTATCTTTTGGTGGTAGCTAAGATTACCGCTTTGAACATATCTAATGTAGACACTTAGTGTTAAAATTTCAGAGTTCCTCTCTATAGCTCTTCTCTCTGGCATTTTACCGTATGAACTTAGCTGCCTTGTTCTTTTTGGACTCTCAGCTCTGTCTTCTCAACTTGGTGGACTTTGCCGATCTTTTCCTGGCTTACCCCTCCCTTTGCCCTGGCCTGTAAATTATCTCAAAACAATGAAAGTTGGGGCAATCCTAGGGCTTACTTTGTTTTTTTACCACTTCTCAGAAATGACAGTTGCCTGATGTTCTATGTCTTGAAAACCACTTCTTAATGTTTTTTATGTGGGTTTTTTTTTGGTGAGGGGGAGTTGTTTCAGGCAGGATGGTAAGCTTGGTTCACATTATTTCATCTTGGATGGAAGGAGAAATTTTCATCAATTGAGTATTTACGTACTTATTAAGCACCTAGTATATCCCAGGTACTGTGCTAGGAAGAAGTTTAATAACAGTCTTTACAAAGGATGAATAAATATTTTTTAGTACCTACCTCATTGTTGAGGTAGGTGTTATTTAATGAATTTACTGAGCTGATGCACAAAACTAGGATCACATTTAGATTTTGGAGGGGTTATAGAAAACCAGGTGAAAAGGAGACAACACTGGAGGTTGAAAGAATGGTTTACTAACTACTAGAGTGATTCACATATGAATTATATGTAATGCTGTCTAGGGTAGGGAAGTGAGGTAGTGGAGAACTAACCAGTAAAGAGAAATTTAAAAGTAGAATTTATAGTCAGAGATTGTTGAATGGATGTTAGGATTCAAGGAGAGAAGTTAAATTTGACTTTGGGTTGCAGGTTTGTAAAATTCAGTATTTGGTAATAATGCAGTTCACGGAGATAAGACAGAGCAATGCAGAAAAAACCGTTGAGTAGAGACATTGAGTTCTCTATTGGGCAAAATAACTTGGAAGTTGTTGTCTGACTTTGATATGGAGATATATAGAAAGAGATTGGAAGGCACTTGGACATGTGTGTGGATATTAGAGTGTTTGGACTTCTAGATATGGGAGTCCTTAGTAATATTTAGGTAGTTATTAAAGTCTTTATCACACAGTTTTTAGAGTGGGACATACGGGACAGAATGCTCACAAATGCCAATATGTAAGGAACATACATTTCTCAAAAGAGACTAAGAAAGAGCAGGCAGAGAGATGGGGGCAATCCAGGGGGGCTGTTGAGACAATGTTGAGGACTCTGTTGATGTTGTTAACCATGAATTAATAGTACATGATATTTTTTTATGTAATATTTGATATTTGGTGTTAGATTCAGGCAAGCCTGAATTTTTAACAAGCAGGTGTGACTCAAGGTAGTGAAACAGGATTGTTAAATATTGAGATTGTTAAATATCCATCATGTTGATTATGTTGATGGATAATGGAGATGGAAGAAATCAAAGACAAGAGGGTACTGATAGAGTAAAAGAATGTAGAGAGGGGTTTATAAACTGGAGATTCATCAATCTCAAAGTCTTCAAAAATAAACACTGACTAGTTGTTGATTGATTAAAGCAAGAAGTAGAAGGTGGTAAACCTGGTTGATATTATGCTTAAAGGGATAGGAGTGAGAGTTGGGGAATATCATTGCAAATTAAAGAAAATGATTTCTATATCTCTTAACCCTGAGATTGATAGGGTGTTGGAGAAAAATTGGCCTCTATTTAGTAGAGCTCCATGGAAAGCCAGGTTTCAGTTAAGGTAATACATTTAGTGAAGACATTGGAAAAAGTAGAATGATTTGTTCAGCCAAATCCAGATAATTCAAAAATCATAGGAAAATAGTGGGTGAGAGACTTCTATTTTAATAATAGACTAAAGAGTAACAATTTAAACTTTAGATGGCTCATTAACTTTTTAAACTGTATGAAAGTCTAAATTTACTAAAAAAGATTATCTATAATCACATCTTGCCTTATTTCAAGAAATGGTAGGTGTAAACTAGGTGTGAGCCTATATTACAAACAGATTGTTTTGAAGAGTTCGCTAAATATCTCTAGAGCATTAAAAATACTATTTTTATGTCCAAAAATGAGTTAACTTTTTACTGAAGAAAAACTTAAAATGGTACTTGGATGAACAGAAAAGATTGCTGACAATATGACCACCCAAAGGTAAGTACTATTAATCATTTGGTGTGTTTCTTCTAGTTCATGATTTCTGCACATATGTTTAAGTTGAGTAAAATAAGAATTATATTGTATATTTTGGATCATAAATTCATTTTTTCCCTTAACAGTATGCTATATTTTTCCATGTTATTTTGAGTTCAACATTTTTTTTTCTAAATATTTCATTTTATTCTACAGGTTTTTAAAAATTCATTTGCCTGGTGTTAGAATGATCCTAGGTTCTTTTGCTGTTATAAATAACACTATAGTGATTGATATAATTGTTCATCAATACTTATATGACATTCTACTCATGTCTTTAGGATAATTCATTTCCTACAGATGAATTTCTAGAAATAGAATTACTCAGTTATAGAGTATAACCAATTTCCCCTGAAATAATTTTAAAACTATTGATTGATATTTGGAAATTCAGTTTGGTTACAGCTTCAGAGTAAAGCACATAAAGACAAATAAGTATTTCATATTTGTGACCACCTTTATTGAAATCTTTTTGTTGCAAAGCTATTAATTGCAATGTAAAATTTTAAAAAGACATTTACAGTATTTCTATGAGGAAAATTGTAAAACTTAACCAATGACCAGAAAGAAATCTTGAATAAATGTGGAGAGAATATTTTCCTAGACCTAATAATATAGAGATGTCCCCTCCCATGGCAGACCAGTGCAAACCTTGCTGGCACCACACAGTCTGCCCCCGCATTCTCTGGTGGACCTTCCCCCTCCAACATGCCCTTGGCAGGAGTCCATCCAAAGAGGTGGCACAGGCCTGGCAGTGTGCAGGCAGTACCAGCCAGCACCATTCCAAAGTGACTCCTACAACAGGGTGAAGGGAAATAACCACACACAGCGGTTCACCCATGGCCTCAACAGTAGGCTGGGCGCCGACATCTGGTCTGATTGCAATCTCACCCACTAACAAAAGCTTCTCAGGGACAACACAGGGAGAGGCATCTGTAGTTCATTGCTACCACTGCTCTGGCAAACACCTGGTCTGACCCAAGTCAGTAGGTGGCCCCAGACTGGACTACTAACAACACAGGGACCAAACTCTGCCCACAACAGGCAAAGAGAGCCACCTCAGGCAACAGGACTGAAGGCAAATTCAGCTCAGTCAGAGTAGGGTGCACATAACACCTAGAGGATACTCCTGAAGCACCACATTCTGGTGAACAAAGAACATTGCACCGTAGAATGCTACAGGACTTCTTCATAAGGCCACAACTTTCAAGAGCAGGAGACATAGCTGATTTTTCTAATACATGGAAACAGACACAGAGTTCGACAAAATGAGGAGATGGAGGAATATGTCCCAGATGAAAGAACAGGACAAAATCACAGCAAGAGAGCTAAACAAAATGGAGATAATATACCTGACAGAGAATTTAAAGTAATGGTCATAAAGATACTCACTGGACTTGAGAAAAGAGGGGAGGACTTCAGTGAGAGCCTCAACAAAGAGAAAGAAGACATAACAGACCAGTCAGAAGTTAATAACTCAATAACTGAAGTTTAAAATACATGAAAGGGAATAAATAGACTAGAGGAAGCAGAAGGATGGATCAGCGACCTGGGGGACAGAGCAATGGAAAGCAATCAAGCAACCAGAGAAAGAGAAAAGAATAATAAAAAAACGAAAGTAGATTAAGGGAACTCAGCAACACCATGAAGTGTAATAACACTCACACCATTTGGATCCCAGAAGGGGAGGAGAGAAAAGGTGGCAGAATATTTGAAGAAATAATAGGCGAAACCTTACCAAACCTGGGGAAGGAAACAGAAATCCAGATCCAGGAAGCAGAGAGAGCCTCCAACAAAACCATCCCAAAAAGGTCCACACCAAGATACATAGTAATTAAAATGGGGAAAAAGTAGTGATAGCATCTTAAAAGCAGCAAGAGAAAAGAGTTACATACAAGGGAAACAAAAGCAAAAATAGACTATTGGGACTGCAGCAAAATAAAAATCTGCCCAGGAAAGTAAATAACCAACAAAGCAAAAAGACAACTTAGTGAATGGGAGAAGATATTTGCAAATGATGTATCTGGTAAAGGGTTATTATCCAAAATATATGAAGAACTTACAGAACTCACACACACACACACACACACACTCTCTCTCTCTCTCTCTCTTTCTCTCTCTCTCTCTCTCTCTCTCTCCTCCAAAGAAGATATCCAGGTGGCCCCAGATACATGAAAAGATGCCCAACATTACTCATTATCAGGGAAATGAAAATCAAAACCACAGTGAGATATAATCACACACCTGTCAGAATGGCTAGAATCAAAACCACAAGGCAACAGGTGTTGGTAAGGATGTGGAGAAAAAGGAACTCTTGTGCACTGTAGGTAGGAATGCAAACTGGTGCAACCACTGTGAAAAACAGTATGGAGGTTTGTCAAAAAATAAAAAACAAAATTACCATATGATCCATTAATTGCACTACTGGGTATTTACCCAAATAATATGAAAAACAAATATGAAAAGATATATGCACTCCTGTGTTTATTGCAGCATTATTTATTATAGCCAAATTATGGAATTATAGAAAATTGAAATCTTGCCATTTGCAACAAAATGGATGGATCTGGAGGGTATAATGCCAAGTGAAATAAGCCATTCAGAAGACATATAGGATTTCACTCGTGTGTAGTTTAAGGAACAAATGAACAAACTAAAAATAAACATAAAAAACAGACTCTTCACTATAGAGAACAAACTGATGGTTACCAGAAGGGAGGTAGGTGGGGAGATGGGGGAAATAGGTGAAAGGGATTATGAATGCACCTATCTTGGGCGCCTGGGTGGCTCAGTTGGTTAAGCGACTGCCTTCGGCTCAGGTCATGATCCTGGAGTCCCGGGATCGAGTCCCACATCGGGCTCCCTGCTCAGCAAGGGGTCTGCTTCTCCCTCTGCCCTCTTCCCTCTCGTGCTCTCTGTCTCTCATTCTCTCTCTCTCAAAAAAATAAATAAAATCTTTAAAAAAAAAAAAAAAAAGCCTTTAAAATGAATGCACCTATCTTGATGAACACTGAGTAATGTGTAGAATTGTTGAATCAGTATATTGTACACCTGAAACTAATAACACTCTGTTAATTATACTGGAATTTAAAAAATTAAAAATTTAAAAAATAAAAAAATAAAATATTCTTTATAGGCCTTTTAGATTTCCTAACGTATTCCCATTAAGTGGAGATTGCAAGCATGCATGCATTTAATTCATAAAATGGTATGATACTAGGCATTCTGAGAGATCCCGGATGACTCCCATATTTCTCTCCACTTGAGTAAGTGAATCTAAAATTCTGCAGTCATAGCTTCATACATACCCTAGTTGAAGCATTTGGAATTTGCCACTAGTTAAAATGTAAGTACATTATTAGTACCACTTTGAAGTTGTCACTTGAACATACAGTGAGAGGCTTCTGTGGTCACATTATCACTTGAAATGCATTCAGTAATCTACTGTTTTTATTATTCTGGAGCATCATTCCTACCCTTACGAATATTTGGAAAGGCAAATATGTTTCAGCTTAATATGAAATTTCCCATATTCGACTGCTTTTCATCCACAGAAGTAGACATTTTATATGGTCTAACTTTGCTATCAAGTTAAGGGTATATGTGGTATTCTCCATACCTAAGTGAGTGAATTAAGTTGTTTTTATAATGAGGTGTCATCTATAATGTATGTTTTCCAATTATATAGAGATAGTTCTCATTTAAGGGTTACTATCCAACTTACATATTTTTGGCATTTTTTTTTTAACGTATTGCAAAATCTTATTCTAAAGATTGATTTCTTTATAATATGGATAACTTGAGCTCAGAGAAAGTTACCTAAATTCACAGTGGGGTGGAATATCTCTCATTTTGACTTGGGAGGCTGGGTAGATTTTATTTTTCTTTAAATACAAAAATTATTGATTTTTACTATTTGTATATAGAAAGATAAATTAAAAAAATTTTTTTACTATGAGTGTATATGAAACAAAACAATTTTATTTCTACTTACAGGACGCAATTTATTGATGATGCATACCAGGAAGTACTAGATCTGCTATTGCCATTAAATCTTGAGGTGATTGTTGAGCGAAATTTATCTTGGGAGTGGTACCAGGAAGTTCCTTGTTTTAATGTAAATGCTCAGCTAAAGCCCATGGAGGTAACTTTTTGATTTCTGTTTCTGCTTGTTGATTTCTGTTTCGTTGGTTAAAAATATTGCTTGGGAACATAAGATATTTTGGTGTAGATGTTACATATTGATCAGCTCTGTCAAAATTGAAATAGTAGCTATATTAACTTAGAATTCATTGAATGTTCTCCATTCATTTAGCAAACATTTAAATGGCTTCTCTGTGTTAGGTCCAATGTTATATATGGAGAGACAGTGGCAAAGAAGCTATGGCATTATCTCTGGCTTCATGGAATCTAACCAGTCTAATGCAAGGGTTAGCAGTCATGGTGTTAGAGGTGTGATAGTTAGACTATAAAAAAGTACATAGGCATGTAATTAAAGTAGTTATAAATTGTGGTAAATTCCATACAGGAAGCAAATATCAGATCTGATAAGTAGTCCGTTGGATATATTAATTTAGAACTTAGTGGAGAGGGCTAGGCTAGAAAAAATAATGTGAAAGTCATCAGCATCTAGATGGTATTTAAAGCCACGACAATATGTGAAATAACCTAGAGAAGGTCCTAGAAGAAATGGAAGAGGTTGACGATGAAAATGGCAAATGAGTCAGTTCCTTATGCATAACTTTACCTAGCTATTGCTTGATACTGCTTCACAGAACTCTAATGTAACTATGCAAAATTTCCTATCTTCCCTTTGACTGCATGGAGGTCAAAACTATATCACATGCTTTGCTAAAGTGATAGTAGCACATACTCTGTCTGGAAGGTTACTTTAAGAAGCCTACTCAGCAAATCCTCTTCCCTCCTCCCACCCCCAGTTTCCTTTCTATTTCTCTCCCCCCAAAAAAATGTATTCAAAAAGAGAAAACGATCATTTTTAAAGGTTTCAGATTTTAAAATTCAGAAATACATTTAGATTTTAAAACATGATCATCTCAACTTAAAATCCTTAAGCTCTTAGTGTATAAGATCATATTAGACTCCCTAACTTGTAAATGGAAACTATCTTCTTTATTTTTTTTTAAGATTTTATTTATTTATGAGAGAGAGACAGAGACAGAGCACAAGCGCACAAGTGGAGGTCAGAGGCAAAAGGAAAGGGAGAAGCAGACTCCCTGCTGAGCAGGGAGCCTGATGAAGGGGCTCGATCCCAGGACCCCTGGGATCATGACCTGAGCCAAAGGCAGACACTTAACCAACTGAGCCACCCAGGTGCCCCAGAAAGTATCTTCCTAAGATAAAAATTGAAGTCTCTCCATATTTTAAGACAACTGATAGAAACTTTTAAAACATAGGCAGCACGTTTTACCCAGCATACTGCACAGATCCTCTCCTTAGTAGGCCCAGGTCTTAGGCAGATCTCTGTGGGGCAGCAGGGACACCATTTTGCTCCCCTCTTCTCCAGGAATAATGCTTGCAGCATGTTCAGGTGATATTGCAGACCATCTGTAAAAGGGCTGGCTGCCCTCCAGGGCAGATGAAATTGGGTCTTTCACTGTCCTGATCCACCTGAATTGTCGGCAGGTATGGACCTGGGTCCACATATTTGACCCCTCCTGGATCAGGGAGAGGTTGGAATCAGTTACTCTAATGCATCTAGACTAAGTGCTGCATCTTGTGATTTCTCACTTGTCAGACATTTGGGAGTAGCAGGATAGCCTGTCCTGACATGTAGGAGCCATGGACCAGCAGTCCTGGGATCCTTATAGTTCTTGCAACTTCCTGGACCGAGCTGTTGGCAAGACTGAAGAGTGATCATTAATATCAATATTTGGGGGGCATTCAGTATACATGTACTAATTGAAAGACATGGTTTAGACATGGTTGTAATATTTAACTTCAGCTTGTTAATTTATATGAACATACTATTTTTGTAATACCAGATACATAATAAACACAAGGTGTCATGAGTAAGTGAAAACACTGGATTAGTATATCATCTTTGAAATATAGTCAAAAGGAATCCTGGTACAAATAAAACTCATTTTGTGGGATTAAAATTATTTCCTTGAGATGATTAAAACATATCAATTTAAAACTCATAGTTTTGTTTTGTTTTGTTTTGTTTTTTGTCTCACTGTATTTTAGTTCTCCAGAGAAACATAGTCAATAGGATGTGTGTATTTGTGTGTGTGTGTGTGTGTGTGTACACACACTTGGTCTGGATACAGTAGACTGACTTCTTGATGACTCAGTTTTAGCGTCTCCCTGACAGTGAGGATGAGGTTCAGGAGAGGTTAAAAATGTGGTCTCCTGAGGCAGGCTGCAACAGCTGTTAACTACTTGAGTGGATCATGAGGAACCAATTTCATCCTAGTTGGTGTGCCCGAGAAGGTGGCTGGGTACTTGTAGATGGTCTGTGCATCCTGTATGTATTCTATATACATATCATATATGTAACCTCTTGAATAATACTGGACCAAATATGTAGATCCTATGGTCTAGGCAAGTTGACGTAGAATTAACCATCATAGCTTTCGATATAGTTCTTATGTTGGTGATTTTAGGCTAAATTCACAACACATGGGGTTTTGAGTTAGTGCATGAGTTTAAGTGGAAATTAAGTCTCAGCTTCTTATACAATTAAATCTCAGCTTATACAATCAGGATATATTCTTTATACCTAGGACTCTTTGAGGTCCAAACTAAAAAATAATTCATATAAAACACACTGTGAATTATT
The DNA here is from genome assembly GCF_002201575.2 of Neomonachus schauinslandi. NCBI lineage: Eukaryota > Metazoa > Chordata > Mammalia > Carnivora > Phocidae > Neomonachus > Neomonachus schauinslandi. Next base: position 18,934,259 of record NC_058415.1, read on the forward strand.
TTTCATGATGCAAATCAATATTTTTGAGTAATTTGTATTTGTAAATTGGGGTGCTTAGTAAGTAAAAAAATGCAAAGTAGATAAATGAAAGTTCATTTTAAAGGTTTTAAATTATTAGATTAATTGATATGTTCATAAAAAAACTTATCATTCATAGTTTCATTGGTATTGACATCTAATTTATGTATTTCGCAAAGTACTAAGATCATTCATTTAGGAAACTGAATATCCTATTAGAAATATCTAATGCATTAAAAAATTGGTTTGTAGAGGACTAAAATGAAACACTTGCTTTTCAGAGTAAGAGAATTTCTAACTACATAAAGTAATAATGTTAAAATAAGCAAATCTTTCTTTTCACAGTTCATTCTTAGTCAAGAAGATATAACAACTATTTTTAAAACATTATATAGCAATATATGGTACGAAGAAGGTGGTGGTGCCTCATCTGCAGGAGTAAAAGATCAGAGTAGTGTTAATAGTGGAGCTACTAATGCTTCACACCATTTAGAAGGTATGTTCTTAACCTCAAATTAGCCTTCCCCTCTCCATCCCTAATCCCACGTTTCTTCCTCCCTCCTCTCCATTCTCTAGTTTTAAGTTTTTTGAAAATAAGATTTATGGATCTTTTATAATTAGCTAATCCAATCTGGGTATCTCTAAATTGTCTTTTATTAGGCATTCTGTTGATTTTATTTTTTCGTTGAATCAAAATTCCTAGTTGTATTGTGACAAAATTCCTTCGTATTTATTCTTGTTATCCCAAATGCCCTATACATCCTTATTTTCAATTTTTCTCCCCATTCCCCTCTTCTCTCTCATTCCTAGTGCAGCATATATCCCAGATGGAATATTTTATATTAGAAGTATCAAAATATTAAGGATGTCAAGAATGATCATTAGTAAATGATGAATTTCAACAAGTATCTGGAAGATAGATGGGTGTAATAGGGCAGAGGGAACTATAACGCAGAAAGAGGTTGTATCTAATATTGGATTTAATGTGGTGTGTGGAATCTGACTGGGTTCTAAATTAAGCACCAGCACATGAGAGAGAATTGGGTCACTTAAGGCTGCTGGGAGGACTGTGCTTCACAAGAATAGAGTTCTCATTTTGGGGGATCCTCAAACCTACTTACCTCCAAATGAAACCTATTAGTCTTCCAGACCCACTCTTGCAAAGCCCTGAGATAACACACACACCTTTTCCAGTCAGGGAGAATCCTACCACTAAAACAACCCTATGCTTATAACATTATAGGAAACTCTATTCTTACTGGGTAGAATAATCAGCCCAATCCTTTATTAAAATATTCATGGTCAGGTTAAGAAAATAGCAAGAACTTAATCATAAAAGAAACCAGGATAACAGAATACTGTTTTTTTGAGTGAAACTGAAATAATTCAGGTAACAAGAGAATGTAAACAAACAGAAAAACTCTAATTCATAATGAGAGGATTTTGAAAATATAGAAACTGAATCTTACCATCACTGTCTTCCACCCTCTCAAGATAAGAGTTCTTGGAACCCAAAAATATGATGGGTGAAATTTTGAAACAGAACAAATGCAGTAAGCATGAGGTTAAAATGTAAGTACTGAGTAGGAATATATAGTTGATGTAATCTCCCATGACACAGCAGAAAAATAAGCCACAGAGACATAAAATGAGATAAAACTTAAGAAGTATAGACCTTTCAAAAGTTCAAAAGTTTCAGAACAAAAGCAAGCTGTTTATTAGGGGCTTGGGAAAAAAGTGATTGGAATCAGATTATCATGAAAAAAACTGGATGGGATGGAGTAGATGGATGATTAAAAGACGATGGAGCACTATAGTCAGATTTCTAAGGAAAATGATTTTGAAGTTAGGATTCTATATATAGTCAAACCATAAAACGTGAAAACACAATAATTCTCAAATTTCTAGTGACTCAAAGTTTACTTCTTTCATACTCATTCCTAAAGAAATTAGTTTGAAAATATAATCTAGCAAAACAAACAGGGAATCCAGGAGAAAGGAAAACATGGGATCCAAAAACAATGGGCCTCCTCAGAAGTCCATTGAAAAGGAATCCCAAAATTTTCTGTTTTATTGGCCTAGAAAGTCCTTGGTTTGCCATAAGAAAAATTTTAAAAGGGGCGCCTTTGTGGCTCAGTCATTAAGCGTCTGCGTTTGGCTCAGGTCATGATCCTAGGGTCCTGGGATCGAGCCCCACATTGGGCTCCCTGCTCCACGGGAAGCCTGCTTCTCCCTCTCCCACTCCTGCTTGTGTTCCTGCTCTTGCTATCTCTCTCTCTGTCAAATGAATAAATAAAATCTTAAAAAAAAATTTTTTTTTAAAGTTGAAGAATGTCTTTAAAAAGAAAGATAGCGTAAATTTCATATAATATATAGAATGAGGGATTAATTAACTACATAAGTGATATGGAAAAGATGACATGTTTTTGGTTCCTAAGAAGAGAGAAATCTCTACCAAATAGTGTAGTCTAGTCTAGAAATGAAGTGGATTAAGATTTTGCACAAGAGATTTTCTTCTTTTTTGAGAGTTGGACTAGTGATGTAGCAGCAGAAAAAAGTGTTATGATAAACTGTTAATTCTCTTCATTGAAAATTATCACATAGTTATAGTTAACACATGGAAAACTTACTGTGTAAATAAGAATGTAATTAACACATGTTAACATAGAGATTAAGACATAACTGCCCAAAGCTGGAAGATAGGAGAGATAGAGGAAGTGGTAAGGACTTAAATAGTGGGGAGTGTAAAGATAATGTCTAAAACGAAATGAAAAATAGACATTTAAATACATTACAGTTTTAATAATTTTCTTGAAATTTGCACATACTCCAAAATAGAAGGAATAAGGTAATGAATCCACACATACCCGTCAACACAGTTTCAACAACTGGTGTCACGTGGCTGCCTTTATCACAGCTTTAACTCTGCATTTTCTTCCCCCACCCCATTAGATGATTTTAAAGCAAATCTCAGATGTTATACCTTTAATTGGTATTTAAGCAGTAAGAACTTTACTTTTTATTTATTTTATTTATTTTTTTAAGATTTTATTTATTTGAGAGAGAGAGAGCAAGAGTTGGGGCGAAGGGCAGAGGGAGAAGCAGACTCCCTGGGGAACCCAGTGTGGGGCTCGATCCCAGGACTCCGGGATCATGACCTGAGCCAAAGGCAGATGGTTAACCGACAGCCACCCAGGTGCCCCAGAACTTTACTTTTTAAATGTAGTCATAGTAACATTATCACAGTAATATATCCCATTAGCTATACTTCCTGTAAACCATGAATATCCTGGTAGGCTTCATTTTCTCCTGATTGTCTCAGAAATGTTTTTTTAAAAATTTGTATTTTTTTTAACAATGATAAAGGGATCAATTCACAAAAAAGATCCAACAACTTTAAATGTACTGTAACTAATAACAGAGCTTCAAAACATGCAGCAAAAATTGACAAAACTAAAGGAAGAAATACACATACACAGAATCAGTGGTGGATTTAGCATACCACTCTTAGTAATTGATAGAATATAGACAAAAAAGTCAGAATATAGAACATTTGAACACTTAACAAACTGACCTGACATTAGTGTAATACTACACTCAGTAATTGCAGAATGCACTTTTTTTTTTTAAAGGGCTCTTGGAATATTCACAAGGATAAACTGTTCTGGGGGGCCATGAAGTTTTCTGGTCATATGGAATTAAATTAGAAATCAGTAGCAATAGGGTGTCAAGAAAGCTTGAAATACTTGGACATTAAATAAGTTTTAAATAACCTGTGAGTCAAAAAAGACAAGGGAAATTAGAAAAGTGTTTAGGCTGGAAGGTAATGAACATAAAATCTAATAAAAACTTGTGGGATGCAACTAAAGCAGTGCTGAAAGAACTTTGTAGCTATAAGGGATTTGATGAGGAAAGAACAAGAGTTTAAGAGATTAAATCTTTTGCCTAGAGAAAAAGAAGAGCAAATTAAATCCAGAGTAAATAAAAGGAAGCAGTAACACAGATAAGAGTAGAAATCAACGGAAGAGAAATAGATATACAATGGAGAAAATTAGCAATGTCAGAGATTGTTTTCTTTGGAAAAAATTAATAAATTTGATAAACCCTTAGGACAAGGGAGAGAGAGAGAGAACAAATTATCAGTATCAGAATTAAATAGATATTGCAGATTGTTATCAGGACAATAAGGGACTATTATGAATAATTTTGTGAGAATGAATTCTACAACTTGTTTGAAATGGACAAATTTCCTGGAAAACACAAAGTTGCCAAAACTGACATAAGAAGAAATAAGACATCTGAGTAGCCCTGTATCTGTTAAAGGAATTGAATTCCAGTGATAAATTCTATTAAATACTGAAGTTTGAAATAATACCAGTGTTACACAAACTCATCTGGAAAATAAAGAGGAAACAATTCCTTGGCCATTTTCTAAAGCAAGCATTACCCTGGTAAAAAAAAAAAAAAAAAAAAAAACTTTTCAAAAAAAGAGTATCACACACCAATATCCTTCATGAACACAGACATGGAAATTCTTAACATATTAGCATACTAAATCCAGCAATAAGGATATAGGATATTTCATCTTGACCAGATGAGAATTATCCCAAAATGCAAAGTTGGTTTGACAGTCAAAAATCAATATAATAAACCAAATTAATAAAGAGGGAAAAAATCATATCTCAATAGATGCCGGAAAAGCATTTGACAAAATTCTGCACCTATTTGTGATGAAAACTAAGAATATCTAAAAGGCATACTTAATGCTGAAGTGTTAAGTTTTCCCCCTAAAGTAGACACAAGTCAGAAATGTCCACAATCATCATACCAGGTTAACTCATAGTCATGGTCAGGGTAATAAGGCCAGGAGAAGGATTAATAGATCTAAAGAGTAGAAAGAAGTAAAAATGCCTTTGAGTAGGTAGCCAGGAAAAAACCCAAAACAAAGGGCAAAAAAAAATACTGTGAAAAACAAAGATTTATACTATCTGATTTCAAAATTTGCAGTAAATCTAAAACAACAAGTTAACACAGATTTTTAAAAGAGTCCAGGAAAGACACAAGTAGAGTCAACTGATTTCCAACAAAGACTAGTCAATAGGGAAAGGATAAACCTTTTAACAGGAAAAATTGAACCTTGTTCCTTAATGCCATACACAGAAATTAATTTGAGGTGGATGAAAGACATATATTTGAAAGCTAAAACTTTTAAGCTTCTAGAAGAAACCATAGAAGAGTATCTTCATGATCATGGGATCATAAAACACTAATCATAAAAAGTTTATAGACTTCATAAACCTTTTTAGCTTCTCCTTATCAAGAGATGGTATCAAGATTGTGAAAAGTGAGGCCTCAGTCTGGTATACATATTCATGATATGTGTATCTGACATTGTTTTCATATCTAAAATACCTGAAAACTCATTGAAATTAGTAACTTAAACTAAAATAATTACCAGATGAGTTGGAAACTTGGGGAAAGGATGATATATTAAATGGAAAGTAAGCAGATGAAAATGTGCTAACATAGTTACTTATCAGGAAAACTTCACTTTACCAGATGAGTCAGATTTTAAGACTGACAGCTGCAAGTATTGATGAGAGTTTGAAACAACTGAGACTCAGGTAATGCTGTTGGGAATGTGAAATAGTATAACTACTTAGAGTTCGGCAATTAACATATATCTACCCTGTGACAAACAATTCCAGGTCCAAGTATTTCTTCTACCCCCTCCAAAATAGGTGTATATATACACTAAATGACTTAGGAATATTTGTAGCAGATTTATTCATAATCGCTTAAATATGGAAACAACCCATATGTTCATCAGTCTAGAATAGGAAAATTGTGTATTTTCATAGACTGCGTAAGAAAGCGTTAACTACTGATACGTGTGACAGTGTGGATGAATGTCAGAAATATGTTAACTGCCTGAAGCCAAACATGAAACAGGTTTTACTTTAAATGTTACTCTATGTAGAATTTAAGAACAGACAAAACTAATCTTTGTAATTAAAATTAGAATGGTAGGGAGGTTGGGGAAGAGCTGGAAAAGGGTATGAGAGAACTTTCTGGAATGATGTAAATATTCGGTATCTTAATGGGAGTGTTGGTAGCATGGATGTACAAAATCTCATTAAATTGTTCAGCTAAGATCTACATATTTCACTGATGTAAATTTTACCTAAATTAAAAATAAGTTACGTGATGTGGTGGCACTGGTCTCTGCAGTTGGGTAGCATGATAATTAGCAATTGCTATGTTTTAATAAAAAGCCCGTTTAAAATATTCCATGTACATATAATGCCTTGACTCAAAATGTAGAATGCAGGAAAGAATGAATTTTGGATCCTCCTTTTCAGTGGAACAGTTGTTTAAAATATCTAAAATATCTTCTTTGGTTTTAGTTTTTTGAAGTAAAATTTGAATATTAAAGTATGCGCCAGGTAATCTAGTAAGTATTTTATACATGCTCTTTTATTTAATCCCCAAAACAAACCCAGTGGTTAGTTCTATTATTCTCACCTTACAAAAATGGAAACGGAGGCACCAAGTGTTTTATTTCTAAGCTATTATGGAAAGAATCCTAAGCTGGGAGTTACTGAGTTCGACTTCTGAATTTTCTAATCTTTATTATTTTGTTGAGTAACATTCTCTGAAAATTCTGTTAAACCTGTTTAAAACCTATTTTAATGACTTCTACCTTTCTTGACTTTTTTATCCAATAACTTTTAACTTTTCCAAGGAACAACTGTAGTGACTGCTGCCGTGGTGGAAATACATTCACAGGCCTCTCAAGTTAAGACAACACTGAATATGAGCTTCAGGACCGACTATCTCACCATGGTACTGTATAGTCCAGGTCCTGAACAGGTGAGTTAGGGAGAAAAGAAAATATTTTCTCACATGATGAAAATTATATAGGTGAATGCTTATTATTAAAGTAACAGTTGTTAATATTTCGTATATATTTTGGAGTCTCTTTTCCTCTGAAAAATGTTCCTGATCATTTCACTTTAATAACGGATTTAACCATTACCCTTTTAAGATGAGTTATCTTTCCTATAGGCAGCGATGTAAAAAATAAATTTTTAAATTAAATTTTTTTTGGACTTTTATTAGCAAGCCCTATGGAGATAGAGAAGGTGGTAGTTTGTATCTTAAAATATGTATTAGACTTTGTTTTTGTGTAAAATTTGTATTGATTTCCTCTTCCACAGACTTCCTTTACAGATGTTCGTGATCCTTCTCTGAAACTTGCTGAATTTAAGTTGGAGAATATCATAAGCACTGCAAAAATGTATACAGATGACTCAACATTTTCTTCCTTCTCATTAAAAAACTGTATTTTAGATGATAAAAGGTCCCATGTCAAGAAGGCAACTCCTAGGTAATAGTGTTTTACTTGAGAAATGTTTGATAATATTTTATAAAACATATTCCTAAAGTTGCATGTTTGTTTTCTGGGTACATCCCAAGATCTTCAGAGCTTCAATTTAATGGAGTTACGGTTCTCAGTCAACATTTAAAATGTCCTGGTTCAGTTATGTGCTGTTCTTACTGGATGGTCAGTGGAGTTAAGTAAAAATAATCAGTGCAATTAAATTGGATTTTTAAATTAATCTCTATTATCTAAATTATTGATCTCTGCAAGTTGTAAACATGAAAACATGAAAAATTAAGGGAAAACATGAAAAATTAAGACAAATATGCTGAGATTCTAAGTTCTAATTTCTTACAGAGTACTTCCTAGTTTATGAAACAGTTGTGCTCCGGAAGTTTCTAAGTCTGTTGTTTGAAGTACTTTGTGATCTTCCTAGGAGAAATAACTTCAGAATGCTGGTTTGCTGTTAGTAAAATGGATAAGAGGTCTTTTGCCTTTTATTGGTGTGTTTGGTTATTTGTAAGATACTCACAGGAATTGTTATTGTGTTTTTCAGAATGATAGGACTGACAGTCGGGTTTGACAAAAAGGACATGATGGATGTAAAGTATAGAAGAGTCAGAGATGGTTGGGTGACTGATTTAGTCCTTCAAGAAACATATATTTGTGCAAGTGTGGAATTTCTGCTGACAGTTGCAAATGTCTTTCTTGAGGCCTACACCACAGGCACTGCTGTAGAAACCAGTGTTCAAACATGGACTGCTAAGGAAGAAGGTTAGTTATTAGCCAAAATATTTCGTATCTGTATTACTGAAGTGCTACAGTAGCGCTCACCATTGATTACCTTTCTAGATGATGAGGTTAAGTGAATCTCAGTATCTCTGTCAAATAATTAAATAAATACCTTTAAAAAATAAAAAAAATAAAATTTTTATTTTTCAGAGGTAAAAGGAAAACTTAAATGTGCTTTCTGGTAGAATGCGCAGTTTGCCTGTTTTTCAGGATGTAAATGTATACTGGGTTCACAAATTATGAGACCTATATTAGAATAAGCAAAATATACTTCCCCACAGGCAGCAATTTCAAAGAATTTTTTTGACGGAAACAGGTAGGGAGAATAACCAACCATTACTTTTCATAATTAAAGATAATATTGTAACTTAAATTTCTCTTTTATTTTTGTTATTTTTATAGCTCTCCACTATCTTTTACATATTTCATTCATTGTGGTAGAGCAGTAGTAGTATCAAGGTGAGAGCTGGAAACTAAGTTTCCAGCTCTGCCATTAAAGGGTTTTTTCCCCCACATTTTTAAATGTTCTGAAGACTATAGTATCTTGAACTCTTAAACTAAGAAAATTGCAGTAGATTCCTTTGGGATCGAAGATTCTTTTATTTTTTTTTACTTGAAAAAACATTTTCTCACAAATAGTTACTCATAAACAATATGTATAGCAAAGATTTATAAATATTTTAAAATGTGAACTTATTTTTGTTTGTATTTAGTATCTGTACAGGAATCAGAGAAGTGGGAAGTTAATATTATTATTAAAAATCCTGAAATTGTGTTTGTGGCTGATATGACAAAAAGTGATGCTCCTGCATTAGTCATTACAACACAATGTGAAATTTGTTGGAAAGGTGACCTTGAGAATAATACAATGACTGCTGCCATTAAAGATCTTCAAGTGAGAGCATGCCCATTTCTTCCAGGCAAGAGGAAAGGCAAAATCACGACTGTGAGTTTACTCTTTCATTATCTGCTTAATTGTAAACTATTTTGGATTTAGTATATACCACTTTAGAAAACTACCTGAATACTTTTACCTTTTTTTCTTCTCAGAGAGCCTAGTCTATATTATTATTACACCAGCTTTGAAACTCTTTCCTTTCCCCAGTTGCTCCTCGGTGTTGTATGTATTTGTGGGAATAGTTGAAGATGTTGTTTTCATCTGGACACTTGTCCAAGACCTCACCGCGGCTTTCTGACCACATCAATTCCTCTTAGGTCTTTGAGACTTTCTACCAGTTGTTTGCTTTGTTGTTTCAGTTTTATAATTTTTAATCTTTTTCTCCCATCTGGACATTTTTGCTCAGATATGTTTTTTCTTTTCTACATATAACTTATTTGAACATTCAGCCATTTGCTTTAATAAACATGATATTTACGTTTTACTCTCTGATAGCCTCTTGGCCTTCCACCTCTTCATAACTGATTAGTTTATTTCTTCAAAGACATACATCTTTTTCAACTACCTATTACTTCTACTACTCATATAGAACACTTATAAAATGTGTAGACGTCTGCAAGGAGTAGTGGAAGCATAAATGTAGTAGTAGCATAAATACCATCAACATGGAAATATAAGCTATAATTGTGTTATAAGTAAATACATATATATTAGGATACAAGAGAGTTTATTTTCCTAGTTTGCAAGGCTGATGGCTCACCACTAAGAAAAGAGGAAATAGAAATGGAGGGGATATGGATTCTCTTTTAGGTTATAATTTAGAAATTTTACATATATTTCTTTTATTTGTATCTGGCTTTGTTAAAAGACAAAATCCGACCAAGTAAATTTGACGATCTAATTGGCTTTATTAAGCAGTTCATGCATTTGGCTGCATTCCAGAAGCTCCTAGGTAGGAGTTCTATAAAATGAAGATTCTTTATAGGAAGGAGGATGGGGCAAGGAAGTTATTAGCAGAAGAAAGGGTTGTCTCAGACAAGGTCATGTTCCCTAAGGGGGAAAAGAGGGAGTCTTCTTAGTGGATTAAATTATCATCCTTTGGGGGATGGAGAAGGGTCTGTGTGACAGACTACCTCATTGGTGCAGGACAAAAAATTCCAGATCGACTAAGACTGCATTTCTGGGGAAGGTTGAGACGGCATTTAGGTTAAGTATTAAGTTTAGTGATTTAGCCTAGCATACATGACTCCATCTTGATCCCGTGGTTTTCTTTTTAACAACTGGAACTTAGCTGTATGACCACACTTATCTTCACAAAGGGTTGGGGAATGTGGTCTTTTTTTCTGAGCTACCTTTTGCTCGGATAAAACTTCTATTTCTATAGAAGAGGAGTTTCATGAGCTCGCTGTGAAGGCGCACACACAACTTGTGTCTTTCCACAACGTCAGCTTTATTCAATCATAAAGCAAAGTTAAATCACAATTAGAAAGCGGGTTCAGGATTCCAAACTCAGTGACAATTCACCATATGATTAAACTTGGCTCCTTACACAGCACACAAAGCAGGACAGAAGACAAACCGCCCAACAGACGAGGTAGCAGAGGGGTGCAGGAACTAAATGCGAAGTCAGTCTGTGGGCGTGCAGTTGAGATAAGGCCTCTGTCTGGCCCAGGTCAGCGCTTGGCACTTACTGCTTCTGATGCTCAAGCAGGGAAGGATCTCGGTTCTGTTTGGAGATCCACTGGGCAGAGCCTTCGGGGACAGTTGCCTTTTTTAAGTGGTCAGGTCTGAAGAGTCTGACAGTTTGCTGCCCAAATCCTCCCCTTTTCAAAGGGATTTAATCAGTTTTGGGTCTCTGCAGACCTCCTCTGGTTCTGCTGCTTATCAGTTCCGGAGTGTCAGCTGACATCGGTCCCGCCAGTATCTCCTAGCTGCAGTGCCTTTAACGGCTTGCGTCGTTGCTGAGCACAGGCTCCTGCTTGACATGAGAGACTCCATTTTGCTCCCACAAGGAGATATCAGGTAACAATTAGAGGTCCTGCCCTATTGGTTCACTCAGAGGTTTCTTCCTTTTTCCACACAAATAATTCATATTTGTCTTTTCTCACCTATAGAACATATTCCTCTCATCCTTAAGGGATACAGTCTCAGAGTCCAGGATCTTTAGGTGATAGTTTTCTTTGTTCAGTCTGCTGTGACTTCTCTTTTTTGATAATCTATTAACTAATAGACAAATAAGCCACGGCATTTCAGCAAACACTCCATCACCATACACACAACCACTATATAATGGTGGTATAAGGACAGGATAATTGCAATTTAAAAACCCCTTCAGAAAAGTAAGAATGGGGAGCACTTGGTAGTCACTTATCCATAACGATTATCACCTTCTGAGCAGAAATGTGAAAACTTGAAGCTCTTGCAATGGAGTCAAGTTCCTGGGAGAGCCCCTGTTGGAGTCTTCCATTTTCACTCCCATGGAAAAACATGGTCATTTCCTCAGGTGGCCCCAGCTTTCCCCTCTAAAAGATTTTTTTTTAAAAACCATTATTCTCTGTAGACACATCTGAAGTGGCTATTGTCTTTTTTTGGGAGCTGCAATGTTTTCACAGCTTACTTCCTACTGAGTTGGTTACTTGGAGATTGCTCTAGCAGTTGAATTAACAAAAGGCTTTTTTGTATGGCTGATAATGGTTTTTTTGGCAGTTTTTCATTCCTTGAACATTTAGTTTAGTTCTAGGTAGTTCCAGGTGTAAGCAACCATAACCAAAGAATGCATTCATTCATTTATTCTAGAAAACTCCTGTTTTATTTACTAATCTCTATATTCTACTGATTCTGCCTTCATCTTGATTTAGTAAAGGCTACTTTAGGAATAAGTTTGGGCAAGGGGGACAGGCACCATCTGTACTCTATAATTTTTGTTGTTTTTGCCACGGGCTAGTTCCCATGTTTGATTTTAACAAAAATTGCCAGAGAAAGACTAGGAGCCGCAGTCTTACCTCTTGCTGAGGCTACTCTTAGACCCTGAGTCTCCTCAGCATTTTCCTTTCTCTTGTAGGGCTTTGCAAACAGCAGAATGAAGGAGCTAATAAATAGCAACATTCTGAATATTCTAAACCTGTCTGGCAGTAGGCTTTTTTCTAAAGTACATTGTCTGCCTTCCTAGGTATCACCAGTAGTAGCAGTTTCACCAGATATTTTGCTGTGGCATTGTTAAAGTCATCAGCTTTGTATTTTTGTAGCCGGCAGGCAGGGGTGCAAGAGCACCTGGCTCTGGGGTCCCAAACAGACAGCGTTTGGCCACTGGCCACTTGCACAATCCAGAGGCAGAGACATGAGTGGCGTTGAAACAAGGAAGGAATTTATTTCAATGAGGCCAACACCGAGAACACAATGGGCCAGTATCTCAAAGGTTGTCTCCAAAGTGCCAAAAACGTTTCTAGGTTTTATATAAAGAAAAAGCGGGGCAGAGGTCGTGGGTCCATGCAGGTGGGCGGTAAAGGTCAGGTCGATCATTTTCTTGGGGTCAGTCACTTGGGGTCTTGTTGGTTCAGGGCATCCTCTCTGCTTAAGGGGGTAGTTTCAGTTCCCATCAGGGAATGCTTTGCTCCCAAGGTCTTTTGCCTGAGTTAAGAAATAACATGGACAGAAAAACTTAATCATTTAGAAAGTACAGATAGAGGTCAAAATGGAGGTAGTTGATGTCCTTTCTCATTTTAAAATATCCCATGCCCATTAAGTTGCTAAATCAGTCAACTATTTTGACTTTGTTACAGTGGTGCCAACTTCTAGGTATGAAATTCTGTATTAGGATATTAGGCTGCTGTAACAAGAGATACCCCCCCTCCCCCAATGAAGTAGCAAAAGCATGGTTTAATTACATTTAAAAGATTCTTTCTTTCCATTTTATTGCTGGGCTATTCCTAGGATGTAACTTAATCTGCTTGTTCAAAGAAATTGATTTTTTCTTCTTGGTCCCATTCTGTTGACCATTTTTGAAATTGCTGACCATTCCACTCTATCTAGCAATAGCCTTCTGCTTAGTAATACAGCTCAAGAATTTGACAAACAACTTGAAGGTAAATCACTTCCAAGATTTGAGAGAACTTCTCTGTCCCTCCCCACCTCCCACCCCTTGGGGACTTTGCAAGGTTGCCTTGGTAGCTTGCTTCTTTCTACTTTGAAGCAGACTTTTTTAACATCACTTTCAACGTGTAGATGGATTATTACTGTGCTACAAGTTGCTTCCTTCACAGATGGAAATAGAAGTCTAGGGAAGGAGATTTTTAGCTGGGTAACCATGTGTTAAGGGAAACTTCTAAGATTATAGGGAATTTTGAGAAGTGTATTTATGGCCAACCAGCAGTTTTGGCCACATACATTTTGATAAGTTTTGTTAGTGGAACTTTAATTGATATTGTATTCATTTTATGTTAAAAAAAAGTTTCTTAATTTAATATTAATTGGGGTCCATGGATGCTTAGTAGAACTTCATGAAAGTTTTAAAAATATATGTAAAGTGTTGTAAACATGTATTTTTCAAAAAGAGAATTTATTTAATTTTCAAGGGATATATGGCACCAAAGTTTTCTACCCATTTTAACATATGGGATATTCTCATCTTTGCTTCCTGCAGAGTATAAATTTATATTTGACCTTATTTCATCCACTAAGGTTTTATAATAATTTCTGAATAAATTCCAAAATCCTAGTAAAAACTAAATCATGATCTACATATTGAATTTATTTTATATCATCATAAATAGCTGTCAGCTTTTTTTTTAAGTTTTTATTCAAATTCAGTGTAATATTGTTTCAGGTGTACGGTATGGTGATTCAGCACTTCCACACAACACCCGGTGCTCATCACAACAATTACACTCCTTAATCCCCATCACCTGTTTAACCCATCCCCTCACCCGCCTCCTCTCTGGTAACCTTAGGTTTGTTCTCTATAGTTAAGAGTCTATTTCTTGGTTTGCCTCTTTCTCTCTCTCTCTTTTCTTCCTTCCCTTATGTTCATCTGTTTTGTTTCTTAAATTCTTAAATGAGTGAAATCATATGGTATTTGTCTTTCTCTGACTGACTTATTTCACTTAGCATAATACTTTGTAGCTCCATCCATGTCGTTGCGAATGGCAAGATTTCATTCTTTTTGATGGCTGGGCTGTCAGCTTTTTGTTTTTTAAAAGATTTTATTTATTTGAGAGAGAGAGAGCACGAGCTGGGTGAGAGGCAGAGGGCGAAGTAGACTCCCCGCTGAGCAGGGAGCCCAATGCCGGGCTCAGTCTCGGGAGTCCAGAATCATGACCTGAGCTGAAGGCAGACGCTTAACTGACTGAGCCACCCAGGTGCCCCTGGGCTGTTAGCTTTTTTAACGAATTTATCTTATTCTATAATTTTCCTAAACTTGTTACCTGTACTAATATTTTTAATGATGTTAGATTTTCTAAAAATCACCTGTAAAAGTAACATTGTTCCTTGAATGACAATAATGATTTGTCCTCATTGTATTCCCGTTATTGTTAGGTGATATTAGTATTATTTTAATATTTGCTTGTGAATTTATATATGCAACCTTTAGCATGTTGAGAAATTTTTCCTAATTTTGAAAGAATCTTAATTATGAATAAATGTGGAATTTTACTGAGTGCTTACTACCATCTATTGAAAGAAGTATATTTTTACTGTTCTTATAATAAATTACATTAATAGTTTTTCCTATGGCATATTAGCCTTACATTTATGGGTAAGATACCCTAAATTGGAGACTATTTTAATTTCTTCTGTATTTTGTTAAAAGTACCTTAGGGGATTCTATAATAGAAGACTAACTCTCCTGTAAGAGTGAGGGGGCAATTTATAGTGAGCTCTTGTGAGTTTCTGTAGATGTTTTCTATAGCCTAAGATTGCTTCTTTGAAGAGGAAGCAGTAGCAGCAGGAAAGGAATGCATCGGTAGTGAAAATCACATAAGACTGGGAGCAGTTAGGTGAGCGAGTAGGAAGGAGAAAAAAAATGATAGAAATAGCACTGAAATCACAATGGTTATAGTTGAAGACAATACTAGGAAAACAGTTCCATTTTAAGAAATGATTTTACATCATTAAATCCATCTATATGTACTGTGTTACAACTTGACTGTAATGCAGTTTTGGCATAAACACATTTACTGTTAATTACCAGCTACATTTTTAATCGTCAATAACTAGACTTGAAAATAAAGAAATTGGGTAAGGATCAACATATACCTTCGTATTTATTTTGGAAAGGGGCTATTACGAAAAGTTTCTAAGTTATAGAAAAACTTTTATATGTATAATATTTTTTGGTTTTGTTTTGTCTTATGTGAGATGAAGAGATAACACAAATTTTATGTTGAAAATCTTGGATCATGTATTGTAAAGTGGTTATAATTTTCTGTCCTTGAAGTTTAAGAAATAATAAACTGAATATTTATGTACTGGTTGATCTTGCTAATTTTATTAGAATAATGGTAGATTTTAATGTGATTTCTTTGGGGAATGGGTTTGGATGTCATTTTTTTTTCACTTGATTTATTCTTCATTGTCTGTATAAGCAGAACTCTTAAGATGGCCCCCAAGATTTCTATTCCCTGTTGCATGTGCCCAGTATGGTCTTCTCTTGAATGTGTATAGGATCGTAAATGTAATTAAGTCACTAATCAGTTAACTTTGAGTTAATCAAAAAGAGATTCTGGGTGGGCCTAACCTAATTTTTTAAAATGGTGAAACACCAAAATGATGGTTTCCTGCTGACCTTGAAGGAGCAAACTGGGGAGAAGACCACATGGCAAGAACCTGTGACTGACTAGTAGGAATAGAAAATTTTTTTTTTTTTAAAGATTTTATTTATTTATTTGAGAGAATGAGAGACAGAGAGCACGGGAGGGAAGAGGGTCAGAGGGAGAAGCAGACCCCCCGCTGAGCAGGGACCCCGATGTGGGACTCGATCCTGGGACTCCAGGATCATGACCTGAGCCGAAGGCAGTCGCTTAACCAACTGAGCCACCCAGGCGCCCGACTAGTAGGAATAGAAAGCAGTCTCTGGCCAACAGCTAGCAAGCAAATGGAGATCTCAGTCTTAGGGCCACAAAGACATGAATTGTACCAACAACCTGAAGGAGCTCGTTTTTACGAGCAAAATAAAATTTTACTATATTAAATAAAACACATGGATGAGATAAAATATGGATGAGAAGTATCTCATCCATATATGATGAGATAACAGATTTCCCTAGTCAAACCTTCAGGTGAGGACAACCAGGTGACTGACACCTGATTTCAGCAAGATTCCTGACTCATGAAAACAGGGAAATAATAAATTTGTGTTAAGTTACTAGGTTGGTAGTAATTTGTTAGGCAGCAGTAGGAAACAAATACAGATGTTTGTCCCAGTAGCAAGATGGTGTTGTAGCAGCTATTTCGAATGTGGGAGCAGCTTTAGAGTGGGCAGTATGCAAATCTGGAGGAATTTTATGGAGATGGGTAGACAAAACCTCAGTTGGGTTGAACAGACTCTTGGTAGGAATATGGTCGTTGATGATGCTGCCAACAGAGGGCCTACAAGGAAGGTGAAAGACGTGTTATTGGAAATTAAAGGGATGGCCTGAAATGTAGTGACAAAGAGCTTTACAAAACTGTGTCTTATAGTTGTCTGGAAAGCGGAACTCCTAAGTGACAAACATGGATATAAAGCTAAGGAGATTTCTGAGCTGCCTGATTCAAAGATGTTGCCTGATTTCTTATTGGTAATAGTAAAATGCTAGAGCGGAGAGATGAATTGAAGAAGAACAGTTAAACAAAAAGAACCAGAGAACCAGGACTTTATGATTTTGACATTTCTTAGCCTTCCAAATGGCAGAAGATGCTTAAAGTCAGAAATGGCTGTCAAAAATGTAGCATAGAGAAGAGACTGTGTGATTGTATAAATTTTTCCTAAATCTTAGGTCAAAAAATCATGGTGTTCAGACACACAGAAGGCCCTTTCAGATCTTCTCAATCACACTGAGGCTTCTAGGAATCATAAAGGTGTCATCCTTTAGCTGTCTCAGCAGGAGACCATGATTATCTCAAAAAGATCAGTGGATGTTGCTTTTGTCTAATGGAGTAAAACCTTGTGAAATTTACAGAAGGCCCTCAAGGTTCTTGAGAAAATGATTTTAGCAGAAACACTGCCGGCATGGACTGGGAGGGACAGGGAGTACAAAATGGAGAGTGACTCTTTGGACCCCCAAAATCCTACTGGTGGGAAGCAGGATGATAAAACTACTGGGTTACAAATTTATGCTACCTTTTCTAGAAAAGGGAGGATGGTTCAGAGGGTAGAGGTGAGAGCCACAGACAGTTGTTCCTAGTCTTTGAAACCTTATCAAGAAACTCATGGACCTGGCTGGATTTCAGGTTACTTTGGGCTAGTGACTTCTTTTGACCTTCCATTTTCCCCATTTAAACTGGAATATCGGTAATGTTATCCTGTGACTGCCCCACCATTCTATGTTGGGAAGATGGGAGCAGATACCTCCTCTTCCTTTCACAGATCGTAAAAGGGAAATTGTGCCCAGCAGCTGTACTTAATAGATTACACCCAGGCACTTCATCAGCACCTGTGCATGATTTAGATTTTAGATCTTGAGCTGATCAGAGATGAGATTTTGGATTTTTGCATCAGTGAGAAATAAATATAGCTTTTCCTATATGGATTATCTTGTTTCAACTTTATAATGGAGAAAATTTTACTATATTAAATAAAACACATGGATGAGATAAAATATGGATGAGAAGTGTCTCATCCATATATGATGAGATAACAGATTTAGATGATGAGATTTTAGACTCTGGGCTATTATGAGGCTGTTAGAAACCTTAGGAGGTGAGTTGCATTTGAGACCGATGTGAGTCTTTAGGGGCTAGAGGGGAGAATTCTACCACAGAGAAAACTTCAGTCAATTTATGATTATATTAAGAGTTATTTAGTAAATCTAATGTATTTATAATTTTTTCCTCATCTTTTGTAGCTTTTCCTGTATAGATTATTTCGTTTCAACTTTATAATGGAGAAAATTTTATTATATTAAGTAAAATAAAATACATAATACAAGTTTTATGGGGTTTTTTATATTTAAGCATATTTAAGATCTTCTTTGACTTAACTGTTTTATTAGTATTGCTGTTGTTAATACTTTCTATTAGAAATGATAAGTATAAAAGAATAGTGTCATTGAGTCACTTGTGTTTTTAAAAAGTTACTTTAACTTGTTTTTTTAACATAGCTGTTACTGGGAATGTCTTTAAATAAAACTATTTTAGAACAATGTTAATTTGGTGTATTGAATTTTCTCTTGTAGGTTTTGCAGCCCTGTGACTTGTTCTATCAAGCTACTCAAATAGGTACAGATCCACAAGTGATTGATATATCAATAAAGTCCCTCACACTAAAGGTAAGTTAAAATGTAATCAGTTATTCATATCTTTAGGGCATCTTTTAAAAAAGTAGTAAAACCTAGAAATAAGCAATTATTATATCTTTTAATTGTTAAATAAAGAAAAGCTAAAAAAATAAGTCTTTTAATTGTTAAATATATCAAGTCTTTAAATTGTTAAATAATATTCCTGTTTAATTGTTAGTTTTAACAATAAATTGTTAATTGTTAAAATAAATTTTAAATGTCATTTAAAACTAAATTTTAAAAAAGTTAAATAATACTTTTGCATGAAAGTATACATGCAAAAAATGAAGCAGTTATATTTTTGAAAGTATTTTTATGTGACACATTATTTTCAGTGTATTTAATACACATTTGAATGTTGTATATTTTATTATTGGTGTGTGACTTCTTCTGTAGTTAACATCTAACATTGCGATGGTATACATAGTTGAACATACACTTAGTCAATCTAATATCTGTAAGATTCAGGTAAATATTTTAGAAATTGAAATTAGGGGCACCTGGGTGGTTCAGTCGATTAAATATGCAACTGTTTCTTAACTTTAGCTCAGGTCATGATCTTGGGGTCATGGGATTGAGCGCCACATCAGGCTCCGCACTCAGCAAGGACTCTGCTCCAGATTCTTTTCCCTTCTCCCTCTGCCCTTTCCCCAACTTGTGCGCGTGTGCACAATCACTCTTTCTCTCTCTCTCTTTCTCTCTCTCTCAGAAGAAATAAATCTTTTTAAAAAATTGAAATTAGTTATAAAATTTTTATAGGCAATAAACTGTATCTATTTTATGGTAGTAATATTAGTTTAATATTAATTCTTCACGATCCTTCAGCAAGTATATTTAAGATTTTTTGAAGTACCTAATTTTTAAAAGTGGTATGGGTAGATTTTTCATTAGCTTAAATTTTTCCCCTTAGGTTTCACCGGTTATCATAAATACTGTGATTACCATAACATCAGCACTTTATACATCCAAGGATACCATCCCACAAGAAACTACTTCTTCTACAGTACACTTATGGGAAAAGAAGGATACAAAGAATTTAAAAATGTGGTTTCTTGAAGAGCCAAATGAAGTTGAAAACAAAGCTCCCACAACTGAATTGATACTCAAAGGAGAGATGATGAGAGTGAACATTGATTCTATTTTTATAGTTCTTGAGGCTGGAATTGGTCCTAGAACAGTGCCTATGCTGTTGGCAAAGTCACGTTTTTCAGGGGAGGGCAAAAACTGGAGTTCTTTGATAAATCTCTACTGTCAGCTTGAACTAGAAGTAAGTATATGCAGTATTTTGCCAGATTTTATAACAAATAATGCTACACATGGAGTATTTTTGGTATCTCAAATATTTTAACTAAATTTATTGTAAATATGAATGTTGGCTCACAGTACTTTTGGAAGCAAGCATACAAATTTATGCCCTTGATATAGTTGTTTTTATGTGTACATTATTGTAATATAAACTTAACTTGGGTATTTCAGTTGATTTTATCAACTTAAAGGTGATGTATTAATAAACAGTGTTGATTAAATTCAATATTCTTATTTTTAAGAATTGAGTATCTTTTTTCCTTTAAAAGGATAATAGACTATTTATGAATCTCTTCTAAAAGAGTAGTAGAAAGAATTAGAAGGATATGCCTCATACTTTTATACAGTGCGTTATCTTTAGGGAGTATCTACAAAGATCTTTCACATTTTTGTGAGAGTACTTTATTTATAAGGGAGATACTTGTTTTGAACCAACATACATTTTGCTTCAGAATTTATCTACATAGGATTATCTCCAAAGATATTTTGGTTTAAGTTATGAGTTTATGTCTAGTGAAAACTAATTGGATATTCTACTAATTTGTATTAATAAATATGAAAATTTATGAGCTGATAAATTATTTGTGCGTTGATACAAAAACATACACTAATAGAGGTAGAACTAACTAGATATCAAATTTTAAAATTCTGGCTAGATTCTGTATATTTTGTGGAGGGTATGATCTAGGATGTCCAAGAGATTCTGAGAGTTCGAATAAATAAGCACTTATTGAATTATAATTCATCATCAAGAGATTTCAAAAAATCAGTGGAGGTAGGCAGATCTGTTTAAAAATATCAATAATACATGATAAATGGACGCAGTTTTTGATACTTAGCCCAGTCTGGAAGTCAAGGAAAGATGCTTAAAAGAGAGTTTTGTCTGGATTAAATTGTGAAGACTAGACTATGAAGTTAGCCAGGTGAGGAAAGTGCTGAGGGAGTGTGTATAAGAAACTTAAGGAAAGGCACAGAGAACAGTTTTCATATAAAGAAATAGCAGAGCCAAAGGGAATAGTGGTGGGAAACAGCATGGAAGATCATTTCAGAAAGTATAAGAATGTTTTATTTCAAAATTTAATTCTCTTTCTAGGTGCATTATTACAATGAAATGTTTGGTGTATGGGAGCCTTTGCTTGAACCCTTAGAAATTGATCAGACTGAGGATTTTAGACCATGGAATCTTGGAATCAAGGTATATTTGAAGTCTGAAAATTGTTTTTCAAAAACAATGTCCATACCACACAAAACAGTTTAATTTTAGTAACAGCAAAGTTCAAGTTTTCTCATTATGAGTCTTGCCACATACTTCCCTGTTTGGCCTGTGAATGTAATTTTTTCAGAACCAAGACTAGTGCCTCCTGTGCACTATTTGTATTATATTTGTATTAACAAATAATTGTGTAACATTTATTGTGTTGTAGACACTGTTCTAAATAATGTATTTTTACTTGAACCCTTACAGCACCCCTTTGACGTTGGAGTTTTAAACTCCATTTTAACATGTGAAGGAACTGAGACTAGAGAGCTTTAGAGCCTTCCCTAAAGTAATACCTTCAAAGTGGAAGAGGTTGCATGCAGTTCTGGCTGCAGAGTCCCCGCTCAGAACCACTGTGTTAGATGCCTCTAGCATCTTCGTGTAGGTTGTTGTCTACCCTGAGTTTCCTTTGTCCTTAGAAGGGTGTATATATAGAAGAAAGTATATTATTACTTGTTTCTCAGATATATTGTAAATTTATGTAATCCTAAGTATCAGGACCTTTAGATGGATGAAATTGTGCTTCAGAGCAGGAAACTGAAGAATTGCTAACATGTCTCCTCTCTAAATAATGATTCAGTCACCTGCAGACAAATTTTCAGTGGTTGAAAGCCAGTTAATATAACAACAAAGGTTACTAGCTTGTCCAGCCTTTTGTATTAGATTACTTCATTTATTTTGTACATATTTCAGATAAAGGATTGGATAAAGGAACTTCTTTGATGTTTTTTAGGTCAGAGTATACCTGGGCAGTGGATCTGTGAATCCTAAAAAGTGGTAGATGGTATTGAGTCTCAGGAGTTGTAGCTTCTAATGGCACTGTTCTGCAACTGTTTTTGGACTTTTTTAAGTCCCTGGATTTCTAGTCTTTATTTACCCATAGCCAGTAAACCTAACTAATAAACCAAATGATTTTTCTTGTTCTGAATGTCCCTGAGCTATGAAGTATGTGCTTGTAATTTTCATTCGGATGCCACAAGCACTTAGTGATTTTAGGGTTTATTTTTCCTTTTGAATTGCGCTTGCCATTTTAGTATCACTGAGGATGAGAAGTATTTTTCCTCTAATATTGCCCCTGTCCTGTGTGACCTTAGTTGGCAGATATCCAAACAATTCCAGTAAGGCAGTGGAACTGATAAAACTTACTGTTGTCTCTCATGTTATTATTGGGTTTTGTCTAGTTTGTTTTTTCTTTGCAAAATGAGTAATGTGTTCCTAGGAACAAATTTTCCTTATATTTCTATAATTTTTGTGTCATTTTAGATGAAAAAGAAAGCAAAAAAGGCCATTGTTGAGTCAGATACTGAAGAAGAAAATTACAAAGTGCCAGAATATAAAACTGTTATCAGTTTCCATTCAAAAGACCAACTAAACATTACATTATCCAAATGTGGCCTTGTAATGTTAAATAATTTAGTCAAGGTAAGAAAAGAAATTTGAAACCTTAAGTGTTGGTATACTAGTCTGAACTAACCTTTTTTTTTTTTCATTGAATAAAAAGTTTTTTTATTAACTTAGTTATTTGTCATACGTCTGTTAGTGTCCTGCTTGTCATTTAGTTTTCATTTTATTTACAATAACTCTTCCTTATTAGGCATTTACAGAAGCTGCCACTGGAGCTTCAACTGTCTTCATACGGGATCTAGCGCCATTTATGATTTTAAATTCTCTTGGACTTACTGTCTCTGTTTCACCAAGTGATTCTTTTAGTGTACTTAACGTTCCATTGGCAAAATCATATGTATTGAAAAATGAGGAGAGTTTAAGTATGGATTATGTGGGAACCAAAGACAATGATCATTTCAATGCAATGACCAGCCTAAGCAGTAAACTCTTCTTCATTCTTCTCAGTAAGTGTTAAATTATTTTCCTGGGGCTTTAATTTCTTTTAAGTTACATTTTTTACATCGCATTTTACTCGTATGTAGTAGTATCTTACAGGTTTTTAAATCTCCTTCCAAATAGGTCAGGAATTTTGCTTTTTCTTTTGCCCGGCTTTGGTTGCTTGTTGTCACTGTATTTTTGTATTCCAAATTGTGACTTTATCTTCTGTGTTATCTAGGGCATGGTAATTCACTATTTCATATTTTTGGGAGGAAAAAGATTTGATCCTATCCTTACTCAGTTTTTTGTTGTTTCAACCACATTTTGTATAATTCAGAATATTCCACTAGTTTTACAGCTGAGTGAATCCAAAATAAAGTTTGAAGTCATGAAAATGGCACACTATAATCGTTTTTGGGTTTGTAAATGGTTTTTATTTTCTGCCTGTTGAGGTGGAAGGTTGTTCTTTTGTCCTTTGTGATTCTCAGAAGTGTTTTCGTTTTCATGAGAAACGAAAGTAAAAAATTCTTAATTGTCATAATATTTATTCATTGTGAAGTTACCTAGTCCTAAAGTCTCACCCACACCCCTTTCTGATACTCTGACATTTAAATAATTAGGGAGAAGGGAGGGAATTTGAAAGATTAATAAATGAAGGGGAGGGATACTAAGACTGATACCTAGTGCTTTATCCTGGTCAGGAAATGTTGCTTAACAATGGCCTTGTCAGTGAATTGCTCTCGTCAATTTTACCTCACTTGTTTGAACTAACATTTTTACGGAGTTGGGGACGTATATGTAAATAAGTAATTCACATCCCAAATAAAATGCAGTATGTATATTAAATAAATGTATAAAATATTGTTTAATCGGGTCTTAGATACCATAAAGTATCATGCGTTGTTGGAATAATGAAAAACTGAAATTTTGCAGCTACTTCGGTAATTGCCAGTGACTGCCTACAGGTATTAGGCTCTGGTTATTATGACAGCAAACCAAAGATCAGTGTTTGTATATTTTATAATAATTTCTCTTGTCAGTTTGAAAACATACTATTCACTTAGGTTAAACTACTGAATGAACTTTTTTTTTCAATTAAAAAATTTTTTTGTTAAGTGCTTTGAAGGTTTTCGATGACTGCTGTGGGAATGTATTGTGGCTTCTTAATATATCCCTTTATATAGATTATACAAAGAAATAGCCCTTTTTTAATAGTCTTATATCTAAAAACTTTAGTGACTGTTATTTACGAGTTAAATTATCTGATGTATCTGGCATTTAACATCTAGTTAAGATTAATATATGATTAATAATAAAAACTTTCCAACATATATATTCCATTTAGCACCTGCTAACCACTCTACTGCTGATAAAATCCCTTTAACAAAAGTGGGACGACGACTGTACACTGTAAGACACAGAGCATCTGGGGTTGAAAGATCGATTGTTTGTCAAGTTGATGGAGTGGAAGGAAGTAAGAAGATAACAATTCGCTCCCCAGTGCAGGTACAAAATGATCCTTTTTTTTTTTTTTTTTGTGGGGTCATATTATGCATATTTGTGTGTTAATAAAAAAAGAAAGCTAATTACTACCAAAAGAATATAAACTGTAATAGAAATACAATTAATATAAAAAAGAATTATTATTACCAGTAATGCACTACTTTAGTATGAATAGTGGTTCAGTATTTCTTGTAACTTTCTATAGGACTCTTCCTATAAACTCTTTTTGGACTATTATTCTAAAACACCATCAATATTTTGTTTTTAGGTCTTTGTGGTATAGGGTATATCCTTTGATTTTAATTAGAAAATATGAGGAAAAATATTTATGTCTTTATTGAGGTCAAACTGATGTACAATAAACTGCATATATTTAAAGTTAATGAGCTTGGACACAAAAACAGACCTGTGAAACCTTCATCACAGTGAACATGCTAAACATATTTATCACCCCAGAAAGTTTCCTCTCTTCCTACTCCATTCTTAGACAGCCACTGATATGTTCTTACCGTATACTAGTTACACAATATAGAATTTTAGGTAAATGGAGTGGAATACAAAAAGGAGTATGGCTTCTTTCAGCATAATTTTGCATGTATCAGCTTCTGTGTATTAATATTACATGTAGTTACATGTTGTTGTTGATTAGTAATCTATTAAATGGATATTCCAAATACTGTTTTGAATGAATCTTTGTATATGGTACGAAGTAAGGGTTAAGGTTTATGTTTTTCCGTATGGCTATTCATTTGTTCCAGCCAAGATTATCCTTTTCCCGTTAAATTGCCTTGACACTTTTGTCCTTAAAAAAAAAAAAAGGGGGGGGATCATCATCTTTATGGATTTTGTTTCAGAACTCTCTTTTCTGTCATTGATCTCTTTATCTTTATGCCAGTACCATATTGTCTCATTACTATTTTATCCTGAGTCTTGAAATCGTTGTCCTGCCTATTCATTTTCAAAGTTGTTTTGGCTATTCCGAGTCCATTCTATTTCCATTTAAATTTTAGACTTAGATTTTCAGTGTTTCTTACAAAACAATGATTAAATTGTCATTTTTACATATTTCTGATTTTTCATTGCTAGTAGAAGTATAGCTGATTTTTATATTAACCTGTATTGTGCAACTTTACTAGATGCACTTACTTGTTCTAGTAGCTTTTTCGTAGATACAGTTTTGATATCTGCAGATAAAGATTTTTTACTTTTTCCTTTCAAATCTGGATGTGTATTTTATTTTAGCTTTACTTGACTGTTGCACTGGCTAGAACCTCCAATACAATATGAATAGATGTTCTGAAAGCAGATGTTTTTGTCTTGTTCTCAATCTTAGCGGTAATGTATTCACTTTTTCATCATTAAGTATGTTTTGACTTGTAGTTATTTTGTAGATGATCTTTCTTAGCTTGAAGATGCTCCCTTCTTTTTCTAGGTTACTGAGTTTTTATCAGAAATGGATGTTGGATTTTGTCAAATGGTTTTCTGTTTATTGAAAGGATTTTTTAAAAAAATAATTTATTAATGTGGTGAATTACATTGATTTTTAATTGCTGTATTCAGTGGCAATTGATTTTTATTTTTAATTTTTTTAAAGTTTTAAAATTCCAGTATAATTAAGTACAGTGTTATTCAGGTGTACAATATAGTGATTCAGCAGTTCTGTACATTACTCATTGCTCATCATGGTATGTGTACTCTTAATATCCTTCATGTATTTCGTTCATCTTACCACACACGTCCCATTTGTTTTGTTTTTTTTTTTAAGATTTTATTCATTTATTTGACAGAGACAGCGAGAGAGGAAACACAGGCAGGGGGAGTGGGAGAGGGAGAAGCAGGCTTCCCAAGGAGCAGGGAGCCTAATGCGGGGCTCGATCCCAGGACCCTGGGATCATGACCTGAGCCGAAGGCAGACGCTTAACGACTGAGCCACCCAGGCGCCCCATACACCTCCCATTTGTTAACCATTAGTTTGTTCTCTATACTTGAGTCTCTTTTTTTTTTGTCTTTTTTTCTCTGTTTTGTTTCTTAAATCCACGTAAGAGTGAATCATATGGTATTTGTCTTTCTCTGGCTTATTTCACTTAGCATTATATTCTGTAGATCCATCCATGTCATTGCAAATGGCAAGATTTCATTCTTTTTTATGGATAATATTACATTGTTTATATATACCACATCTTCTTTGTCCATTCATCTATTGGTGGACATTTGGGTTGCTTCCATAATTTGGCTATTGTAAATAATGCTGCAATAAACATTAGTGTTTTCATATTCTTTGGGTAAATACCCAGTAGTGCATTTACTGGATCATACAGTAATTCTGCTTTTAATTTTTTGAGGAACCTCTGCACTTTTCTGCAGTGGCTGCACCAGTTTGCATTCCCATAAATAGTGCATGAAGGTTTCTTTTTTTCCACATCCTCACCAGCACTTGTTGTTTTCTGTGTTTCTGATTTTAGCCATCCTGACAGGTGTCAGGCAGTATCTCAATGGTTTTGATTTGCATTTCCCTGATGATTAGTGATGTTGAGCATCTTTTCATATGTCTGTTGGTCATCTGTATGTCCTTTTCGTAATTTGTTCATCTCTTCAGCCTACTTTTTCATTGGATTATTTGTTTTTTTTTTCTGGTGTTAAAATGTATAAGTTCTTTGTATATTTTAGATACTAACCCCTTACTGGATATGTCATTTGCAAATATCTTCTCCAATTCAGTAGGTTTTTTTAGTTCTGTACTATTTCCTTTGCCGTAGAGAAGCTTTTTTACTGCCGTAGTCTCACTAGTTTAGTTTTGCTTTTGTTTCCCTTGCCTTAGGAAACATATCTTGAAAATTGTTGCTACTGCCAGTGTCAGAGAAATAACTGCCTGTGCTCTTTTCTAGGATTTTTATGGTTTCAGGTCTCACATTTAGGTACTTAATCCCTTTTGAGTTTATTTTTGTGTATGATGTAAGAAAGTGGTCCACTTCCATTCTTTTTCAAGTAGCTGTTCAGTTCTCCCAACACCATTTGTTGAAGAGATTGTCTTTTCCCCATTGCATATTCTTGCCTCCTTTGTCATAGATTAATGACCATATAACTGTGGGTTTATTTCTGCACTTTCTGTTCTGTTCCATTGATCTATGTGTCTGTTTTTGTGCCAGTACCATACTGTTATGGATTCTCTGGCTTTGGTAGCTTTTGAAATCTGGGATTGTGATAGCTCCAGTTTTGTTCTTTGTCAAGATTGCTTTGGCTATTTGGGATCTTTTTTGTTTCCATATTAATTTTAGGATTATTTGTTCTAGTTCTATGAAAAATACTGTTGCTATTTTGATACAGATTGCATTAGATCTGTAGATTGCTTTAGGTGGTATCAACATTTAACAATATTTGTTCTCCCAATTCATGAGCATGGAGTATCTTTCCATTTGTGTCAGCTTCAATTTCTTTTGTCAGTGTTTTATAGTTTTCAGAATACAGGCATTTTATCTCCTTGGTTAAGTTTATTCCTAGGCGTTTTTCTATTTTTAGTGCAATTATAAATGGAATTGTTTTCTTAATTTCTCTTTCTGCTACTTCATTATTTTGTATACAAATGCAACAGATGTCTGTATATTAATTTTGTATCCTGTGATCTTGCTGAATTCATTTATCAATTCTAGTAGTTTTTTGATGGAGTCTTTAGGGTTTTTTATATATAGTATCATGTCATCCACAAATAGTGGAAGTTTTACTTCTTCCTTAGATTTGGATGCCTGGTATTTCTTTTTCTTGTCTGATTGCTGTGGCTGGAACTTCCAGTACTATGCTGAATAAAAGTAGTGAGTATGGACATCCTTGTCCTGTGCCTGATGTTGGGGGAAAGCTTTAGTTTTTCACTACTGAGATAATGTTAGCTGTGGGTTTCTCATTTATGGCCTTTATTACAATGATGTATGTTCTCTCTAAACCTATTTTGCTGAGGGTTTTTATTAGGAAGCGATGTTGTACTTCGTCAAATGCTTTTTCTGCATATATTGAAATGATCGTATGGTTTTTATCCTTTCTCTTGGTGATGTGGTATATCTCTTTGATTGATTTGTGAATATTAAACCACCTTTGCGTCACAGGAATGAATCCCACTTGATCATGGTGATTAATTTTGTGTGATTCATTGCTGGATTCAGTTTGCTAATATTTTGTTGAGGACTTTTGCATCTATGTTCTTCAGAGATATTGGCCTATAATTCTCTTTTTTCTAGTGTCTTCATCTGGTTTTGGTATCAGGGTAATGCTGGCCTAATAGAATGAATTTGGAAGCTTACCTTCCTCTTTTATTTTTTGAAATAGTTCAAGAAGAATTGGTATTAACTCTTCTTTAAATGTTTGGTAGAATTTACCTGTGAAGCTGTCTGATCCTGGACTTGTGTTTGTTAGGATGTTTTTAATTACTGGTTCAGTTTCATTGATGGTAATCAACCTGTTCAAAGTTTCGATTTCTTCCTGCTTCAGTTTTGATAGGTTATGTTTCCAGGAATGTGTGCACTTTTTCTAGGTTGTCCGGTTTGTTGACATATAATGTTTCATAATATTCTCTTGTAATCTTTTGTATTTCTGAAGTGTTGGTCATTATTTCTCCTCTTTCATTTCAGATTTTGTTCATATGGGAGTCTTCTATCTCTCTCCTTTGATAAGTCTGGCTAATGGTTGATCAATTTTGTTGGTATTTTCAAAGAGCCAGCTTTTGATTTCATTGATCTATTTTTTTTAAATTTCCGTTTTGTTCATTTCTTCTCTTAATCTTTATTCTTTCCTTTCTTCACTGGTTTTGATTTTTGTTTGTCCATTTTCTAGCATTTTTAGATTAAGTTTAGTTTAGTTTTTTTGTTTTTTTAAAGCATTTTTTTAAGATTTTATTTATTTATTAGCACACAAGGGGAGGGGCAGAGGGAGAGGGAGAACAGACTCCCCACTGAGCAGGGAGCGTGATGTGGGACTTGATCCCAGGACTCTGGGATTGTGACCTGAGCCAAAGGCAGACCCTTAACCAACTGAGCCACCACCCAGGTGCCCAGGTTATGTTTTTTATTTGAGATTTTTCTTGCTTCTTGAGGTAGGCCTGTATTGCTATAAACTTCCCTCTTAGAACAGCTTTTGCTGCATCCCAAAGATTTTGGACCCTTGTGTTTTCATTTTCACTTGTCTCCATGTAGTTTTTTATTTCTTCTTTGATTTCTTGGTTGACCAGTTCATAGTTTATAGTAGCATGTTATTTAACCTCCATGTATTGGTGTTCTTTCCAGATTTTTTTCTTGTGCTTGATCAGTTTCGTGTTACTGTGGTCAGAAAAGATGCATGGTATGACTTCAGTATTTGGATTTATTGAGACTTGTTTTGTGGCAATATGTGACCTATTCTGGAGAATGTTTCATGTGCACTTGAAAAGAATGTGTATTCTGCTGTTCTGTGATGGTATGTTCTGAATATATATTAGATCTATCTGTGTGTGTGTGTGTCTTTCAAAGCTACTGTTTCTTGTTGATTTTCTGTTTGGATGATATATCCATTGATGGAAGTGGGGTGTTAAGCTCCCCAAGTATTATTGTATTACTATCGATTACTTACTTTATATTTCTTAATAGCTGCTTTATGTATTTGGGTGCTCCCATGTTGGGTGCATAACTATTTACAATTGTTAAATCTTATTGTTGGCTTTTTCCTTTTATGATTATGTAGTGTCCTTCTTTGTCCCTTGTTACAGTCTTTGTTTTAAAGTCTATTTGTCTGACACAAATGTTGCTACCCTGGCTTTCTTTTCACTTCCATTTGCATGGTAAATGCTTTTCCATCCTTTCATTTTCATTCTGCATATGTCTTTAGGTCTGAAATGCTTCTGTTGTAGGCAGAATATGGATGGTTCTTGCTTTTTTATCCATTTTGTTGCCACATGTCTTTTGATTGGAGCATTTAGTCCATTTACATGCAAAGTAATAAATAGATACATATTTATCACCATTTTGTGACTTGTTTTATGGTTGTTTTGTAGTTCTTTTATATTCCTTTCTTTTGCTCTTTTCTCTCACGGTTTGCTGGCTTTCTTTAATGATATACTTGGAATCCTTTCTCTTTATTTTTTGCCTACCTATTACAAGTGTTTGATCTGTGGCTACCATTAGGTTTATATATAACATTTTATGCATATAACAGTCTATATTAGGTTGATGGTCTCAAGTTTGAACCCATTTTTTAACCTTTTTTAAAAGCACTAAATGTTTACTCCTCTCCTCCCCACATTTTAAGTATGTGGTGTCATACTTTATATTTTACATTGTGAATCACTTGACTTATTTTTATAGATATACTTAATTTTACTGTTTTTTGTGCTTCTCTTACTCTTCCTTGCGGTCTTTCCTTCGCACTGAAAGAGTCCCCTTTAACATTTCTTATAAGGCTGGGTTACTGATGATGAATTAATTTAATTTTGTTTGGGAAATTCTCTCTCCTTCTATTCTGAATGATAGTCTTGCTGGATAGAGTATTCTTAGTTCCAGGTTTGTTTTTTTTTCAGCATTTTGAATATATCATGCCACTCTCTGTGGCCTGCAAAGTGTCTGCTGAAAAAATCAGCTGATAGCTTTATTGGATTTCCCTTGTATGTAACTGTTTTCTCTTGCTGCTTTTAAGATTTTCTCCTTATCACTATTTTTCCCATTTAAATTACTGTGTGTCTTGGTGTGGACCTCCTTGGGTTGATTTTGTTGGGGGCTCTCTGTACCTTCTGGATCTGGATATCTGTTTCCTTCCCCAGATTCAGGAAGTTTTCAGCTATTATTTCTTAAAATAAATTTTTGCCCCTTTTTCTCTCTCTTTTCTTCTAGGATCCCTATAATGCATATGTTATTGTGCTTGACCATGTCAATGAGTTCCCTTAACCTATTCTCATTTTTCATTATTCTTTTTCTCTCTCCTGTTCAGCTTGATTGCTTTCCAGTGCTTTGTCCTCCAGATCATTGTTCTGTTCATCTGCTTCCTGTGGTCTACTGTTTATTCCCTCTAGTGTATTTTTAATTTCAATTAGTTATTCGTCTCTGTTTCTTTTTAATGTTTTCTGTCAGTGTTTTTAGGGTCTAACTGAGACCTTCCTCTCTTTCTTCAAGTCCAGTGAGTATCTTTATGACCATTACTTTAAATTCTCTATCAGGCATATTATCTCCATTTTATTTAGCTCTCTTTCCATGATTTTCATGTTCTTTCATATGACCTATTCCTCTCTCTGCTCATTTTGTCTGATCCTCTGTGTCTGTTTCTGTGTGTTAGAAAAGTCCGCTATGTCTCCTGATCTTGAAAGTAGTGGCCTTATGAAGAAGTCCTGTCGGGCGCCTGGGTGGCTCAGTTGGTTAAGCGACTGCCTTCAGCTCAGGTCATGATCCCAGGGTCCCGGGATCGAGTCCCGCATCGGGCTCCCTGCTCTGCGGGGAGCCTGCTTCTCCCTCTCCCACTCCCCCTGCTTGTGTTCCCTCTCTCGCTGTGTCTCTCTCTGTCAAATAAATAAATAAAATATTTAAAAAAAAAAAAAAAAAAGAAGTCCTGTCATGTCCTGAGTGTAATATCTCCTGTTACCCAGAATGTGGCACTTCAGGGGTGTGTTCTATGTGTGTTATGTGTGCCCTGCTATCGTGGCTGAGCTGCATTTGCCTTCAGTTCAGTTGTCTACAATGACTCTTTGCCTTTTGGGGGTAGGGTTTAGTTCCTGTGTTGTTAGTGGGCCACTCTGGGGCCACCTTGAAGTTGAGTTTGTTCAGACCAGGCTTTTGCCAGAGGTGTAGTCGCACCAAACTGTAGGGTACTCTCCCTGTTTTGTCCCCCAGGAAGCTTTTGTTGGTGGGCAGGACCCGCATTCAGATTAGTTGTCTTCCCCCAGTCCACTGCTGAGGCTGTAGTTGAACTGGTGTGTGTGGTTATTTCCCCTCTCCGGGTCACACCAGTCACTTTGAAGTGATGCTGGCTCCTGTAGGGTCTCCTTGCACACTGCCAGGTTAGTGACACCATTTTGAATGGACTCCTGTTGCCAGAGACCATGGAAGTGGGTGCATGATGATAAGGTTTGCTCAGAGCTGCTGTGGGAGGAGACCTGAGCTGCTCTGGAGAACTCCTGTTGAGAACGGGTTGGTCATCAGTCTTTACTGAGCCTTTGATAGTTTACTCATGTGCATATTGCAGTCAGTACCAATATGAAATTTTGACAACAGGGGACGCTCTTAAATCTGCAACTCTTGTGTCTCCATGTACCCCGCTCAGTGTGCTGTGAGTTTGAGAAACACTGGCTTCCCCAAATTCTCATATCTGTCTCTTTGACTCCAGCAGACTGGCTCTGTTTGACTTCTCTTTTTCACCTACACAGTAATCTAGAAACTTGAGGCAGCAAGCTGGGGCAATCTGAGGACTTAACCCTTGTGGTTTCTTTTTACTGTTTTTTCTTTCCTGTGCTGCATGCTGCCCAATTTCTGAATACCATTGTTTAATATGGGTTCTTTTTCCTCTGTGTTTTAGTTCTCTATGTTGGGAAGGTTTATCTGGTCTCTATTATTCCATCATGGCTAAAAGCAGAAATTCTTCCCTTTCATTTTTGATCTGTAGTTAACGGTTTTAAAAGATGACTGTTGGGCTACTTTCTCTATTGTTGATTTTTTTTTTTTATATTTTAAATAGTTATACATTAATTTTAAATTTCTTATAAGTACTATTTATAGAAACTTAAATGTATTCCTATTGCTTCAAATAGAGCAGTTTATCTAGAGATAGAGTGTAGTTAGGATTATCCATTTATCAGTTCTTAGTTCTCAGCATGTTTTCCATTTTGGTATGATTTTTTAAAAATAAGATTTTACTAAGAGATTATAATATGAAAGTGGTTTTATTAACCAATTTGTTATTATCCATCTCAAAGGTAAATATAAGTGTTTGGAAGTTTATCTAATATATATTAATCAAAATGATGTTACCGTTTACATCATTTTTGTATGCTGCTCATGGATGGATGAGATATTCTCCAAAGTGCATGTAGAGTATCTCATCCCATGAGCAGCATACAACAGTGAAGTAAAGAGGCACTCATTTCCCAGCCTGTGACCTTTTTTCAAAACACTTTTGTCATACAGACATTTCAAATTTTGATATATTTTTTCCCATGAATTCTTCTATTTTTATCTGAAGAAGTTAATACTTATATCAAGGTCAAGAACATATTATCTTCCATCTTGGATTTTTAAAGTTTTTGTTTTTGACACACGTTTTCTATAAAACTAGTGACCTTTGTATTTTTTAGGATAAAAGTGTGTTTGTTTCTTGTCTAACTTATATAAGCAAGATAAATATTGCCTGCTAGTTTCTTTGTTGGGATATTTTGATGAGCTTTTTTAAAAATGTCTTTAGATTCTTAGATTAATGTGCTAAATATGATTTGTTTTTCTTTCTCAGATTAAAAATCATTTTTCAATTCCACTTTGTGTTTATGAAGGGAACACTTTATTGGGAACGGCTTCACCTGGAAGTGAATTCAACATACCATTAACATCTTACCGGTGATTTTTTTTTTCTTTATCTTTTTATTTGCTCTGAAGTATCTTACAGAATTTTTAGTTTCTGATTTTATAGGGATATCTCTCTTTAAGTGATCAAAGTTTAATCACTTGTTAATAACTTGTCTAACTTATTTAAGTTTCAAGGTGCTTAGAAGGTTTTTTTGTTTTTTGTTTTTTTTTAAAGAAATATTTAATGTAATGTATACTATATAAATTACTTATGCTTTTACTAGTAAATACAGTTATTACATGCTTAAGTATAGCTGCCATAACTATAATCATTTATATGTGATTTTTTAGAAAATGTGGAATTGAGCATGATCGGTAGCTTCTAGATTTATATACAACTATTATGAAGTGATTTTTACTTTTCAAATATTTTACAGTGGAATTTTTTAAAAATCCCTTTGGAAAGCATAATATTTTATCTTTTTATCTACGTATTTATTAATTGTTCAGTGATGGAATTATACTCTAAATTGTGACATATAGTACATCAATCTTAAATACTAAAAATTAGATTAAACTTGATATAAAATCTTATATGTAAAATTCTTACAAAATGCTAGTGATGGGCTAGTCTTAAAATTATAGGATTAATTATCATAACAAACAAGTATTCTGGATATTTAATCAGGTATTGAAAATAATCTCTTTCAGCGATAGTGAACTCTATTGGAAAATCTGTCTTCCTGAGAATAAGCACTGTAGTTTGTCTAAGTACCATTTCAGAACACACACTAGCCCTGGGCCCAGACGTGTGCTGCAGAAGGACGGAGGCAGAACTGCAAGCCGTGCTGAAATACCCTCTGCCTCTCTTCTGATCCATGCCCAGAGTTCCAGATTGGCTCCCTGATGCTTACAGAGCAGTCTAGCAGTTACAGGCACATATTTTTAGTTAGTAGACCTGCTAATTCTAAAGAGTACTTTATTACTTAGACCTTGTAACCCTAATGAGTGTTTGATTGCTTAGTTCAAATTTGCTGAGGGAAAGAATTCTGTTGTTGCGAGAACAACAACAATGTAGTTGTTCACAATATCTGACCTTATTCTAGGAAGGATTTTTGGTGGGTTACAAGACTAGATTAAAGATAGCATGTAGGATGTGTTTAAAAACTTCTGTGAAGAAGTTTAAATTTATTTCATCCTTGAATGAGAAAAGTTAATGGCATTTTGCTTTATTTTTAATAAATTATTGCTGTATGTTTTGTGACTCTGTCCATAGAAGAGGCAACTTAAGAGTATTTTTACACTTTCTTGTTCAAGGCTAAGTATTAATTTGTCAAATGGAAATTAATTAATCTTAATTGGAATTATTAGTGATGAGCCAGCTTGTATTTCACATTAGATATGTTTCTAATCCAATTCTTAGATATAGGTATGCTTACATTTAAGACATGAGGTCTTACATTAAGAAATGGCTACCTTTCCCTGGAGAATTTAAATATATTGATCTTTAAATTTAATTCATTTAACAAATATTTGTCAGGTGTTCTGCTGTGTATAAGGCACTACTGTGGGATGCCAAGATGAATTGGCATGGCTGGAACCTTTGAGACATTGATACATTATGTAAATATAGAAGAAAGAAAACAGTGGGGTTGCAGGGAGAAGGAGTTACAGAAGAGGTAGAGTTGCAGAAAACCAAAGAAAACAAAGCAGGTATTAATGATTGACTCCTGGGCGAGACACATGAATTAAAGGTCAAACATAATAATGTGCGGATTAGCAGGGAAGGGCAATCTTAAGTGGAAGGAATTGCATGAACAAAGGTAAGGAGACCTGAAAGCACAGGGTTTGTATGTGTCTATAAAGAATAGTTGCAGGATGATCAGAGTGTAGTGTGCATCTTGTAACAGAACATTTGAAACATAGTTTAAGTTCACATTAAGGTACTTGCTCTCTCATTTTCTTGCCCCCATTGATGTTAATTTTACCTTTATCTTGAATATCATCTTTTTCTTCTTTCTTCTCACAGAACATTTGGTATCCTTCTGTTTCAAGATTTTTCATTCTAGAAGCTCTTTTCATTCAGAACCTTTTGCCATTGATACCTTTCTCTCACGTTTTCTTCCTATTCATTTCTTAAACTTTAACCTCTCATATTTCTCAAACTTTAACCTCTCATATTTCTCTAATTCAGGTGTTCTCTTCAGAATAAAGCTTTTTGGCAAAATTGTCACCTCTACAAAAAGCTCTGCAGCCATCTAGAAAGATTTAACCACACTCTCTTGCCCTCAGTCTGCCGTGTACATGTTTTTTTGTACCTATCACAATGCACTAGTTCTCTTTTAACATTACATCCCCACCTGATTGGGATCTGTAATACAGAGTAAAGAAAGACTTACTCATTTGTTCATTTCCAGTTTTACCTTCTCGTTGGTAAATAATGGGTCCAATAAAGGTTTTGATAATCTGGATGAGGTTATTGGCATTAGTTTAATTTGGGGAAAATTAAGTTTTTAAGTATTAGAAGAATGGAAAAGAGAATGAAAATTACAGAGAGAATGTAAAAATAGATTAAATCTGATAACTGATTTAACAGATGATTAGATTTATATATATGTCAAGGGAGATGGAAAAGTCAAATACTCTTTCATAGTCCAGAGTGCTGGTAGTTGGAAGTTCCTGAAAAGGGACACACAGAAACGCGTATGGACTGTTTAGCGTTCAATCTAGCAAATTTAAGTCACTGTCAGACATCATTATAGAAGTGTGTAGTGGATATTTAAAATTTTAGGACTAGGGCTTAGAACAAAATCTGGGCTGGAGATAATATGGACAGTTGTTCATTTGTAAGGGATAGTGTCACAATCATAGATGATTGGTTTTACAAGTATAAAAATACGTAAGTGTTTATATTTGGACAGGTTAGGTTGAAAAATGATTAAACCTAAAATATAATTGAAATATCAACAGAGAATGTGATATTTAAATAATAAGAATTAATCATACATGATTTTATCACTATCTTGCAACCACCTCTGCAACTGTGCCCAATGTTTCAGCAATTAAATATCTATTGAAAGCTTTTGTTTAACATTGAAAGGCTGGTGATGATTTTTTTAAATGGAAATGTGTTTTTAGTTTATGAATTCAGTCATGACATGTACTTCCTATAAGGACCAGATATTCAGGAAAGCCAACATTTTTAAGTTAAATGGGCAAATCAACAGATATTTGTATATGTTTGCTTTGCATATATGATCTATAAAATTATATATTTTCTGTAGGAAACCAGTTATTATCTTGTAAACTTTTAAGATAGTAAGTTTGTAAGAAAAATATTCTCCTTTTAAGAGCCAAATAACTTGATTAGTTCCAGAAAGTTAAGGTATGACAGTATCTGTTTACCAGTCTATCTTCTCTATCTCTAAGAAGAACGTGAAATTATAAAAAATTTATTACAAGAGCAGGGAGTGATATAATTTCATTGTTCCAAAGTAGTAATCACCTAATTAATGTTTTCTTTTAAAGCATTTTAAAGCATATTGTTTCATCCTTTACACAGATCACCCCTTTCTCTGAAGCCAGAAGATGAGGACTATCAAGCGTGTG
This sequence comes from Neomonachus schauinslandi, assembly GCF_002201575.2. Lineage (NCBI taxonomy): Eukaryota > Metazoa > Chordata > Mammalia > Carnivora > Phocidae > Neomonachus > Neomonachus schauinslandi. The sequence continues at coordinate 18,971,814 of NC_058415.1, forward strand.
AAAGAATTGACTTTGAAGAAATTATAAAAAATGATGGCACTTTTCTAAAAAAGAAATGTAAATCTAAAAACACTGCTAAGAAACCATTTAACATTCATGTTGTCCCGGAAAAAGATAATTTGTCTTCTCTGTCAGTGTATTCAGAAGATGGTTGGGACTTACCATACATAATGCATTTGTGGCCACCTATCCTGCTCCGAAATCTTCTTCCTTATAAAATTGCTTATTATATAGAGGTATTATAGAATTTTTTAAATGCCTTCCTGTTTTCGATTTTGTAGCTTTGGTTATTTAAAATAACAAGCAATGAAACCATGTTTTAATGTTCTCATAAAAATGATAGTACTGGTGAATAGGTGGTCCAGATGTTTTTCACAGGGGAAAAAAAATGTTTCCATCATTATAAAAAAAAAAAAAGGGTTTTTTAAAAATATATTTTTTTCACTGATTTACCATAGAAATCTGGCTACTAAATGGAATATAAATTACATGCACAAAGGGAGTATGCCATTTTTTAAATCATTTATGAAAATGACATATATTTCTATGGGAAAATTTAGAAAATAGAGCCAATAAAAATTGTCTATAATTGCGTCACCTGAAAGTTTCATGTTCAGATGAAGATAGCATCTCAGGTTTAGAATACAGGCATACCTCACTTCATCACACTTCTCAGAGAAACTCTGTGTTTTACAAATTTAAGATTTGTGGCAACCCTGTATCAAGCGCTTAAGTCTGCCAGCACCGTTTTTCCAACAGTATTTGCTCAGTTCGTGTTTTTGTATCATATTTTGGTAATTCTCACAATATTTCAAACATTTCATTCTTAATTATTATGATCTGTGATCAGTGATTATGACTTGCTAAAAGCTCAGATGATGCTTAACATTATTAGCAATAAAGTATTAAGGTGTATACATTGGTTTCTAGACATAATGCTATTACATACTTAACTAGACTACAGTGTAGTGTAAATGTGACTTTTATATGCATTGGGAAACCAAGAAATTTATTTGACTTGCTTTATTGCGATATTTGGTTTATCGCTGTGGTCTGAGACTGAACCCTCAGTATCTCTGAGGTATGCCTGTATATATTTTTAAAAAATCTTTTCTGTGCATTTACATCTCATTTATTATATATTTAAAAGATGGACACTAACTTTTGAAACATGTATGAGAATTAGTCTTAATATTCAAATACTAGATGTAAATGGAAAAAACACCCTACATTATATTATTCTCATGCTAGTTTTCGAAAAAGGATTTTAATTCCCTATAAAGATGTTTTTTCTTTTAAGTACTCTTTGGTTTAACAGATTACATCTCCTTCCTTCCTTTTGTTATAACAGGAATAAGTAAATGTTCCATTTGCCATGCTTATCAAATATAAGAGTAGTTCCTTATTGTAGCCTATTAATAGTTTTTATTTCTGTTAATAATAGGGATTTACTATGTGTTCATACTTGTCTGATAAATTGGGGGGGGCAGTTAACATATCTGTGGTTTAAGGTTATCAATTTTCCATATGGTTGGCAGATACCATAGTGGTTAACAATTTGTACTTTGCTATCAGATTTGAGATTGAATCCTAGCTCTATCATCTATTAGCTTTATGTTTTTAAGCAGTTTTTATTATCTTTTTAAATCATTTATCCTAGTCTATAAAATAGGAATAGTAATAAAACTTGCATGATTGGGATATGGGGAAAATCAAATTAGATAATACATGTAAAAGACTTCGCATAGTTGCCTCCCAGGCACATGGTTGCCAGTTATTTCCTCTCCCACATCACCACCAACCACTACTATTCTTACCTTGTGAAATATTAATTAACATGTCAAGCATCAATAATTTATATAATTCTTGCTTTAAGTAATTTAAAATCTTGAGATTCCCGTATTCTAACAACAGGAAGGAATCAGGTTAGAGATGATGGAAAGACTGGTGATGTACTACCTATCTATGTCCCATTCTTATTGAACTTTTAATTTGATACTTTCAGAGATCACATTTTGTTGGCTAGTTTCCGTGGTATGGAGAGAGGATTGTAAGGGACAAAGAACAGTTAGGAGATTCTTAAAGTGAGAGGTCACAGTGACATGAACTAAGAAGGGTACAGTTTTGAGACATACAGAAGATGCAGTATAGACAGTGATTGAAAGTGGATGATGAGGGATTGTTAAAAAGCAAGAATGGGAATTAGTAGGGATTGCTTATTTTGGATTACTGTCATTTTTTTCATTTTTCATTTTGTAGTTTTTAAAACTAACATTGCTAATGGATAACATTTTTTTAATGTTTTTACTAATTACAGTGTTTTATAATGTTGATTAGTTCCAGCATAGTTTTGCTTGTATTATTTAATTTTATCCTCCCAGCAGTCCTTTGAAGTAGATCATTTATACCATTTTATAAATACGATAATTCAAATCTCAATTTATGGAAGTTTACACATTTAGCAGAGTTAGAACTCAAATATAAGTCTTCTATCTTGTTCTGACAGAGGTGTTTCAAAAGCCTTATGTGTATGACATTTGGAATCATTATAAATAGAATTTTTTAGCATATTATTATGACACATTTAAAATTTTACTGTATTTTTTTATTACAGGGGATTGAACATAAAGTTTATACTCTAAATGAAGGACATTCAGCCCACATTTGTACTGTGCATTTGGAAAAAGCCAGACTACATTTAAAATTACTTGACTATCTTAATCATGATTGGAAAAGTGAATATCATATAAAACCTAATCAGCAAGATATTAGTTTCATCAATTTTACCTGTGTTACAGAAATAGAAAAGACTGATTTAGATATTGCTATCCATGTGACTTATAATATTGGCCAGACAGTTGTGGCATTTCATAGTCCTTACTGGATGGTCAATAAAACCAGTCGAATGTTACAGTATAAAGCAGATGGAATTCATCGAAAGCATCCACCTAATTATAAAAAGCCAGTTCTGTTTTCTTTTCAACCAAAGCACTTTTTTAATAATAATAAGGTATGTAAGTTTTTTAAAACTTTCATTCTTCTTTAGCTACTTTTCACTCCTTTTAGTTTTTAGAGTTTTGAAGAATATTATGAAACAAGTAGAAATAACATTTAAATATTTGAGGTTAAAAAGATTAGAATTTAGTATGGGAAAATGTTTAGTGCATTAATATAATATTTACACAAAACAAAAAAATTATCAATTGAGGTAGGAATTATTAAAGGTACCTAAATTGTAATGTATTTGGAATATTTTTTCCTAGGTTCAGCTTATGATAACTGATAGTGAATTGTCGGATCAGTTTTCAATTGATACTGTTGGTAGTCATGGAGCTGTTAAATGTAAAGGCCTGAAAATGGACTATCAAGTGAGTTCATTCTTTGCTCATGGAGAAACTTCTATTTTAAACTGTGTGTACTGACTAATTTTTTATAAGGATACTGTGATAATGTAAGTTTTTGAAATGCTATTTTTTTCCCCTTTAGGTTGGTGTCACTATAGACCTCAGCAGTTTTAACATTACCAGAATTGTGACATTTACTCCTTTTTATATGATCGAAAACAAAAGCAAATATCATATATCAGTGGCCGAACAGGGAAATGATAAATGGCTCTCTCTTGATTTGGAGCAGGTGGGTAGATGTATTTCAAAAAAGTACCTCTTTGGATTTTCATTTTTCCTTGAAGTTACATACCTGAAACCACTATGTAAGTTTTTAGTTGCCCCCCCCCCATTTTATTTGTACCAGGCTCTAGATTTTAATTTTTAAAAACCAGCCCTTGTAATTTAGGAATGCATTGCTTGATAAGGGAAGTAGATATTTAACAACTACTAACCAAGCAGTGTAAATACAGCAGTAGAAGACTAGATGAGGTATAAATGCAGTAAAGAGTAGTAAATGATTTATTCTTTCTGCAAAGCTGTTAGGAATGCCTTTGTGGAAGAAATTAGGGCAGTTATTTTAAGAAGATGGAGTGACTTAGGAATGAAATTTTGATTCTACTCCATCTTTAGCTATTAGACCTTTGGGTAAGAGCTTTCTAAAGGACTGCCTGAGGTTGATGGAATATTTTACTTTTGAAGAAATTTTATTCTAAATATGTTAAGATTATAAGAGAAGTGTTTGCTGTTTTTGTTCACTGTTCCTTCTTGCTTTTCAACCATCCTGCTGGGATTATTATTCTTGACATTCTTTAGATTTTCCTTCAGAGCTCATTTTGGAGGCAATAGCCATCAGTTTCTGTTTATCCATAAAAGTTTTTGTCATCTTTCCTTTATGATAATTTCTCTTATCTGTTCTGTTTTTTCCTCAACATGTGTAGATTTTACTCCACTATTTTCTGGTTACCACTTTAGTTGAAAATTCTCCTGTGATTCTGTCATTCCTTTAGAGGTCATTTTCTTCCTAATTGCCTTCATGATCTTTGTCTTTGATGTTCTGTAGTCATACTACTATTTGTCCACATGTGGGTTCTTTTTGTATATCCTTCTTGAGACGCTATACTCTGAGATTTGTGGATCAATCTTTCATACTTGCTGTATAATTTGCAACTGTTGTCTCCTTAATATTGTCTCTCCTTCGTCCTTCCATTTGCTTCTTCTTGGCCTTTAATCAAGACACATTCTAGACCTCCATATTCTATCTTCCATGTCTCTTAACATTTTTTTTTTTTTTGTATTTTTCCATCTATATAACTCTCTTTGCTGCATTCTGGATAAATTCTACATGTATATCTTTAGTAAATTTTCACTTTTACTCTGTCTAAATTGCTAGTTAAGCCTTTCGTGAGTTTTTTATTTGAATATATTTCTAATTTTCAGAAGTTCCACCTTTTTTGAAGTCTGCCTGTTCATTCATTAATGAATATTTGTGTGTATTCCTTAGGTGCTTTGTGATACATCTGTTAAGAGAACCACAAGTCCCTGTGCTTCTGTAGTTGATGTTTCATTGGGGTAGAGGTTGTAGAAACAATAATATCATAATCAATTAACAAAATATGTATGTTTAAAGGTGAAAAGTCTAGTCAGGGAAATGCAAATAAGACAGGTATGAATATGAAGAGTTCTAGCAAGCACAGGGTGGGCTATAATTTTATATAAGGTGGTCAAGGATAGGACTCATTGAGGTCATATTTGAGCAGACTTGTAGGAGATGTAGGAGGTAGCAGTTGCCAAGAGCTCAGCTGAGCTGCCATGTGTTAGAGTAGCTGATTAGGACAACAACTCAAAATGAAAGTAACAGTTAACCTTTAGTCACTTACTGCCATAGGATAAGCAAGAGGCTAAACTGGAGAATGCACCAAACTCTCCCCACCCCATTCCACTTTGCCTATGGAAGAGCATTGGTCAGGGGTCAGGTGGTTCAGCACAGACTTGGGAGTTGTGTCACTGTCAAGGGAGCCTTGAACAAAAGGCTCTTCCAGTTTGGACCTAGGAGATGAACAATGACAAGGGGGAAGAGCTAGGAGTAGAAAAGTACTGAACACTGAGAGAGAAAAAGCATCTTCAAGGTTCTCCCTATCTCTTTTTAAAGAGGTCTTGCAGGGAGGTTCCTCAAAGAGGCCTCTGAATGAAGGTACCTCAGGTAGGAATTCATATATGTGTAAATGCATGGCTGGAAGTGATGGTTGGGTCCTTGAGACTGCTGAACACTGACTGTGCACCTAGTCTGCTGTGAGGGGGGTGCAGCTTAGCCCTGTGAGCCTTGACGGATAAGGCCTTTGTAATTGCCTTTGGTGTGATGTGAAAAAAAAAAAAACACACGTAGGTTTTTAGCCAGGGACTAGAATCCTCAGCCATGTGGATATCTGGGGAAAAAGAGCATTAGAGACAGAAGGATCAGCCAGGATCGATGCCCTGAAGTGGAAGGACTTTTGGCATGTTTGTGGGATAGCAAAAGAGGCCAATATTACTGGAGAGGGGAAAGTAGTGGAGAATGAGGCATAACAGCGATGAAGAGTAATCATGCAGAACTTTGGGAGCCATTGCAAAGATTCTAGTTTTTGCTCTGCATGAAGTGAAGAGCTGTTAGATGGTTTTGTTTCTTTTTTTTTTTTTTTTAAGATTTTATTTATTTGAGAGAAAGAGAGAGAGAGAGAGAGCACATGAGAGGGGGGAGGGTCAGAGGGAGAAGCAGACTCCTCGCGGAGCAGGGAGCCCGATGCGGGACTCGATCCCGGGACTCCAGGATCATGACCTGAGCCGAAGGCAGTCGCTTAACCAACTGAGCCACCCAGGTGCCCCTGTTAGATGGTTTTGAACAGTGATTAGTAGGTTCTCAATAAATATTTGTTGAATGAATATATACTTTATTTTTGCAAGTGTTCCACGTGTACGTGTGCTCATTAAGTCTAGGATTCTTGGTTTGTTGGATGTAGAACTCTCTGTGTCCAAATGCTAAGACTACCATCTCCAGCTTTGTTTTGCTTTAGATATTTTGTAGGTGTATCTTCTTCCATACTTAGAGTAGCTCTGTGTCTCGATTTGTATGTCATTGCAGATAACATTGTTAGGCCTTAGCTTTTTAAAAACCTAACATACAGCCTCTGTCTTTGAGCAGTTTATGTTTACATTAAGTACAATGACAACTGCATAACAACTTATTTTTTTATTTTACTTTCTCTATTTTCTTTCTTTTTTTCAATTTCAGCTTTTCTTAAGATAAATTTTCTTGTGCTAGTTTAAAATTTTTACATTTCAGTTTGGCTTATAGTGGTCAACCTTGAGATGTTTAGTTGTGATTATGGCCTGTGTTGATTTGTTAAACTTGTTTAGATCTCTGTTTTCCCACTACAAAAGACAAGTATATTAGCACTTTCTCTAGTGGCAAGATTTTGAGCACATAACTCTTTAAAACAATACAGGGTTAAACCGGCTACCAGGGAGTAGCAGGCTTGGGAATATCCAGAAAGCACATCATTTTTAGTCTTCTCAGTTCCTCATGGGAAGTATGATGCTTCAGTTAGTATTGCTGCTCCGTTGACTCTCCCACGTAAGTTCCTTCTAGGTTGCAGGAAGCCCTGAGTGGGAGCCTTCTAAGCCTCTTACAGCCTTAACCGTGTCTCATGTCTAGTTCCATTAGTTACTTCTTAAAGTTGAATAAGGCTGGCTTTAACAAGCTAGGGCATTTGACTTTAACATCCAGGTTCCTCCTCCATTGCTCCAGGTCATGTCATGATGATGGGTATCACACATGAACAGTTGCACTGAAGTATGTGAAGTCATCGGTCTGGTTTGGGCCTATCACAGTAAGACAGGGTGTACAGAATAGTTTACAGACCACACTGCTTCTCCTTTTCTCTTAGCACTTCTCTTTGTTTCTGCTCCTTTTGTCTGGACTTCTAGAACTCTCTTAGTGCGTTGACTGTCTCATGTTTTACTAGTTTGGATTCCAGATCACTGACATCGGTGTTGTTCCTTAAGGTTCTGAGCCTATTTCCTACTCTGAACTTTAGATAATTCCTTTACTTTTTTTTTTTTTTTTTTCCTTTATTGGACTTCTAGGACTCTGGATTCATGCATGACCTGATTCAACATTTGCCTGTACTTTGGGTATTGTTTAATTACCAAATGATACCCACAACCTGATTATGATTTTTAGAAACTGAACGTACCCTTGTTTTAAACTGATCACTTGCTTCTCGGCTCAGCTTTTAAATGCTGATTTTTCAGCCCTCCTCTAGATGTCTGGACCACATTGAAATCTCTTCGCCAGCACTCCGCTTACCACAGTTCCTCAACTTCCCATCCGGCACTGCCTGTACTCGCAGTGCCCACAGGTGGTGACCCAGCTCTAAGTTGGCAGTTCATAGCTGTCTAGCCAAGCAACCCAATAACTAGAGCAGTGTTGAAAGACCTTTATTTTAAGTCTATCCTGATGGGTTTATTAAAATGATAAAATTTTGATGATGAAAATTTTTTGTAAAAAAATAAATGTATGTAATATATGTTTTAGTGTATCCCCTTTTGGCCCGAGGATGCTTCTAATGCACTTCTTATTCAAGTTGAAAGAAATCAAGGCCCTCCCAAAAAGATACATTTTAACAAGCAAGCAAATTGTATTTTATTGCGTCTGGATAATGAGGTGGGTGATTTGTGTGTGTGTGTGTGTGTGTGTGTATGATTAGAGAAGCTATTATATACTTCCTCATAATTTTATTTGTATCTTTGATTTTTTTCCCTTTTCCCAAAACGGAACAAACATTTCTTTTTGTAAAGGGAAAAAGTACTAAAAAGAAACAGACATAAAATAATTTAATTGTTAAACAGAATGTTAGAGTGCCTAGAATACTAGAACATCTGGAATTGGACCCATCTGTATACACTAATTGAGATTCATGGTTTCCCAGATATGCAGTAGACAATCCTGACTTGCTTTCTTAATCATCAAAAAATGTATTAAATTATGAATAGTCTTATTAAATGTTATTAGTTAATATTCTTTGGAAAATGATCACGTAAGAGAATATTTTTCTTTTTTTTTTTTTCCTAGCTTGGAGGTATTATAGCAGAAGTTAATTTGGCTGAGCATTCTACAGTTATTACATTTTCAGATTATCATGATGGAGCAGCTCCATTCCTATTAATAAATCACACCAAGAGTGATATTGTTCAGTATAATCAAAGGTAAGAAGATTATCACACATACAGTATCCCCCTGATTCTAGCAGAGTCTAGGTGATGGGATATTGACTTTATGATGACTTCTTAAGAATATAACACTGATGGGGCGCCTGGGTGGCTCAGTTGGTTAAGTTTCTGACTTAGACTCAGATCGTGATCTCAGGATCCTGGGATCCAGCCCCATGTCTGGCTCTGTACTCCGCAGGGAGCATCCTTCTCCCTATGCTCCTCGTGCTAACTCACACACACAGGCGAGTGTGCTGTCTCTCTCTCAAATAAATAAAACCTTTTATATATATGTATATATATATATATATATATATAACACTGATAATGACACTAAAGCTATGTAAAACAATGTCCTCGTTTTTTTTTTTTTTTTTTCTAAAGATTTCATTTATTTATTTGAGAGAGAGAATGAGAGAGAAAGCACATGAGAGGGGGGAGGGTCAGAGGCAGAAGCAGGCTCCCTGCCGAGCAGGGAGCCCGATGCGGGACTCGATCCCGGGACTCCAGGATCATGACCTGAGCCGAAGGCAGTCGCTTAACCAACTGAGCCACCCAGGCGCCCGATGTCCTCGTTTTTTAAAAAAGGTGTATACTGAAGTATGGAGGGGTAAAACTGACCTTAATATATGTAGTTTACTTTTTAAAAATTGTGATGTAATTGACATAACCTTAGTTTCAGGAATGCAACATATTGATTTGATATTTGTATATATTGCACATTGATCACCACAGTTAAGTCTGATTAACATCCATCACCACACAGTTACAAATATTTTTTCTTGTGATGAGAATTAAAATTTACTCTGTTCTCAACTTTCAAATATACAATACAGTATTATTAACTCTAGCCACCATGGTGTACATTACATCCCCATGATTATTTTATAACTGGAAGTTTGTACCTTTTGACCCCTTCACCCACTTCACACCCTATCCCCACCTCCCACCTCTAACAACCACTCTTTTTTTTTTTTTTTTAATCTATGTGTTTGGATTTTTTTTTTTTTAAAGATTTTATTTATTTATTTGACAGAGAGGGAACACAGGCAGAGGGGGAGAGGGAGAAGCAGGCTCCCCGCTGAGCAGAGAGCCCGATGCGGGGCTCAATCCCAGGACCCTGGGATCATGACCTGAGCTGAAGGCAGACGCTTAACGACTGAGCCACCCAGGCGCCCTTGTTGTTTTCTTTTTATGTTTTTGGCTTTTTAGATCCCTCTTACAAATATATACAGGTCATACAGTGTTTGTCTTTCTCTGACTTACTTCACTTAGCATAATGCCCTTGAGGTCCATCCATGTTGTCACAAATGGCAAGATTTTGTTCTTCTTTATGGATGTATATATACACCATATTTTCTTTATCCCTTCATCCATCGATGGACGCTTACGTTGTTTTCATGTCTTGGCTCTTGTAAATACGGCTGAAGTGATGTGGGGGTGCAGATTTCTTTTTGAGTTAGTGTTTTTATTTCCTTTGGATAAATATCCAGAGGTGGAATTGTTTGATCAAATGGCAGTTATATTTTCAATTTTTTGAGGAACCTCTGTTTTCTCTATTTTCCACAGTGGCTGCACCAGTTTACATCCCCACCAGCAGTCATTCTCATTAACACTTCTTGTCTTTTCTTGATAATAGCCGTTCCAGTAGGTCTGAGGTGATATCTCATTGTGATTTTGATTTGCATTTCTCTGATGATTATGGCATTCATTACTTTGAAATGCTTCAAAAAAAGAAAAATGGAAGAACTGAAGCAAGTATGGCAAAAGCTTGATCATTGTAGAATCTGGTGAAGAAATGTCAGGGTTTATCATAAGAACTTGGTCTATTTTTTACATTTTTCGTATTTTTAATGAACATAATGTAAATATTGAAACTTTAGGTTTTTTTTCAAACAGTAGATACCCTCTTCTTGCTGGTGGGTGTGGGAGGAAAGGACTGCTACCTTTTTAAGCTTCCCTAAAGACTGTATCTAAATCTTGATTTTTTTTCCAGGATTACTCTTAACATCATTTGTTTCAACTTGCTATGATATATCCTCCTAGTACCATGACCATTTATGTAACTTTCTGTTCCTCTTCTTATTTGGTCCCAGCCTCTCTTGAATTTATTTTGTCTGCTCTTTTTGTTTTCATCTGTTGCTTGTCAGTGAGCCTATATTTATGAGTTCATTTATGCTTTCTTTCCACTGCTAATGTACACTTCTAGCCACTGGTTAAAATCAAATAAGTATTGAGTAAGGACCACAAGGCTGGAGTAGCAAGTATCTAGAACTTCTGCTGCCCTATCAGTTCTCTCATTTATGGAAGATGTTGAGAAACAGGAAAGCCTGTGTTCTATGATTATCCCTATTATAAAAATAATGGATTGATCATAACCGATGAAAATAAATAATTTCTTATTTGCCCTTCAATCCATGTACCCCCAAGTAGCCTTTCTCATAGTGTTAACAGAATTAAGACCTACAGAGAATGACTCGAGTAACTCTTTTTTCCATTCACTCAAGGATAGTGTATGGCTGATAACATTTTAGATCCACACGGAGGAGCTAAGTTATTTCATTATATACTATGAATGATGTAGGGCATCATAGTTTCTCTGACAACCGGTTGAGCCTGGCTGAAGCTGAACTAGAGACTTCTCAGTCTTGTCTTGTGGCCTTGACCTTGCAGTTGTCTTCATACAGTTCAGATATTAAGTGTTTAGAAATCTTACCTATTCCACTGTTAAAATTGTGAAAGTAAGGGATATGGGAGAAGCTGGAATGTTATCCTATTTTGAAATTCTGAAACCTAAAAAAATTGCAACCTTAATGGAAATTTATAAAATTAACAACCTGCAGTAATGAACACTAGATTTAGACTTAGAATTATTTGTAGTTATTAAATCAAGAACCTGAAACTGTGGTTTAAAAGAATATTGAAGGGCTCCTGGGTGGTGCAGTCGGTTATGCATCTGACTCTTGGTTTCGACTCTGGTCGTGAGTCCGGCTCCCTGCTCAGTGCAGAATCTGCTTGGGATTCTCTCTCTTCTTCTTCCTTTGCCCCTCCCCCACACCCGTTGTCAAATAAACAAATTCATTCATTCATTAATTCCAGAGTCCTGTGTGCCAGTGATCCCCCCAATCACTTACTCCAACATGGACCCCTTCTCTTGAGCTTCAGGCTGCTACCTCCTCCTCATTATCACATAATTAGTAGTTGTAATATTCTGATAATTAATAATATCACATACTTAATAAATCACAAGCTGTTTTTTTTTAAATCTCCTCTTGTCTAGTCTTTCCTGTAATTATTGTAGTTCAAACTCCCAAATTTCTTGTTTGAGTAGATTTTTTTATCTGTACCTCTATAGCCTTGTCTCTACTAAATCCCCCATTTGTCACCAGAGGTAGGTTTCCAAAAACACTAAATATAGTCCTGTCTCTCTCTTGTTTAAAGTTTTTTAGTGACTTTCCATTTCTTTTAAAATAAAATGTTTCTAGGCTACTTTTCTCAACATTTTTCTTTCCCCATACTTAAGACAAGCTCCAAGTCTTTGTTTCCTGAATGCTCTCTGTCCTTCCATGTGTTTTCACCTTTTGGTGCTCCTTTCTGCCAGAAAAGCTCCCAATGCCTGTGATCCCTTCCCTCACTACCTTAATCTGTGCACCAGTTTTCAGTTGTACCTTTTTTGCGGATGTAGATTAAAGCATTTGTCACACTGCATTGTCATTGGCTTGTGAGTTTAAGACTGTACACATGTATAGTTAACATTCTGAGGACTGTGATTTTATTTTCTTTGAATTCCCATAGCCTAAGATAAATTGAGATGAATTTTCTTTGTAAGAAATATTCTGCAGTGAGTTAAACAAGATTACAATTTCTATGAATTAAAAGCATTTCTAGATATTTTTAAACCAACTTCTCGTTTATTACATCTGATATTTTTTTCATGGAATAAACAATAACCGTAGGGCTATTTTCTCCTCTGATTTTCCTTTCTTGGCTTTGTTGTTGTTGTTCATGTGGTGGTTGTTTCCTGCAGATAAAAATTATAGCTGTCAATTTTCTTAATTCCATAGAAAAATTGTGAAAAGAAAACCATAATTCTGAAATCCCAGCACTGTCAACATTTTTTTTTAACACTGTCAACATTTTGTTGCATTTCTTATCACACTGTTTTACTGTTGCTATCCATCTATCTATATTTCTGAATCTCTTTGTTTTTAATAGCTATTGTGAGCATGTAAATTTGCTTTAAAACAGTTTTTAATAAATGCTTGATATCCCATCATTTAGATGTATTATAAATATTCTGGAATTTTGGAAATATTTTGGAATTTGAATTTTAGGTATTGTCTAATTGTGTAATGTTAGAATCTGTCTCTTTTAATAAAGACCTTTAACCCATTTGTAGTCCTTCTAATAACTAAAGATTCCTTGCCTTTTTTTTGGTAATACGGATTATTTTCTTCTAATGATGATTTGGAAAATACACATTCTGTTTTTGTTGTAGATAATTACTTTTTTGTTTTTGAGGATTTTGATGCATTTTAAATTTTGAGTGAAACAGAATCTACTAATTGACCCAACGGGGAGAAAATGGAATACTTGCACATTTTCAGCTTCTCTTCCCGAATTCCCAGTTTCTTATGAATATAATTTGGAAGTTTTGACTCAAATTATATAAAATGGTTAGTTTTTCAAAAATGTGTTTATTCAAGGCTTTTTTTTTTTTTAAGATTTTATTTATTTATTTGAGAGAGAGAGAATGAGAGAGAGCACATGAGAGGGGGGAGGGTCAGAGGGAGAAGCAGACTCCCAGCTGAGCCGGGAGCCCGATGCAGGACTCGATCCCGGGACTCCAGGATCATGACCTGAGCCCAAGGCAGTCGCTTAACCAACTGAGCCACCCAGGCGCCCGCTTTTTTGGCTTTTGACAAGTTGATTTGACTAGTTGCTTAATATTTTTATATCCCAATTTTTTTTTAAGTTTTATTTATTTAAGTAATGGCTACATCTAATACAAGGTTCGAACTCAGGACTCCAAGGTCAAGAGCCAGACCATCTTTCAACTGAGCCAGCCAGGTGACGCTATATCCCAGTTCTTAAAATTTTATTTTAAGTCCTCTCTGGCTTGGTTGGAAAAAGACTTTGAGTTACTTTTTCAGTAGGAGTTTGTGGATAGTATGTTATTGCTTGTTTGAGAATGTCTTACTCTTGCAAATTAATGACAATTTGACATAAAATTTTAAGTCCTAACTTCTTTTCTCAAAATTGTGTAGACATTGCTCCATTGTTTTCTGGCATTCAGTATTATAGAAAAATGTGAGACCAGTCTTATTTTTCTTTGTGGGTAAACTGTGATTTTCCTAGATGTTTATGGGCAGATTTCTGTATGTTTTCTTAAAACCTAAACTTTTTACAAAGATATGTCTAGGATGATATTCCATTTTCATTAATTTTTGTGTCTTGTCCTGCCATTGAATTTCCGGAGTCAGCTGCTGCTTCAGCTCAGAAAAGTTACATTCTATTATTTCTTTGGTTTGTATCTTCTCCAATTTTTTGCTTTTCTGGGAATTATTTTGTGAGTTGATTGAATTTCTTAGATTTATATGCCATGTCTTTTTTTTAAGATTTTATTTATTTATTTGACAGAGACACAGCGAGAGAGGGAACACAAGCAGAGGGAGGGGCAGAGGGAGAAGCAGGCTTCCTGCCAAGCAGGGAGCCCGATGCGAGGCTCGATCCCAGGACCCTGGGATCATGACCTGAGCCAAAGGCAGATGCTTAATGACTGAGCCACCCAGGCGCCCCTATATGCCATGTCTTAAGATTTAAAAAAAAAAAAAATTTAGCTGTCTTGTTTTTGCCAGAATAAGACCAATACTTAGAAGAGTTCCCAATTAAATTCTCTCAAATTTAGTATAGATATTAGTTGGAATGGTTTTCTTCCACAATTCATTTGCATTAAAACAAAAGTTCAAAGAAGTTTCAAAAATGGGGACACCTGGGTGGCTCAGTCAGCTAAGCGTCTGCTCAGGTCATGATGCCGGGGTTCTGGGATCGAGCCCTGCATCAGGTTCCCTGCTCAGTGGGGAGCTTGCTTCTCCCTCTGCCTCTGCTCCCCTGCTTGTGCTCGCTCTCAAATAAATAAAATCTTTAAGAAAAAAGTTTCAAAAACATGAAACTCTTTATTTTCTAAGTGGGACAAATGTTTCCCTTGAAATATTCTCATTTTCTTAGAAAACCTCTTTTTAATTGTATAAGGAAAAAAAATTTCAGTCTACTCTTAATAAGAACTATCACAAATCTCAATGAGTGGACTCCGAATTAAGTGTTATTTTAGATTCTTTATACGTTCATATGTTTGCACTTAATGCATATTTTTACTATTTATGATAGTTCTCTCAGTGAAATAGAAGATTCCCTCCCTCCTGGAAAAGCAGTATTTTATACATGGGCTGATCCAGTGGGCTCTAGAAAGCTGAAGTGGAGATGTGGAAAAAGCCATGGTGAAGTAACACAAAAGGATGTACGTATGGGGTTGAGTATTACTGTTCTAAACATCTTTTTTTTTTTTAAAGATATTCTCTTCCGGCTTTGCTATTTATAAGGCCTGCTTTGTGTCTGTACTTTTAAACAACTGCCAAAGATTTTTTCTTTTTTTAAGTTTCAGGAGTAGAATTGAGTGATTCATCACTTACATGTAACACCCAGGGTTCATCATTACCAGTGCCCTCCTTAATCCCCATCACCCATCTCATCCATCCCCCTCCAGCAGCCCTCAGTTTGTTCTCTAAAGTCTGTTTTATGGTTTGCCTCTTTTTTCCCCCTTCATTTGTTTTGTTTCTTTAATTCCACATATGAATGAAATCACATGGTATTTGTCTTTCTCTGACTTACTTCGCTAAGCATAATATAGTCTCTAAGCAGCAGAAAGAGAAATCAAGGAATTGGTTCGCATTTATAATTGCATCAAACACCGTAAGATACGTAGGAATAAACCTAACCAGAGAGGTAAAAGATCTGTATATCTTATCCAAAAAAGTGAAGATGACACAAAGAAATAGTAAAACATTCCATGCTCATGGATTAGAACCAAATATTGTTAAAAAAAAAAAATGCCGAAGATTTTAAAAGCAGTATTCAAATTTTAACCAAAACATTTAAAACCAGAAGAGGTCCTGTATGGCTACATCATTATTTGCTGCTGTTACGTTATAAAAGGTACACTAGGCTTAGGTAAGGTGCTTTCAGCATTTGTCTCATAAACAGTATTGCACTGACAGTCATTTTAGGTCAATGTGGCTTCTGTGAGGATCATTTTAGGGACCCACTAAGGAATTTATTTTTGAGTGGTTTATTATAATGATAAAGTTATGTATAAACATTTTCCAGTAACATTTTGAATGACTTTGAGAAATTCTTATTAAAATGGTATTAGTCAGGATGCCCAGTGGCTCATTCAGTTAAGTGTCTGCCTTCGGCTCAGGTCATGATCCCGGGGTCCTGGGATTGAGCCCGACGTGGGGCTCCCTGCTCAGCGGGAAGTCTGCTTCTCTCTCTCCCTCTGCCTGCAGCTCCCCCTGCTTGTGCATGCATGCACGCTCTCTCTCTCTCTCTCTCTCTCTCTCTCTCTCTCTCTCCCCCCCTCTGTCAAATAAAATCTTTAAAAAAAAAAATTCTTGAGATAGATACTGTGTTAGTCTGGTTGGGCTGCCATGACAGAATACCTTAGTCTGGGTGGCTTAAACCACACAAATTTATTTCTCAGAGTTTGAGAGCTGGAAGCCCAAGATCAAAGTGCCAGCATGGTCAGGTTCTGGTGAACCTGATGAGGACTCTTCTTGACTTGCAGTTGACCACCCTCTCACTCTGTCCTCACATGGTGGAGAGAGAAGGAGTGAACTCTCTGGTATCTCTTAGCAGGATACTAATCCTGTTGGATCAGAGCCCTGACCCCTCTTTTATGATGTCATTTAACCTTAACTACCTCCATAAAGGCCCTGTGTCCAAAAGAGTCACATTGGAGGTTGGGACTTGAACATAAGACTTTGGGGGAGTGAGGGGACACAATCAAGTTAATAGCAGATACTGAGATCAGTGGTTTTCAGATTTTCCTTTTATATGAAGTCACTTAAAGGCACAAATTTCCCTCCAAAAAACGGCATTAGTCTGATCTCACAAATTTTGATGTACTTTATATTTATTATCCTTTAGTTCAAAATCTTTTCTAAATTTCATTTTTATTTATTTTTATATCCATATATATATTTTGTTTTTAATATTTTACATATTTTTTATTTTGTGGGTTTTTTTTTTTTATATTTTGGTTTCATGGCTCCTTAGGTCATTGCTTAGTTTTCAAAAAGTAAGGGAATTTTTTAATTACGTTCATTGATTTCTAACTTAATTCCACTGTGATTTGAGAACATACTCTGATTCGGTCCTGAAATTTATTGAGATAGGTATTGTGGGCCAGATTTTGTGTAGTCATTTTGTGCATATTTCATGTATATTTGAAAAGAATATTCTGTAGTTGTTGGTTACAATATTCTATATATGTCAATTTCAAGTTTATTATATTGTTTAAATCTTCCAGCTCATTAGGTTTTTTGTATGCATGTTTGCTTGTAGCATTGTATTTAAAATCTCTTGTAGATACATACTTTCATCTTTTAGTTTTTTAATTTTGGCTTTTATATTTTGAAACTATGTGATTAGGTTGATAAAAATTTAGAATTGTTATATTTTCCTGGTAGGTTGATCATTTTAATCATGCATCATTAGTATATAATATTGCAGTGCCCACCATTGTATCTTTTTAGATTTAAACATTTAGACTCTCAAAACTATCACAGACTACAGTCTGCAGCTGCCTACACAGAAAGATACAGGTCAGGAAACAAAGCTTGCCAGCCGGGAGCATCACACATTTTGCCTACCAGTTAAGGAAGCATTCTCTTTGGTCACCTGCAATGACAGTTTTGTTGTGATGGAACAAGGCTCACTTGGGTGTGTTATGAGCCACTTTGACCTACACGCCCTATTCCACAATAGCACATATCTCTTGTAACAACCCATGACCATAGCTTATATGTGTTCTGCAAGGAATGTATAGACATCACCACACTAAAAGAAATCTGTAGCTTTTAGTGCTACTACAACATGCATTCTTGACTTACTAAAACCTGCTGTAAATTAGTACTGGTACTAATTTCCCAATAATATAAGGACTTTGGAACTCTTACTCCATTTACCCTCTTTCATCTTATGTACTGTTGTGTGTTTTATTTCTAAATATATACTAAATCCCATAAGAAGTATTATTACTGCTTTCTGCAACTAATAATGCATTTAAAATAACTCACATGTTTTCCTTTCTTCCGTTTTTCCAAACTGCCTCTCCATGTTTCCATTTGTGTTAATTTTTCTTCTCTTCAGTATTTTTCTAATGCGAGTCGACAGCTGACAAATTGTCTTTCAGTTTCATTTGTCTAGAAATGTCTTTATTTTGTCCCTTTTTTTTTGTAGGATATTTATGCTGGATGTCAAATTTCAGAGTTGGCACTTCTTTTTTTCTTCACCTTAGGACTCCAGTATTACAAAAATATTAGACCTTTTCACCATGTCCCTTGTGATTTTCATGTGATCTTCTATATTGTTTCATCCTTTTCTCTCTGACCTTCAGTATGAATATCTTTTTCTGACCTTTCACTAGACTTCTCTTGTGGTGTCTAATCTCTTAAAGTCATCCATTGAGTTCTTTAATTATTGAAATGATCAGTTCTAGGATTTCTTTTTAGAAGTTTTGTTTCAAAATTCTCTACCTTGTTACATTGAATATATATATTTTTTAAAGATTTTATTTATTTATTTGACAGAGAGACAGCAAGAGAGGGAACACAAGCAGGGGGAGTGGGAGAGGGAGAAGCAGGCTTCCTGCTGAGCAGAGAGCCCGATGGGGGGCTCGATCCCAGGACCCTCGGATCATGACCTGAGCCGAAGGCAGATGCTTGATGACTGAGCCACCCAGGTGCCCCTACACTGAATATATTAATTGTAGCTATTTTAAAGCCTATCTGATAATCTGATATCTAGATCTCTTGTGGATGCTGTTATATCTTCTCTTTTTTTTTTTTCTTAGTGTTCACTCATATATATTTCTTAAATGCATGTTTAATTTTGACTATGTGCTGGACATAGTATATGAAAAGTTTTAGCGACAGTTTTAGGCACTGTATAGTATCCCTTTTTTCTTGAGAAGAAATGGTTTTGCCTTTGTCAGGCAGCTGGTCTGGGGGGCGGATTTCCTTAATCTAAAGGAGGATTGAAATGATTTGAATCTAGTCTTCAATCCTTGTAAGGACTAGTCTACTTTGAGTTCACCCTGCCACCTAGAGTATAGCCCTTTGGGGACTCAACTAAAAGCCTAAGCTGTTGACCCCTTCTTTTTTTTTATGCCCTATATTCCAGCTTTAATCCTTCCATTTCCATGAGACTACGCAGTATTTTTCTGATTTTCTTAACTTCTCAGTGTCTGCTTCTACTTTTAGAATTGGCAGTTGGCTTTTTGAGAATTCCTTCTCACTCAGATCTTGGCTTCATTAATCCTACTGTCTTGGTAGCCTTGCTGTCTTTTCAAACACATTATCCTCTTTATATTTTGTCTAGTGAAAGTTCTTGTTCTTAGCAAGAGGGTTGGTCTAGAGATCACCTACTCATCAACTGCTAGAGCAGTAACTCACGGTATCTTTTCAAAATTAAGCTTGTTAGCATATGGGAGTGTTACGGCATTTTGTGTATTGATTTTGTATGCAGAAAACTCACTGAATTCTCTTATTAATATTACTTGTTTTTTATTTTTCTATATGGGCAGTCATGACTCAAATAATGAGAGTTTTGTTTTCCCCTTTTCAGTCCTTTCATCTTTAATTTCTTTTTGCCTTACTGGACTGGTTAGGATCTTTAATATACTATTGAGTGAAAGTGGTGTTTGCAAATATTTTTGCCTTATATATGATCTTAAATTACATACCTTCAACATTTTGCCTTCAAATATGATCTTTGCCAAAGTTTGGTATTTTCTTTTTTCGGAGGACAGTTTGATAAGAGGTTAAAAAAAAAAGCAAAACTCCTCATCTACTCTTTTGTTTGCCAGAGATTTTTATTATGGTTGGATATTGAATTTTATAAAATGTTTTCTCCCAAATAGGTGCTGTTTTATTTGCATAACTTTTTTCTTGCAAACAGCCATCTTGAGTCACTTTAATTCCTCCTGTAGAATTTCCTACAGGAGTGAGTTCTTGTTGATGGTGAAATTTAGTAGTTTTTGTCTTTAGGCAACTTTATTTTGTACTTACTGAAGGATATTTTTGCTGAGTAAGGAATTCTGGGTTGAGGGTCATTTTCTCTTAGTATATTGATATATTTTTCCATTATATTCTAGTTTTGCTGTTGTGGAGTCCAGTGTAGATTTTTTTTGTCTTTTGATGTATTTGAGAAGGCTGCCTATAATTGGCCTAATTTTAATTTTTTAATTCTTGGTTATTAGAATTTATTCAGGAAGAATGATTTTATTTTATATAAATAATCTTATTTGATCTTTTGATTAGTACTTTTGCATATTTATATCATAATGCTAGTTAAACTTTATAAAGATAAATCTGAAATCCACTTCAGAATATTAGGACTTCAGAATTATTTGGAAATAAATTAGTTGTCTTATTTTTCATTGTTGTTTTAGTGCTATGTATTTTATTTTAGCAAGTATTATAAATAGATTAACTCTAAGTACTGACTTTATGGTAGCAATTCCACTTTTTAAATTCACTGTATTATAACATGAATGTGTATGATACAGTATGTCCCCCGCCATCTCATACCCCCAGTGGATGCTCAGAACCACTGATAGTACCAAGCCATATATAAACCATGTTTTTTCTTATGCATACATACCTATGATAAAGTTTAATTTATAAATTAGGCACAGTGAGGGATTAAAAACAAAAACTAATAATAAAATGAAACAATTATTTACTGTAATAAAAGTCCTATGAATGTGGTCTCTCTCTCTCTCAAAATATTTTGTACTCGCCCTTCTGATGATGATGATGTGAGATGATAAAATGCATAGATGGGTGAGATGAAGTGAGATGAAAGACGTAGGCATTGGGATGTAGTATTAGACTACTACCAGTCTTCCGACCATATGTCAGAAGGAGGATCATCTGCTTCTGGAATGTGGTTGACCACAAGTAGCTGAAACTATGGAATGCAAAACCATAGAGAAGGGGGAGTACTGTATGTTAAAATTTCCTATTGATCAGAATATTCACTAGAATATTGACCAAAAATTCATGGCTGACTGTTTATTATTAGAATTTGCTATTATCTTGTCATTGAACTTCAAGACCCTGATATTAACACAATGCTTATAAATAAGGGCTTCCTGCAGAATTAACCATGTGGTGAATATCTGTGCTTTGTAGAGCATGCAACTGAAGTGTCAGATATTTTTTATCCTATTTAATTCAGCTCTGTAAGGAAATACAAATTTCTGACTGAACAACTTTTAACATATAACACATTGATTGGTCTTAGAATAAAGCAGAGAAAATAATATTTTGTGTTATTGATTAGTCTACTAAGGAAGACTAAATTTTTTTAAGATGTTGAAAGAACAATAACAGTTAACCTGTCTTCCTGATTAATAACTTCATAATAATAATGGCAGAGGCTAACATCAACTGATTTTAATTATGTAAATTTCTGAATGTTATACAAATTCTAATTCATTTAGTTTGTCCAACCCTTTGAAGGAGTTACCGTTATAATTCTCATTTTTCAAATGTGGAATCTAAATTTCCTGTTGGTTAAGACTCTGATTTTTTGTTTTAGGATATGATGACACCTATAAATTCGGGGAAAAAGACCATTTATTTAGTTTCATTCTTTGAAGGCTTACAACGCATTATTTTATTCACTGAAGATCCAAGGGTATTTAAAGCAACATATGAAAGTGAGAAAGCAGAGTTAGCAGAGCAAGAAATTGTGTTGGCCTTACAAGATGTTGGAATTTCTCTCGTCAACAACTACACAAAGCAAGAAGTAGCCTATATTGGCATTACAAGGTTAGATACATTAAACTTTAAGTAATTAGTTCTTAATCATTAAGAACGGTGATAGTAAAATCTAAAATTATTGTTTAAATTTTGTGTTTTGACTGTTATACTAAGCTAATGCTGATTTAAAAATGCTTTTGAGATTATTTTTTTGCCTTTTGAGATAAAGATATGTCAGAAATCAAATTTATAAATCCGGTCTTATGTTGATGATCTCAGCTTTTAAAAAAGATTATTCAGCTTATCAAAAGTACACTTTATTTAACATGTCATAAGGAAATATTTAATTTTCTATTACTACCCACGGTCTAGGATACAGTGTAGATGCTCCATAAATAGTTGTTGGAGGAATAAAGCCAATCATTCTTTAACTTGAGCTTGACACTTTTAAGATACAATAAGATAATATGGAATATATCATTCTCCATGTAAATCATCACCAGTAAAATTCTTCTTTATGCCTTTAATATTCCTATTCATAAATACTTAAGGTAAAATTAATTTGTATATATTAGTGCCTAATTTGAGAGCATTGAGAGATTCCAGTCTGTATAACCAGGATAATGTAGTTTTAACCCTTGAGTTTAAGCTGTCACACAATTTAAAGGTATATGGTATAGGTTTAAATTTGTTTTTCTATATAAATTCATCTAGAAACGCCCTTGACTTTTCATTGAATGGAATCCATGCCATTTACAAAGGAATATTAAAAACTATTTTCTTACAAATTTTTATTCTCAAGAAGTGTGTTTATTATTTTCTAAGTGCTATGCTAAATGATGTGAGTGCAAAGAGGAATAATACACAGTTCCTGCCTCTCTGTTTATTAAGTGAATATAAATTTTAGAGGGAATTAATAAATAGAATACTTAAATAACTTACATTTGTAAACGGAGTAATTTTAGAATGTAGATGGATGTTTTTATTCTGTATTTAAGTCTTTCAGCAGTTTTTCAGTGAGATTTGTTCCATCCCCTCTTAGATTACAATTTCACACTTTGTCTCATTTTAAACCCCTATTTTCTCTCATACCTCACTGCCCTGTATCCCATTTCAGTGAGATAATGGAAGCAGTCAAAAGGGAATTTCCAAAGACCCACTCCCCCAAATCACAACTTTCTACCCATGAGCATTTTTTACCTACACACTGTGCCAACATCTTCTCCACAGTTATCATAGATACATGTGCTCCTATTTAAAAATATTTTTCAACTTTGCATTCTATTCCATTTCCTCTTGCCTTCTTGAGACATTGATCCCACAATTCTTTCTCTCTCCTACATCAATAATTTTTGGCTCTCTTTTGGGTTATGCCCATTAGTATTATTTATCTCAACTTAAAAAATTCTCTTGAGCCTACTTTCCCTGCTACCCTCTGCCCACTTTTTAGCTTCCTTTTATAGCCAAACTCCTCAAAAGTGTTATCAGTTACAGAAGAGTTTAATATACTCACTATATCCAATAATTATTTTACCTGTTCTTTCTTTAACCACTCCAGCAGGAGTTTGCTGTCAACACACCATGACACTGGTCTTGTCAAGATCACCAGAGACCAGTCTTCATGTTGCTTAAGTTTACAGCACTTATACAGATCCTGTCTTTTTTTTTTTTTTTTTTTCCTCCTTGATTTTTTTTTTTTTATTTTTCCGCCCTTTTTCCTTTCCTTTTTTTTTTTTTTTTTTTTTTTCCTCCTTGATAGTTTTTCTTTGTCTTGACTTTCAGGATACCTCACCATCTTGGTTTTTCTTTCTATCCCAGAATTCTCCACTTTATGTGTTCGTTCCTTGGCTACTTCTCAGCTGCTTAATACTGGGTGCCCTGGAGCCCTCAGACTTGAGTCCTCTTCTCTTCTCTGTTTCAAATACCACAATATATGCCCAAAAAATTTAGCAAATGTTTCTTTGACCAGAACTTTGTCCCAAATTCCACACTTGTATATCTACCACCTACACAAAATATCTACTCTTATATCTAAGAGACGTCTTAAACTTCATATGCGTAAAACCTGGTTCCTAATATCCTTCTACAAAACCTGCTTCCCCATTGGAGTTAATGACAACTCCCTCCTTCTGGTTGCTCAGGCAAAAAGCTTTGGAATCATCTTTGATTCCTCTCTTTATCTCACACTCCACATCTAATCCATCTAGAAGTTCTGTGCTGACCCTACCTTCAAGACAGACACAGGTCTGACCATTTTTTGCTGCCTCACTGTTCTACCCTAGGTAGAGCCATCACCGTTTTTCTCCTGACTTACTCCATTAAACTCCTAACCAGTTTTCTTGCTTCTGACCTTCATCCCCACCCCTTCCCCTCTCTCCCAGAACACAGTGTATTCTTTATAAAGCTTAAGTCAGATCACGTTGATGATCTCATCTTTCAGTGATTTCTCATTTCACAATAAAACTCAGTCTTTACAATATTCTATAAGGCTTTACATTATCTGGCTTCCCACTGTCTGTCTTACTTCATCTTCTACCCTTAGTGTGTTCCAGACCTGCCTGCCTTCTTGCTCTTCTTTGTACACTATAGGCGTGCTCTGCTTTTGAGTCTTTGCTGTAGCTAGTCCCTGTCCCAGGAATGCTTTTCTCTTGTCTGCTGGGTAACTCCCTTCTCTCCTGTGAGGTTGCTGAAGTCCCGTCTTGTCAGTGACACCCTGGCTGAGCACTCTGTTTCAGTACTGCAGCCCCCATCACTTGGCATATCTCAGTACTCCAGATCACTCACCCTGTCTTACTTTTTCTTTTTTCAAAAGCATTTTCACTTCTTAACTATATTATAATATACAAATTTATTATATTTACTATTTATGGGTCTGTCACTCCGCTAAAATAAAGCTCTAGGATGGCAAGGATGTTTACTGATAATATCTCTACCACCTAAATAGTGTCTGGGTAAAAGTCTAAGTATTGATTGAATTCTTATTTTTAAATCTGTAGTGTACTTGGCATATAACTGAGGATATTGTAAAATTTTACTGAAGGTTTTGCAATTCATGTAATAAACCAGATAAAATGAAAATGTTTATAAATTAGCACCATGATTTTTGCTTTCATATATAAGTTCTGATGTGGTTTGGGAGACAAAGCCCAAGAAGAAGGCAAGATGGAAGCCAATGAGTGTAAAGCACACTGAGAAGTTAGAGAAAGAATTTAAGGAATATACTGAATCTTCACCTTCAGAAGATAAGGTTGTTGAATTGGACACTAACATTCCGGTAATACTTTTAAGTACTGATGTGAAGTGTTAATTTTTACCTGTTGTAATTAGATGAATCACTAGTGAACTTTTAAGGAAAGTCTGGTTTCCTTACAAAACAGTGAATTCTGTCATATATACTTTATACAAAATACTTTAAAGGAATAGCTGTCTGTATTAACAACTCAGACTTTCTCTTAAGATGCTAATGAGATCTATTCCTTAGTTAACAAGAAGCCAATATGTTGTTTTACTTATTTTACTTTTTTTTCTTTTTTACCACTTTATTTTTTAGTAAATTTATATAAAAAGCGATACAACTTAAGTTGTAAGGATTATATGAACATTTTTGTGAGTTGTATTGGAAAGATCCAGTCTAAACCTAGTCAAATTGTAAAGATCCAGTCTAATCAACTATTTAGGCTGCTGTTTTAATTAACATTATCTTTAAAGTTTTCGGTACAAATTTCTAATTTTAATTGTGAATACAGAGAAATACAACAGTCTGGGGGGGGGTATTTTTCAGGTTTGCTTCACACCTAGTGGTACTAACATGAAAATTCTGCAGCCACATGTAATAGCTATAAGAAGAAATTATCTTCCAGCATTGAAAGTAGAATATAGCACATCCGCACATCAGTCATCATTTAGAATTCAAGTTTACAGAATACAGGTGAGTCTGAAAAGATAGTCAAATTGTATTCTTAAGGAACATAGCAATAAACCAAATGTATTCCATGGTCTCTCTTACCTAGTACTTCAGTTTCAGTGTTGATCTAGACTGCTTGATTCCTTCTACTTATTAAATCCTGTTATTCTAGTCGGGTTCTGTAATTAACATATTAATATACCGACCTGTCTTTATTTTCTTAGATCCAAAACCAGATACATGGTGCTATATTTCCATTTGTGTTTTATCCAATTAAACCTCCCAAGTCGGTCACCATGGATTCAGGTTTGTTTATATTTTTAGATTGCCATAAAAATGTTTATATTCTCTGTATGGTTTATTTTATTATAAAAACACGAAACGATTCTCAAGTTTAGTTTCTGTGGGATCATTAGAAAATTAAACCTCTTGTAAAGGAACAAGTACTCAACTAAGGTCAACAACACATTGAATTCTGAGGAGAAGATTAATTAGGAATATATATTTAAATTTTTAGAAATATTACTGATTTGTAAATTCCTGATTTAAAAGCCACCAGGACCTTTGAATAAATTGTGAAGAAAATCAAATTCAGAGTGGTTTCTGACCATGGAAAATGTCCTGTATTCTCCAGATGAGTGTAATGACAAGTCTATTCTTCCATCCTCTGCTTCTCCCTCGAATTCCTTCTTTCTCTGTTATCCCTCTTCCCCTTTCTCTTTCCTCCCTCCTGCCCTTGCTTCCCACCCGCCACCTCCACACCACTGGCTCTGAACTATCTAAGGCGGTATTGATAATCTGCTTGGAAGCTGTTCACCATTGCACATGCCCAAGCCCCTCTACCTGGAAGCCCAGGACAAGACCCTGAAATCTGTGTTTTCACAGTGTTTCCCTGGTGATTCTAATGCATACTTCTACTTTAAAATTGCTAATTTAAGGATTTATCCTTAAAGTGAATACAGATACTTAAAAAAAACATCCTGGGGTCTGAAATAAGACTGTAATCAATCTTACAAATAGTAATTTTAATTGACACTCATGATTTAGTAAATCTCCATTGTGATGTGTATTAAATTGCAAGAAAATGCTTATCTTTTGCTTAAAGCATCATGGGATTAATCCTATTTATTAACTTTTGTAGCTCCAAAGCCCTTTACAGATGTCAGTATTGTCATGAGATCTGCAGGGCATTCCCAGATATCACGTATTAAGTAAGTGTCTTAATATATTTCTGTGTGTGTATTTAATGTTTTGATTTAAATATGTGAATTAATTATACTCTCTAAAGAACGATTTCAGGTGAGGCAAAGGTTTACATGCAAAATATTAAATTATAAAGATCATTAGGAAAATCTGTTTTATAATCTTGAAGAGTCAGAAGGCTGTGAATGAAATGTACTTGTATTTTATTTATTGTTTTCTCATTTAAGTTTTCTATAATTACTGCATATTGTTTTAGAAACAAGAAAAAATGGTATCTTAAAATTGTCACCACCCAGTCTAAGAAATAGAATATTGACAGAAACATCCATTGATATATTACTCCCCTATTTCTTGTTTTCTCCACCCTGTCAACCACGATAAACACTAACTTCATCCCTTATGTTTTAAAATATAATTTCATTCCACATATGTACCTAAACACATATGTGTTTACCACATATGTACCTTCTTAGTTTTCCTTTTTTTCATAAAAAAAAAATTTTTTTTTTTTGTTAAACTGAATGTGTACTTTTAGGACTGGATTTTTTCATTCAACTTTTTACCAAAATTTATTATTTTTGCTGTATTCGCTAGAGTTTATTATCACTAATGTATAATAATCTGCTCTATGACTATATACCACAGTTTACTTATCAGTTTTCTCTTCATAGGCATTTTCACATTTTGAGTTGGTTGGTATTATGAACAATGTTGCCATGACATTTTTGTTCATTTAGAAAATCCTAAATTTCAACATTCTAATAGTTATCTAATGCTTTTTTTCTCACCTGATTTTCTTAATGCACTTAATCGATGGTTTTTAAATGTTTTCTACTTTGTATTATAGGTATTTCAAGGTGTTGATCCAAGAAATGGACCTCAGGTTAGATCTTGGGTTTGTCTATGCTTTAGCAGAACTTATGACAGAAGCCGAAGTGACTGAAAAAACCGAGGTAAGATTCAGAATGATAGCATTGACGGGAAGGGTTGGGGAAGGAGGAGGACTAAAAGAATTATAAATTTTTAAAGATACTAAAATGGTTTCGATCCATCTTAAAAATAAAGTTTTTAAATTTTTCTTATGCTGCTATGGTGGGTAAATTGGTAGAAATCCCATTTTCAGATTATAGATGAAGAAAGCAAGACAAGTTAAAATAGCCTTATGAAGGTGAGTTAGCGAATAGGAAAGGTTTTAGGCCAATAGTAGGGAGAAGTAGTCATGGTTCACATCACTGTTTTTTCCTATTTTATTTTCCTGAGTTACTTCTGTTTTGATTAATAACTTAGAAATTTGGGTGTGACAAGAATATTCAGTGAGAGAAGGGATAAAAATAAAAGGTAGTATCTTATGATGGAAAGACTATAAAATCATAGTGATAGGGTAGCTCGGATCTGATCTCTTTTTCAGCTGTCTTCATATAAAGAACTCTGAAGATAGTATAAATTATGTGGATAAGGACAAGGACAAATATACTTTTTTTTTCTTTTAATAGCAGTTTATTGAAATACAGTTCACACGTCATACATTTTAATCATTTGTGGTGGACAGTTCAGTGGTTTTTAATGTATTTACAGAATTGTACAACCATCATTACTGTCTCATTCCAGAACATTTTCATCCACCCAAAAAAGAAACCATCCCAGTCTCATACAACCACTAATGTACTTTGTCTATAGGATTTCTTGTTCTAGATATATGGAATCATCCACTTGTAGTTTTTTTAATGGGCTTCTTACACTTAGCATAATGTTTACAGAGTTCATTCAAGTTGTAGCATGTTTCAGTACGTCATTCCTTTTTATGGCCAACTAATATTCTATTGTTATGGATATATTCCATATTATGTATATCCAGGACTCTGTGGATATGCCACATTTTGTTTATCCATTCATCAGTTAGGGATGTTTGGGCTATTTCCACATTTTGGCTATTATGAATAATACTGCTATGAATATTTGTAAAGTTTGAAATCATTAAAAATGTATGATTCTTAATGCATCATCATCAACACTTGTTTTTGTCTATCCTTTGGATTTTAGCCATCGTAGTGGGTGTGAAGTAGTATATTATTGTGATTGTGATTTACTTGTACCTGATGAGTAATGATGTTGGGCATCTTTTGATGTGTTGATGTACCACTTACATATTTTCTACAGAGAAATGTCTGTTCAGATCCTTTGCCTTTGTTAAATAGGTTGTCTCCTTTTTATTGAATTGTAATATTCTGAATACAAGTCCCATACCAGATAAATGATTTGCAAATATTTTCTCTCATTCTGTGTGTTGTGTTTTACTTCCTGATGTCTTTTGAAGCACAAAAGCTTAATGTTAATGAAATCCAAATTCTTTTTAGTTGCTGTTCATGTTTTTGGTGTCATTTTTAAGAGTCCTTGGCCAGATCTAAGGATGCTTGACGACAGTTCCACCCAGGCACCCCAACTATTAATCTTATCAGCGTCCTCTTGTATGTAATAAGTTGCTTTTCTCTTCTTGTTTTTAAGATTTTCTCCTTGTCTTTGACTTTCAGCAGTTTAACTGTTATGTATCTGTTGTGAACCTCTTTCCATTTATGCACTAGGAGTTCATTTGGCCTCCTGGATATGTTACTGTTTTTCATTGAATTTAGAAAGTGTTCAGCTATTATTTCTTCGCATATTTTTTCTACTTTTTCTCTCTTTTCTCCTTCCGATACTCCCATATTGTATATGTTAGTATGCTTAATGGTGTACCACATTTCTGAGACTGCTGATTTTTCCTCTCTTTTTCCTCTGTTCTCCAGATTGCATAATCTTTAACACTTCAAGTTCACGATGAAACAGTGCATTTAATTTAGCATATAATGAAGTGTTTATATTTCTTCTGTCAGCTCAAATACACTGTTAGGTTCTTCTAGTGAATCTTCCATTTCTGTTACAGTTCTCAATTCCAGAATTTCTAATAGTTTTTTTTAATATATAATTTTTCTCCATCTGTATTGATATATTATTCTCTTTGATAAGACATGGTCATCATAATTTCTTTTACTTTTCTAAATATGGTTTTCTCTAGTTCTTTAGATTTTATTTATTTATTTGGTAGAGAGCATGAGAGAGCACATGCAGGGGGAACAGCACAGGCAGAGGGAGAAGCAGACTCCCCGCTAAGCAGGGAGCCCCATGTGGGGCTCAATCCCAGGACCCTGGGACCATGACCCGAGCCGAAGGCAGTTGCTTAACCGTCTGAGCCCCCCAGGCACCCCAGGTTTTCTTTAGTTCTTTGAACATATTTACAGTGGTTACTTGGAAGTATTTTTCTTTTAATCCAGTCTGGTCACATCTCACATGCAGTTTCTTTTGCCTAGTTTTTTCTAGTGTATGGGTCATACATTCCTATGTCTTTGCATATATCATCAGTTTTGTTTGGGAACTGGACATTTTAGATGATACACTATAAAAACTGGCTACTGGTTCCTCTTTCTCCAAAGGTTATTGTTATTAGTTTATTTGTTCATTCTATGACTGGTTAGATTTTTTTATTGAAGTCTATCCTACCCACACCCCTGACTTTTCCTGCATTCTTAAGCTTTTGGTGTTGCTCCTCAGAGAGGTGAAGATCTGGGATACCCACCCTTACCCTAGAATAAGTGGTTTTGGGGCGGGGCCCTCTTCCTCTCTTTTCACAACCACGCCTAGCTATTGAGCTCCACTAATTGCTGGCTGATTGCTTTATTTTTTTTCCCACAGTACCTTAGGCCATAAATTGTTCTGCAAACTAATCTAATCAAACTTGGGCTTTTTTTTTTTTTTCTTTTTTGAAGGAATTGATCTGGAGATCAGTGTTTGATATTTGTTCTAGCCCCAGGGGGACCCCTTTAAACTGTCTCTTTCTCCATTTTGCTCATGAAAACTAAGAGACCTACAGTTTAGCCTGTATCTTCATTGAATCAGTGATTTTCCTTATAGTTACCTTTCCCTATGACATTCACTGTTTCCTAAAAGCTCAGGCTTGAACTTCTTCACACTCCCTTGCAGTTGAAGGCAGTTTCTTTGGGAAAAGATAGGAGTTAAAGTTTCCTTGTCCCCCAGGTAAAACTATCTGAACCAGAGCTTCAGAGCTGTGGTTGGAACAAGAGGGATGAGAACCCAGTATTCTCATCGGTATCACACCCACTTAGAGCCTTTGTTCCCATGAGTAGAGGCTGGGCAGCAGGATGGAAGCTCCCACATCCCCCATAATGTAGCATTAGCAGCTGGTAACTGGGGGCAGGATAAGAAATGCTGACATCTTATGCCTCCCGGGAAGAAAGTATTCCTGACTGGAGACTGGGCAGAGAGGGAGCTTTGTGTTCTTGAGTATAGCAGTCTAGAGTAGAGTTATGGCTTGTTGAACTAGGAGGGGGATCTGAGAGAATGGTACTTGTTTAAATACTTACAGATTCACTTTTCTTACCAAATTTTTATAGATTTTTCTTGAAAAGATGTTTTATTTGCTTATACCATTAGGTTCATTCATAGAGGCCTTAAATGTTTTTTTATTTTAATTTTTTAAATATTTATTTATTTTAGAAAGAGCAAGCATGCAGTGGGGGCATAGGGGGAGGGAGAGAATCTCAAGCAGACTCCCCACTGAGTGTGGACCCTAATGCAGGGCTCCATCCCATGACCCCGAGATCATGACCTGAGCCAAAGCCAAGAGTCAGATGCTTAATCGACTGAGCCACCCAGGCACTCAGATGTTTTTTAATTTCACCAGTTTCACTGGGGAGCTGGTCTGAAGAACCCTTCACACTGTCATCCCGGAAGTCAATTTCCAGATCCTATACTTTTAATAAGGCCATCATTTTATTATTGATGATAGGTCAAAATGTGAATGTTGGGGCCATTTCTCAACATATAGAAGTAACTTAAATGTGTGTTTAAAAGAGAATTAATGTTGATTATCAAGAATGAAAGCCATAATCATCACTTCATACAACATCATTTTCAGTGCCTTCCCCTTTTTGATTATATCATGGGCCTCTGTAGATGTCAGTGAGGTATTTACTAAAAAGCTACAAATGAACTATGATTATATTTAAAGAAACAAATATTCCTAAGAAAGTGTTGATGCACTAGATTATCATAGCCTTTTGGGATAACTCTGTAGTCCCAAGAAGAAAAGCTTAGTGTTTTTTAATGGATTAGATGGGAACAAAGAAGATATGCTTATCAATTTGTGAGTTAGGGACAAAGCTTTACTAACAGGTGTTAGGTTCCCTTCTCATGCAATAACTTTCTAGTCATGAACAGTGTTGAATATGGATGTTACAGGGGAGTGTTCTGCAGTGTCTGAGCTGTTGACTTAAATGCCTCATACAGATAGATCCTTTAAGTTAATACTTTTTGTTTCTTTATAGATTGAACTTTTTCATAAAGATATAGAAGCTTTCCAAGAAGAATATAAAACAGCTTCATTAGCAGATTCATCACAAGTCAGTCTCTATGAATACTTCCATATATCTCCTATCAAGGTAGGGGAAATAGAAGTCATTTTTATTATTCTCGATAATCTAGGTAATAGCAAATTGACTTGATCTGTTTGGGGAGATGAGCATATAAATTATGTTCTCTAATAGTATATAAATTCTGTAAATAAAGTAGCAGGAATAATCCTTTGAAATTTTTATTTATACTTCTAACAGTTTTCACTATATAGAAAAATATTGGAGCCACCTACAACATGTGTTTATATGTTTATATCTTGACCTAACATTTTGTTACCTTAGTTTTCTGTTAACGTATTTAATGACAGTTTTCAAAATTTTGTGTGTGTCTGTTTATTGGTATAATTGACATATACATTAGTTTCAGATGTATAAGGTAATGATTTGATATTTGTATACACTCTGAAATGATCACCACAATAAGTTAGTTACCATCCATCACCACACAGTGTTAAAAAAAGTTTTTCTTGTGATGAGAACTTTAGGATTTATTTATTCTCTTAGCAACTTTCAAATAATGCACTACAGTATTACTAACTATAGTCTGTAAGTTTTAAATTAACTCATGAAGTAACCTTGATTTAAGAAGTGAAGACTGAATGGAACTAAATATAAGTTCTTAACACAGAGTTTCTGAATTATGTAACACTAAAGAAAATTATTGTATAGCTGTACATACATATACACACATACATAAATGCATACAATACAAAAATGTGAAAGTTTGTTTTAACTGATTTTGACATGTTAACTTAATTCTAATAGTTGAAACACTATTTGAGTTATTTTCAACAACTTCAAGTTCTAGATTATTATTTTTAAAAAATGTATAAAAATTATTATTTTCACAGCTTTACCAAAAGAATTGGATTGAACCTAAATACCGTATTAGCTTATATTGCTGAATTTAAAAATTAAATAGAGCTGTATTCAATTTTAAATTCTTGTAACTTTTCACTTAATAATTTCAGCATAATCCAGGTAACTTTGAAATCTTATGGTGTAGTAAATTTAAAATAAGATTAAATTTTAAAAGTTAAAATTGTCATCTTGAAGATAGTGCTTTAAATATTTCTCTCTTTATCTCTTTAGTTGCATTTAAGTGTTTCACTGAGTTCGGGCAGAGAAGAAGCTAAAGATTCAGAACAACAGGAAGGACTGATGGCCGTTCGTTCTTTAAATCTTTTGCTGAAGAGTATTGGTGCCACCCTTACAGATGTACAAGATGTAGTTTTTAAGTATGTTTAATATTCAAATCTATAAATTGATGAAAAGTCCATTTTATATTTACCTAAAAACTTTACAAGTGAAAAAGTGTGTAAAGGATATTAGAGGTCATAGACAGGGGTTATTATTAAATAATTTCCTTAAGAAAGAGGGAGAGAGGCCATACAAGTTTGTGCATCATATAAGCCTTTCTGGCCTACAGAAGGATTTCTAAGAAGCTGTATGCCCAAAGGTATGGTGATTAAACCATGTGACCTCAAGGCTTCTAGGATCGAGATTCTTCAAAACATATGTGACTAGAACAAAATGAATGGCATGATAGGGGAAGTGAAGGGATTCGTTTAAATGTTACAGCCAAGAATATACATTTTAATGTGAGTCATAATGGAAGCTATTAGAGTATCTGAATGGAGACTTCAGATGAGAGTGCCCTTTTCAGGTAGCACCCAGAATTGTTATTAAGGACCGTAGTAAGAATCAGTGAGTCCAGTAGGATGTAACTCTAAATCTAGATAAAGTTAGGTAACAGTCAAATTAAAGAACATAGGTTTGAAGACGTTGGGAATAGAATGAGATTTCTCATCCAGCTTCTGTCTTACCAGCTAACAGAGAGCTTCCCAAGCAGTGGATCCGTATATGCTGTGAATAGGTTAGCAGTCAACCGACCTTGGTTCCTCAGCTGTCAGCTGATCAGACGGGATCTGCCGCAGCTGAAGTCTGGCTGTTCCTGAGCAGCCTCTTCCATTCACCTCAGTGTGCCAGACATTTTCTGTGTGGGCCATGACAGGGCAGAGTTGAAAAATCCAGTCCATGTCTGTGAGTGAGATCCAGAGGGTCTCTGAATCCGCTAAAGGATGTAGTAATACGTATATATTGGTTGCTTTTCTGAGGATAAGATCCATAGCTCTCATGAGAGTCTTAGAGGGTTCTTTGACCAGAATGAGCATATGTAAAAGAGCATGTTTTCTGATTGGCTTGGGAAATGTACGGAAAGGAAAGATTGAGAGAAAAATTCTAAAGAAAATGAAACCATTCGTGAATATTAAAAAAATTATCTTCCCCTCTCTCCCTCTTCCTCTCCTTCTACCCACACCCTCACACATATTTATGTGTTTTTCAGGCTTGCATTTTTTGAACTGAACTATCAGTTCCATACAGCATCTGAACTACAGTCTGAAGTAATAAGACACTATTCGAAACAGGTTTGTCTGAGATTATTTTTTAAAGGGACAGATTGATATATTGAAACTGTGTCTGTACATGTATAATGTAGATTTGACGAGAAAGTGAATAACCATTTTCAAAATCTTAAAAATTTTTTCTTCTCAGAATTGAGAAAGAAGTTGAGCCGTGCCACCATTTCAGTTTTTTGCCTTTCTGTTTTTTAGCCACGAACAGAAATGTTTTCTGGGTATGTGTGGACTTAAACAAGTATCTTTAAATAAAATATTGACTAATGCACCAAACTTACTTCAAAAAAATAGTTTCAAGGGAAACTATTAGTAACTAACTGAATACAGGCTATTTTTAATGTTATTATGTTGTTGAGTCAGATATGTTATTTTAATGGATTTTTTTTCCCACCTTTAGCAAGACTCCAGTATCTTAGGATATAACTTATAGAGTGTCTGAGACAGCCGTTCTGTAGTGGACAGAACACTAAGCCTGATTCAAGGTGTCTGGGTTTGGATTCCAGTGTTGCTATTTACCTACTATGTGACCCTGGGCATCATTTGACCTGTATGTTTCTCCAGTCTGTAAAATGATGGTGGTAATAGCAGCTGTCACACATAGTTGTAAAAGTTGAAAGCATTTTGAGTATTCTAAAGCTTTATGTAAATATGTCGTATTATTTCTAATACTCTAACACCAAATAACTTTTTAAAAACAAAACTAGTGAGCGCCTGGGTGGCTCAGTCATTAAGCGTCTGCCTTCGGCTCAGGTCCTGGTCCCAGGGTCCTGGGATCGAGTCCTGCATCAGGTTCCCGGCTCTGCGGGAAGCCTGCTTCTCCCTCTCCCACTCCCCCTGCTTGTGTTCCCTCTCTCACTGTGTGTCTCTCTGTCGAATTAAAAAAAAAAAAAAAAAACAAACTAAAAACTAGTGATAAATAGGCTGATATGGTGTAGGTGTTGAAATTGGTGATAAGGATGTTAGCCTAAAAAAAAAAACTGGGTGTGTGTACTGAATATTGAAATTTTTTTCTGATTGACTAAATTGATTAATGTTTGTATTTCATTTTTAGGCCATTAAGCAAATGTATGTACTCATTCTTGGACTTGAAGTTTTGGGAAATCCCTTTGGCTTGATTAGAGAATTTTCTGAAGGTGTGGAAGCATTTTTTTATGAACCTTACCAGGTAATAAAATACATATTCTTGCATTGTGTAATACATCACTAATACTTTTGAACAAATAATGCATTCCAAATTGTTTACTTAGAACGTAGGTATAAACAGATTTTGGGAGACACAACAAAAGAATGTGATTTTGCAGCAAAGAATGGTTAAAAAGTTTTGAGAAATTTGGAGGGAAATTTTAACCTTTTCCCTCAAAATTTAAACTTAAGACTTTATACTAAGATATACTGAAATTTAAGTATTCTGTTGGAATATTAAAGGTGGGTAAACTTTTTCTGTAGTAGAAGTAAGAACACCATGGGCAGGCAGTCTTGCTTTGCACTGTTGTGTGGGACAGTAAAAATAACTGCAGGCAGACACTGTGCAAAGCAGTCTTAACCATTGGCAAAAATTATGATTGTTTTGTGTCCCTTAACATTTTCTGTTAAAATATTCAAATCTCTCCTACTTTGACTTTTAAATGTAGAGGGTAATGAAAAAGTAAAACTGTTACTTACATTGTATAGTATAATTTAAAACATAAGAAATATTAAGAATTGCAGTTATTTCTTTTACAAAAACTATCAAGAGTAGTTTGTGCTTATGTTCTCATCCTGTAACTTACAGTTTGGAGCAAACATGTTTTGTACACACTGGTGAATAGTCCTATTCCTGAGTTTGGATCAACTTATTCTTTGTACTTTCAATGTCGTGAAATATCTCTGAGAATTTTGTTCATGTGAAGTTTTTTGCTGGTGTCACTGCCTCTGGGATATTTTTATTTTTGTCACTGCTGCTTTCTTCATTTATATCAATAAGTTCACCTTTAAAAGAAAATGTAACCTTTGTTATTATTTGACCCTTTAGGGAGCCATCCAAGGTCCCGAAGAGTTTGTGGAGGGGATGGCATTAGGACTGAAGGCACTAGTTGGTGGAGCTGTTGGTAAGAAAGAGAATGCCTACCAGGTATGATTATGCTAGAAAGTAATGATACCTTTGCTTTTACTAAAAATAATTACCATTTCTGCTAGGTGGATTAGCTGGTGCTGCCTCCAAAATCACCAGTGCTATGGCTAAGGGGGTGGCAGCCATGACTCTGGATGAAGACTATCAACAGAAGAGAAGAGAGGCCATGAATAAGCAACCAGCTGGTCTCAGAGAAGGCATCACTCGCGGAGGAAAAGGCTTAGTGTCTGTAAGAAATTTCCCGGGGTTGTGAACCCATCAGGGATTATCTTATTTTTTTTTTTAAGATTTTATTTATTTGAGAGAGAGCATGAGCAGGAGGGAGGGGCAGAGGGAGAGGGACAAGCAGACTCCCTGCTGAGCAGGGAGCCTGACCCGGGGCTCAGTCCCAGGACCTGAGCCGAAGGCAGACACTTAACCGACTGAGCCACCCAGGCGCTCCTCAGGGAATGTCTTTTAAAGCTACATTTTTCAAATAAGAAAATAGACATTTAACTTGCATTCCTTCAAGCATTATTTAGATATTGGAGGAGCAGTGAGTTGTGTCCTATATAAAATGTCAGTAGCCTCTAAAGCATTCTCTTTAGCTAAGATAATTAGGCAATGTATTTCTAGATGTATTTCTGTTTCAGTGCTTTCTAGATTCTTAGGGTATCTAGAAAGCAGAACTGTCTATTTTTTGTAAGCCAGACTTGGTTCTTTACAATCATGTCAAAGTATAAATTTTCGATTGTGCTTTTCCTCTAGGGTTTTGTAAGTGGCATAACAGGAATTGTTACAAAACCAATCAAAGGCAAGTATATTCCTTTGGGTGATCTATATTACCAGGTCTTTCACAAATTGATTCTGTTTTCGTTCTTGATCCACTTGCCTAAACCTTTGTCTTTTTTTCTTTCTAGGAGCTCAAAAAGAAGGAGCAGCTGGTTTCTTTAAAGGTGTTGGGAAAGGTTTAGTTGGAGCAGTGGCAAGGCCAACGGGAGGCATCATAGACATGGCCAGCAGTACATTTCAGGGAATAAAAAGGTAAGTTCTCTTTGGTGGAAGATACGAGTAAAATGCTTAAAACAGAAATAAAATAAATCAGCTGTTTGACTTAAGGCCCTTAGTTTTGAACCTTATAATATGGCAAGTTATGTATCATCTTCCTAATTCCCTTTTAAGTTGTTTCCTTTGTATCATTTCAACATTAGGAGCTCTCCTCTATTGGTCGTTCATTCCCAGCAGCCTTGGCAGGAAAGGCTTGGCAAGTTAAGCAAGCTTTTACTTATTATCAGTACATTATAATAATGTAATGCCATATATATAATATACATATAATATATATATGTAATGCTATCTACATATATAATAATGTAATGCTGCATATATATACACACACACACACCCCCATGAGTTATAAAATTAGCAAATATAATTTAAGAAGTAAAGAAGGACATTTTATATTCCTGGTTCAAACTCAGCTTGTGTTCCCCTCCCTTTATGATCTTACTTTGTTATGAAACTGTTAACATCTATTTCCTCTATTTCTCTTCATTTGTGCAAATAATTTTAAAACATGCTCCCTCGGGGTGCCTGGGTGGCTCAGTTGTTAAGCGTCTGCCTTCGGCTCAGGTCATGATCCCAGGGTCCTGGGATCGAGCCCCATATCGGGCTCCCTACTCAATGGGAAGCCTGCTTCTCCCTCTCCCACTCCCCCTGCTTGTGTTCCCTCTCTCGCTGTGTCTCTCTCTGTCAAATAAATAAATAAAATCTTTAAAAAAAAAAAAAATGCTCTCTCTTCTTCCAAGTTAAATTGAGCTTAGGATTGAAATTTGATAGTTGCACTATTGTTTTTTGTTTTGTTTAAAGATTTTATTTGTCAGAGAGAGAGAGAGACAGAGCACAAGCAGGGGGAGAGGCAGAGGCAGAAGGAGAAGCAGGCTCCCTGCTGACCAAGGAGCACGATGTGGGACTCGATCCCAGGACCCCGGGATCATGACCTGAGCCAAAGGCAGCCGCTTAACTGACTGAGCCACCCAGGCATCCTGATAGTTGCACTATTGTTATCTCTGCTCTAGAGATTTGTAACACAAAAAACAGTTGATTAAATTCATGCTAATGGGACCTAACTTAGAAAGTTAGGTGGGTCGACATCTCCCTAATATATTCCTTCCTTCCTGCTTTATAGAGATAAGTAATGTCATCGTATAAGCTGCTTCCCTCAAGTCAGTATTTCATATTGCTTTAATTGGGTGTTTTCGGTTTTGTAATTTAGAGTTAAGATGGGGGAAAAAGGTTCAATTTCTTCTACATGTAACTTTAAATTCACAAATAGAATTAGTTTACTTGTCATCAGAGAAGCTCAAAACTCAATGAAACATAAGTAATTCAAGATCTAGAGAGAGCTATGCAAGTATATGCCCAGAGTTGCTAAAATAACCTTATATTTTTCTAAAACTTTATAATCTGTACTGAGCTGCATTACCTTTAAGGATTAATGGCAAAGTAAAACATTTTTACTAAAAATAAGACTAAGAACTATTAAAGATGTACTTGTGAAGAAGGATATTAAAACCAGAAAGGGGGGTGCCTGGGTGGCTCAGTTGGTTAAGTGTCTACCTTCAGCTCAGGTCATGATCCCAGCATCCTGGGATCAAGCCCCACGTTGGGCTCTCTGCTCAGTGGGAGCCTGCTTCTCCCTCTCCCTTCCACTCTCCCTGCTTGTACTCTCTCTCTCTGTCAAATAAATAAATAAAATCTTAAAAAAATAAGATAAAAATAAAACCAGAAAGGAAAAATGGGCTATGAGAGTAATATATAAGAATATAAATGGGTGAATAAATCTAATTGAACTGTATAAAATCAAGATTGGAACCAAAATATTAAAAATAATAAGTTGCAATTTGAGAAGTGAATAATTGGCATTAAGCATTTTCATGTATTATTTACAAAGGGGATATGCTCTGTATTCTACATAAGATGTGTATCAACTAGACACTTTTTTTTTTTTAAGATTTTATTTATTTATTTGACAGAGAGATAGCACAGATAGAGTGGCAGGCAGAGGGAGAGGGAGAAGCAGGCTCTCCGCTGAGCAGTGAGCCCGATGCGGGGCTCGATCCCAGGATCCCAGGATCCCAGGATCCCAGGATCATGACCTGAGCCGAAGGCAGACGCTTAACCAACTGAGCCACTCAGGCGCCCCAACTAGACACTCTTTTAATCACGTAAGGAACCAGAAACAAACATGATTGGCAAAGCTCCTGTCCACATACAGCTTACATTCTCTTGGGAGAGCAATAAACAAAAATAGGTAAACTGATAAATATGATATGCTAAATGGTGAAAACTTCTATGAAGAAAAATAAAGCAGCATGAAACATAAGAACATCCAAAGTGGTGAGGAGGAAAGTTGCTATCTTGTATATAAGACATTCAAGGCAGCTTTACTGGTAAGATTAAACTAGAGAAGAGCCCAGAAGGAAGTAAGGGAGTGAGCCATATGAGAAGAATGTCCCAGGCAGTAGGAATAGCAAGTAAAAAGCCTCTGACGCAGGAGTATACTTGAGAAATAGCAAGACCAGCGTACCCAGAGGAGAGAGTTGGAAAAGATGATAGTGGAGAATGAGCAGGGGATCAGATCGTATGGGCTTGGTAAACCACTCTTAAGGACTTTGGCTTTTTCTTAAGACAAGAAACCATTAGAAGGTTTTGGACAAGAAGAATGATGTGAGCTGGCTGCTGTATATATTCAGAAGAAATCATAGGGGGACCAGGGAAGCCACAGGGGAACACGAAAGAAGCCTTTGCAATAATCGAGGTGAGAGGTAGTGGTGATGAGACCCATGTAGGCTAGACATTGGTAAGAAGGGGTCATGTTCTATTTGTATTTTGAATGTAGTGACAACAGGATTACTTAATAAATTGGATGTCACAAATTAAAGAGAATCATCATGGATAATTCTAAAGTTTTTTCTGAAACACTGGAAATATCGTATTGTCATTCCATTTAGGGAAGGAGGGAATTAGAAGTTTTGTTTTGAACATATTAAGTCTAAACTATCTCTTAGACATCCAAATGGGGACATCAAGTAATTGCTGAGTATAGGAGTCTGAAGTTCAAGAGGAAGGTGCAAGCTAGAGTTAAAAATTTGAAATGTGCGAGCTTGTAACGGTGTTTAAAGCCACGGGATTGAATGCGATCACGTAGGGAATGAGACTAGGAAAGAGGAAAAAAAATAGATCCAAGGACTTGGCCCCCAGGTCCACCAACACTGAGACGTTGGGAAAATAAAGAGGACCCAGCAATGGAAACTGAAAAGGAATGGCCATTAAAGTAAGGGGTATAATCAAGAAGGTGCTGTTCCCAAAGCTAAGAAACAGACAATCTCAGTTTATTCTGATAGGAAAGAGAAATCCCCACTTCCCCATTCATCTTAGTGAGAGTATTATAAGTTTGATTTGAAAAATAGATATGGAACTTAAAATAGGTATTGTACCCACTCCTTACCTTTGCTGGAAATACTCTTTCTGTTGTATGGTTGCTTCCTATATTCATCAGCTATCTTCTTAGTGAGGCCTTCCACAGCCACCCTAAAATTTGATTTTAGCCCCTATCCTGCCCCAAATACTTCATATCTCCCTTCCTTCCTTGATTTTTCTTTCTCTTTAGCTTTTTTCACTACTTAATACACTATATATTT
This sequence comes from Neomonachus schauinslandi, assembly GCF_002201575.2. Taxonomy (NCBI): domain Eukaryota; kingdom Metazoa; phylum Chordata; class Mammalia; order Carnivora; family Phocidae; genus Neomonachus; species Neomonachus schauinslandi. Next base: position 19,013,274 of record NC_058415.1, read on the forward strand.
TACCTTGCTTGTCTCTCCTGCTAGGATTAGTAAGTTCTGTGAATGCAGTAGCTCTTGTCTATTTCCAGAGCACTTAGAATATTGCTTGACCTGTGGTAGGTTATTTTTTTTAATTGAGATAATTGTAGAGTCACATGCAGTTGTTGGAAATAATGTAGAGAGATACCTTGTACAGTGTGTTGTGTCCCTGTGGCTGCTGTAACAAATTACCATGAACTCGGTGGCCTGCACACTAAAACTTCATCCTCTTACGGGTCTGGAGGCCAAAAGTCAGAAATCAGGGTGGCAGCAAGGCTGCAATCCCTTGGGAGGGTAGAATTTGCATCTTGCCTCCTCCTGCTTCTGGTGGCTTGTGGCCACGTCATTCCAAGCTCTGCCTTCATCTTCACATCACCTTCTGCTCTGTAGGCCTGGTCTCCCTCTGCATCTCTCCTATGAGGACACTTGTGGTAGCTTTTAGAGCCCACCTACATAATGCAGGATTATCACCTCATTTCAGAGTCCTTCAGTTAGTCACATCCTCAGAGACTTTACCATATTAAATGACATTCATAGGTTCAGTGATCTAGGGGGGGAGGAGCAAGATGGCGGAGGAGTAGGACATCTGGATTTCGTCTGTTCCCAGGAATTCAGCTGGATAGGGATCAAACCATTCTGAACACCTACGAGCTCAACAGGAGATCGAAGAAAAGAATAGCGAGAACTCTCTGAACAGAAAAGCGACCACTTTCTGGAAGATAAAATGACAAGACGGAAAAAATCACCTCAACAAAAAGAACAAGAGGCAGTACCGACTGCCAGGGACCTAATCAATACAGACATTAGTAAGATGTTGTAACTAGAGTTCAGAATGATGATTTTAAAGATACTAGCTGGGCTTGAAAAAAGCATGGAAGTTATTAGAGAAACCCTTTCTGGAGAAATAACTAAAATTTAACCAAGTTGCCTAAATAAGGATAAATGAGGCAGAAGAGAGAATTAGTGATACAGAAGACCAAATGATGGAAAATAAAGAAGCTGAGAATAAGATAACTACTGGATCATGAGGGCAGAATTCAAGAGATAAGCGATACCATAAGACGAAACAACATTAGAATAATTGGGATCCCAGAAGAAGAGAGAGAGAGGGGGGCAGAGGGTATATTGGAGCAAATCATAGCAGAGAACTTCCCTAATCTGGGGGAGGATACAGGCATCAAAATCCAGGAGGCACAGAGAACCCCCCTCAAGATCAGTAAAAATGGGTCAATACCCCGACATCTAATAGTAAAACTTACGAGTCTCAAAGACAGAGAAAATCCTGAAAGCAGCACGGGAGATGAGATCTGTAACCTACAATGGTAGAAACATTAGATTGGCAACAGACCTATCCACAGAGACCTAGCAGTCCAGAAAGAACTGGCATGATGTATTCAGAGCACTAAATGAGAAAAATATGCAGCCAAGAATACTATATCCAGCTAGGCTGTCATTGAAAATTGAAGGAGAGATAAAAAGCTTCCAGGACAAACAAAAACTAAAGGAATTTGCAAACACAAAACCAGCCCTACAAGAAATATTGAAAGGGGTCCTCTAAGCAAAGAGAGAGAGCCTAAAAGCAACATAGACCAGAAAGGAACACAGACAATATACAGTAACAGTCACCTTACAGGCCAATACAATGGCACTAAATTCATATCTTTCAGTAGTTACCCTGAATGTAAATGGGCTAAATGCCCCAATCAAAAGATACAGGCTATCAGATTGGATAAAAAAACAAGACCCATCGATATGCTGTCTTCAAGAGACTCATTTTAGACCCAAAGACACCCCCAGATTGAAAGTGAGGGGGTGGAAAACCATTTACCATGCTAATGGACACAAAAAGAAAGCTGGGGTGGCAATCCTTATACCAGACAAATAGATTTTAAACCAAAGACTATAATAAGAGATGATGAAGGACACTATATCCTACTTAAAGGGTCTTTCCACCAAGAAGATCTAACAATTGTAAATATCTATGCCCCTAACATGGGAGTAGCCAGTTATATAAGGCAATTAATAACAAAAGCAAAGAAAAATATTGACAACAATACAATAATAGTAGGGGACTTTAACACCCCCCTCATTGAAATGGACAGATCTTCTAAGCAAAAGATCAATAAGGAAATAATTTAAATGACACACTGGACCAAATGGACTTCACAGATATATTCAGAACATTCCATCCCAAAGCAACAGAATACACATTCTTCTCTACTGCCCATAGAACATTCTCCAGAATAGATCACATCCTAGGTCACAAATCAGGACTTAACCGGTACCAAAAGATTGGGATCATTCCCTGCCTATTTTCAGACCACAATGCTTTGAAACTAGAACTCAATCACAAGAGGAAAATTTGGAAAGCACTCAAATACATGGAGGCTAAAGAGCATCCTACTAAAGAATGAATGGGTCAACCAGGAAATTAAAAGAAGAATTAATAAAATTCATGGAAACCAATGAAAATGAAAACACAGCTGTTCAAAATCTTTGGAATGGAGCAAAGGCAGTCCTAAGAGGAAAGTATATAGCAATACAAGCCTCTCTCAAGAAACAAGAAAGGTCTCAAATACACAACCTAACCCTACACCTAAAGGAGCTGGAGAAAGAACAGCAAATAAAGCCTACACCCAGCAGGAGAAGAGAAATAATAAAGATCAGAGCAGAAATCAATGAAATAGAAACCAAAAGAACAGTAGAACAGAGCAACGAAACTAGGAGCTGGTTCTTTGAAAGAATAAGATTGATAAACCCCTGGCCAGACTTATCAAAAGGAAAGAGAAATGACCCAAATAAACAAAATCATGAATGAAAGAGGAGAAATCACAACCAACACCAAAGAAATACAAGTATAAGAACATATGAGCAACTATATGCCAGCAAATTAAATAATCTGGAAGAAATGGACGCATTCCTAGAGATGTATCAACTACCAAAATTGAACCAGGAAGAAATAGAAAACCTGAACAGACCTATAACCACTAAGGAAATTGAAGCAGTAATCAAAAATCTCCCAACAAACAAGAGCCCAGGGCCAGATGGCTTCCCAGGGGAATTCTACCAAACATTTAAAGAAGAATTAATACAGATTCTTCTGAAACTGTTCCAAAAAATAGAAATGGAAGGAAAACTTCCAAACTCGTTTTATGAGGCCACCATTACCTTGATCCCAAAACCAGACAAAGACCCCATCAAAAAGGAGAATTACCAACCAATATCCTTGATGAACATGGATGCAAAAATTCTCCCAAAATACTAGCCAATAGGATCCAACAGTACATTAAAAGGATTATTCACCACGACCAAGTGGGATTTATCCCTGGGCTGCAAGGTTGGTTCAACATCTGCAAATCAATCAGTATGATACAATACATTAATAAAAGAAAGAATAAGAACCATATGATCCTCTCAATAGATGCAGAAAAAGCATTTGACAAAGTACAGCATCTTTTCTTGATCAAAACTCTTCAGAGTATAGGTACAGAGGATACATACCTCAATATCATAAAAGCCATCTATGAAAAACCTACAGCAAATATCATTCTCAGTGGGGAAAAACTGAGAGCTTTCCCCCTGAGGTCAGGAACACGGCAGGGATGTCCACTTCAACACTGCTATTCAACACAGTATTAGAAGTCCTAGCCACAGCAATCAGACAACAAAAAGAAATAAAAGCCATCCAAATCGGAAAGGAGGAAGTCAAACTCTCACTGTTTGCAGATGATATGATACTTTATGTGGAAAACCCAAAAGACTCCACCCCAAAACTAGAACTCATACAGGAATTTTGTAAAGTGGCAGGATATAAAATCAATGCACAGAAATCAGTGGCATTCCTATACACCAACAAGACAGAAGAAAGAGAAATTAATGAGTTGATCCCATTTATAATTGCACCCCAAACCATAAGATACCTAGAAATAAATCTAACCAAAGAGGCAAAGAATCTGTACTCAGAAAACTATAAAACATTCATGAAAGAAATTGAGGAAGACACAAAGAAATGGAAAAACGTTCCATGCTCATGGATTGGAAGACCAATTATTGTGAAGATGTCAATGCTACCTAGAGCAATCTACACATTCAGTGCAATCCCTATCAAAATACCATCCACTTTTTTCAAAGAAATGGAACAAATAATCCTAAAATTTGTATGGAATCAGAAAAGTCCCTGAATAGCCAGAGGAATATTGAAAAAGAAAAGTAAAGCTGGCGGCATCACAATTCCAGACTTCAAGCTCTATTACAAAGCTGTCATCATCAAGACAGTCTGGTACTGGCACAAAAACGGACACATAGATCAATGGAACAAAACAGAGAGCCCAGAAATGGACCCTCAACTCTATGGTCAACTGATTTTCGACAAAGCTGGAAAGAATGTGCAATGGCAAAAAGACAGTCTCTTCAACAAATGCTGTTGGGAAAATTGGACCATTTCCTTACACCACACACAAAAATAGACTCCAAATGGTTGAAAGACCTCAATGTGAGACAGGAGTCCATCAAAATCCTAAAGGAGAACCTCTTCGACCTCAGCCGAAGCAACTTCTTCCTAGAAACATTGCCAAAGGCAGGGGAAGCAAGGGCAAAAATGAACTATTGGGACTTCATCAAGATAAAAAGCTTTTGCACAGCAAAAGAGACAGTCAACAAAACCAAAAGACCAACCAACAGAATGGGAGAAGATATTTGCAAATGACATATCAGATAAAGGGCTAGTATCCAAAATCTCTGAAGAACTTATCAAACTCAACACCCAAAGAACAAATAATCCAATCAAGAAATGGGCAGAAGACATGAACAGACATTTTTCCAAAGAAGACATCCAAATGGCCAACAGACACATGAAAAAGTGCTCCACATCGCTCGGCATCAGGGAAATCCAAATCAAAACCTCAGTGATATATCACCTCACGCCAGTCAGAATGGCTAAAATTAGCAAGTCAGGAAAGGACAGATGTTGGCGGGGATGCAGAGAAAGGGGAACCCTCCTACACTGTTGGTGGGAATGCAACCTGGTGCAGCCCCACTCTGGAAAACAGTATGGAGGTTCCTGAAAAAGTTGAAAATAGAGCTACCATATGATCCAGCAATTGCACTACTGGGTATTTACCCCAAAGATACAAATGTAGGGATCTGAAGGGGTACGTGCACCCCGATGTTTATAGCAGCAATGTCCACAATATCCAAATTGTGGAAAGAGTCAAGATGCCCATCGACAGATGTATGGATAAAGAAGAAGTGGTATACAATGGACTATTATGCAGCCATCAAAAGGAATGAAATCTTGCCATTTGCAACGACGTGGATGGAACTGGAGGGTATTATGCTGAGCGAAATAAGTCAATCAGAGAAAGACATGTATCATATGACCTCACTGATATGAGGAATTCTTAATCTTAGGAAACAAACTGAGGGTTGCTGGAATGGTGGGGGTGGGAGGGATGGGGTGCCTGGGTGATTGACATTGGGGAGTGTATGTGCTATGGTGAGCACTGTGAATTGTCTAAGACTGTTGAATCACAGACCTGTACCTCTGAAACAAATAGTACATTATATGTTAAAAATAGAAGAAGAAGAAGAAGATAGCAGGAGGGGAAAAATGAAGGGGGGGAAATTGGAGGGGGAGATGAACCATGAGAGACTGTGGACTCTGAAAAACAAAGTGAGAGTTCTATAGGGGATGGATTAGCCTGGTGATGGGTATTAAAGAGGGCACGTTCCGCATGGAGCACTGGGTGTTATGCACAAACAATGAATCATGGAACACTACATCAAAAACTAATGATGTAATAATGTAGGATGATTAACATAACAATAATAATAATAATAAAAAAGTTCAGGGATCTAGCCTGATTTCTTCAGGAACCACCATCGAGACCACTTACATAGGTTTTGCCCAGATTTCAGACTAAGAACATTTTGCATAACCATAGTATAATATCACAACCCAATATTGACGTTGATGCAATCTATCAAATTTATTCAGATTTCCCCACTTTGATTTGCACTCATTGGCGTGTATATGCTCTCATCCCATACAATTTCGTTACCTGTGCATGTTCACGTATCCACCAGTCCGGATACTAAACAGTTCCAGCACCACACAAATACTTCACATTGCCCTTTCACAACTCATCTACCTCCCTCCCTCAGACCCCTGAAATCTTTAATGCTCCTTTAAACACCTTATTATAGTCTATTTAAAATTGAGATAGAATTCATATGCTATAAGAAATCACTGTTTTAAAGTGCATTTTGGTAGGTTTTAGCATTCACAAGATCGTACAACTGTCAGCACTATCTAATTCCAGAACATTTTCACTGTAGAGAAAGCCCTGTGCTTGTCAGCAGTTACTCACCGTGTCTTTTCCTCTCAGCCAGTAGCAACTACTATTCTACTTTCTGTAGATTGACCTATTTTGGACATTTCAAATAAATGGGATCCATATGATGTGTGGCCTTTTCTAGCATTATGATGTTTTCAAGGTTCACCCATGTTGTAGCATAAATGGGACCTTCATTCTTTTTTATGGCTAAATCATATTCCATTCTATGGATAGATGACCTTTGTTTATCTGTTCATTAGCTGACAGGTATTTAGGTTGTTTTTAGTTTTGTTATGAACAATGATGCTAAAAACAATGTTTAAGTTTTTATGTGGACATATGCTTTCAGTTCTTGTCAATTTTTCTTTCGAAGGAGAATTGCTCTGCTTGGTGAGTTTGGTAACCTATATGTTTAACTTTCTGAACAATTGCCCAATTGTTTTCCACAGCAGCTATACTATTTTATATCCCCACCAAAAATTTAGAAGTTTCCATTTTCTCTACATTCTCTCTAATACTAGTTATTTTCCATTTTGCTTTTTTTTTTAATAGCTAATCTATTGGGTGAAGTAATATCTCAGTGTGGCTTTGATTTGCATTTCTGAATGATGTAGAGCACTCATTTCATTTTGCTTATTGGTCATTTATATATCTTTACTGGCAAAATGTATATTCAGATCCTTTTATGTTTATTGGGCTGATTATCTTTTTGCTGTTGAATTGTAAGAGTTCTTTATATATTCTGGAAACTAGACGCCCTTTTCTCCTATTTGTGTGTCGTCTTTCAGCTTTTTTGCTAGTGCCTTTTGATGAAGTCTGATGTATCTTTATCTTTGGTTGCTTGTGCTTTTGCTGTCATACCTAAGAAAGCGTTACTTACTCTAAAGTCTTGAAGATTTACATCTAAAACTGAGGTACATCTAACTGAGTTAGCCCTTAAGTTCAGGTCTTTGATTCATTTTAATTTTTAAATTTTGCATGCAATGAGAGGTTGGAGAGGTTTACTTACTCTTTTGCATGTGCAAATGTAGTTGTCCCAGCACCATTTGTCAAAAGGACTGCATTTTCCCTACAGAATGGTCTTCCTAGTCTCTTCCAAAATCAAGTGACTATTAATTTGAATTTTTTTCTAGATTTCTCCATTTTATCCTATTGATCTGTATGTTTATCCTTAATCCAGTACACATTGTTTTGATTTCTGTAGCTGTGTAGTAAGCTTTAATGTCAGTGTTAGTCCTCTTCTTTTTCAAGATTGTTTAGATATTCTCTGAATCACTTGAATCATATGACTTTAGGATCAGTTAATTTCTACAAAAAAGGACAGTGGGAATTTTGAATAGTGTTTGTATTGAATCAAGATAAGTTTGGAGATTATTGCCATCTTAACAATATTAAGTCTCCCAATGAATGAAAATGGATGTCTGTCCATTAATTTGGGTCTTTAATTTTTTTTCAATGATGTTTTATAGTTTTCAGTATTCATGTCTTAAATTTATTTCTAAGTATTATCTTTGGTCTATTATAAATGGAATTGTTTTAATTTCATTTTTGGTTGTGTATTGCTAGTATATAGAAATAGTTTTTGTATATTGAACTTTTATTCTGCAACCTTACCAAACTTGTTTGTTAGCTCTAATAGTTAGATTCCTTAAGGTTTTATTTTTAGATGGCATGATTTTATATATACAAAAGTTTTAGTTCTTCCTTTCCAATCTAAATGCCATTTGTTTCTTTTTGCTTAATTATCTTGGCTAGAACTCTAGTACAATGTTGAATAGAAGTACCAAGAGCAGTCATGCCTATCTTGCTCCTGATTTTAGGGGAGAAAGCTTTCAGTTCTTAAACCATTAATTATGATAAGAGCCATGGCTTTTTTTTGGAGATATCCTTTATCAGTTTGAAGAAGTTCTTTTCTGTTTTGGTGTTTGAGTGCCTGTATCATGAAAGGATTTTGGGTTTTGTCAGATGCTTTTCCTGTATTAATTAAATTGGCATTGTTTGTTTTTTCTGTTCTTTTATTAATATAGTATATTGCATTAATTGATTTCCATATGTTGAACCAACATTGCCTACCTGGAATAAATCCCACTTGGTCATGGTATATAATCTTTTTTATGTGCTGCTAGGCTTAGTTTACTAACGTTTTATTGAGAGTTTTTTTGCATATGTATTCACAAGGGACATTGGTCTGTAGTTTTTTGTGGTCTTTGCCTGGTTTGGGTATTAGGGTAATATTGTCTGCATAGAATGATGAGGAAGTGTTCCCTTCTCTTCATTTTTTGGGAAGAGTTTGTGGAGGAATTACATTAATTTTCCTTTAAACATTTGTTAAAATTCATCAGTGAAGCCATTTGGATATATTTATTGTTTCATTGATCCCCTCCATTGTTTTTCTATTTATCTCTGCTCTAATTTTCTTTTCTGCCCTAATTTTTCTTATTTCCTTCCTTCTGTCTGCTTTGGGTATAGTTTCCTTTTCTTTCTCCAGTTTCTGAAGGTGTAAATTTAGATTATTGATTTGGGATCTTTCTTCTTTTTAAGTGTTAGGTATTTACAGCTATAAATCACTCTGTGAACACTTTCTTTGCCATATCCCATACGTTTTGGTATGTTGTGTTTGTTTTCATTTGTCTCAAAGTAGTTACTTTCCTTGGTTATTTTTCTTGGACCTTCTGCTGTTCAGTTCTCACAAATTTGTGAATTGCCCAAATTTCCTTCTCTTACAAATTTCCAATTTTATTCTGTGTGGCCAGAAAACATACTTTATAAGTTTCAGTATTTTTATATTTATTAAGACATGTTTTAGGGCCTAATACATGGTCTTTCCTAGAAAGTATTCTGTGTGCACTTGAGAAAAATAAGTAGTTTCCTGTTGTTGAATTAAATGTTCTCTGTATAGATGTCTGTTAGGTCTATTGGATTATAGTGTTAATTCAAGTCTTCTATTCCCTTGCTGATCTTACATGTAGTATTCATTATTGAAAGTAGGATATAGAAATAAGTATTGATTTTTTTTCTCTTTTCATTTCTGCCAGTTTTTGCTTCATGTATTTGGGAGCTCTGTTGTTAAGTACTTATGTGTTCATAATTTTTATATCTTCTTGATGTATTAACTTTTCTTGTAAATTGTCCTTCTTTGTATTTAATGAGAATTTTTTGTTTAAAGTCTAATTTTCTTCTAAACTTGGTATGGCTATTGCAGCTCTCTTTTGGTTACAATTTACATGGTATATCTTTTTCCATCCTTCCATTTTCAACTTACTTTCATCTTTGACTCTAAAGTGAATCTTTTTTGGACAGCATATAGTTAGATCATATTTTTTTTAATCCATTCTGCCAATTTCTGCTTTGTAATTGGAGAACTTACCCATAAGTATGTGTTATACATATGGATACATTATGTGGTAAGCTCTTAATTAATGTTTATTGAATCCATGAAAATTTGTTGAATGAGTGAACAAACAAATGGACATTCTCATGTAGGTCCATATAGTCAAAAATGTTAAATTATTATAGTACCAAATTTAGCAATGTGTATGTATATTTCAAACAGTGCATGTCAAGCCCAGGTGGGACTATGAGGAATGTTAGGGTATTTGAACATTAGAAAACCATACATGTAATGTGATTTATAGCAATAATAGATTGAAAGAGATTAACTATATGAAGACCGCAATGACCAGGAAGGAATTTCTTTTTTAAAATTCATTGCCCATTCAAGATTTGAAAAAAAAATAACAATAAGAAAGAACTATAAACAAACTAGGAGTAGAAATGAACATCCTTGGTTTGACAAAATGGGCTTTTAAAAAACAAAAGAAAAACATATGTTAATATTGGTTCTTCATGGAGAACTCTTAGAAGCTTTCTCTTTAAAGTTAGAAATGAGACAGGGTTGCCTACAATCCCCTCTTATATTTAGCATTGTATTGGTGTACTTAGCATTGAACTGGAAGAACCAGACAGTATAATAGGAAAAGAAAAAGAAATTAAGTCTTAAATCAGAGAAAAAAGAAAAAGCAGTATTCATTTGCTGATTCTGATTGTCTACAAAGAAAGTCCAAGACAGTCTATAAACAAACTTCTTTACAAGTCGACATTTTTCTAGAGAATTTACATTAGTGTCATAAAGACAAATTTTAAAATAGAGAAGTGATGTAATAGTCTTATCCAAAAGAAGATTCTTTTTTGGGACACCTGGGTGGCTCAGTTATTGAGCGTCTGCCTTTGGCTCAGGTGGTGAACCCAGGGTCCTGGGATTGAGCCCCATATCGGGCTCCCTGCTCAATGGGAAGCCTGCTTCTCCCCCTCCCACTCCCCCTGCTTGTGTTCTCTCTCTCTGTCTCAAATAAATAAATAAAATCTTAAAAAAAAAAAGGATTCTTTTTAGTAGTTGCATTTTAAAGTGTACTTAAGAATTTTTGAATAATTTTTATAATCAAGTTATATTTTTTTTTTTCCTGTAGAGCTACAGAGACTTCTGATGAAGTGGAGAGCCTGCGACCTCCTCGATTCTTTAATGAGGATGGAGTTATCAGACCTTACAGGTTGAGGGATGGGACTGGAAACCAGATGTTACAGGTGGGTGAAGAAATATCTTACACATTAAGATTAATTTAGTCAAGTTCACTCTATTAAAAGTAGTTAAATAATATTTCAAATATATGTTAGATTGGGGTTTTATATGTTTTACTTAATTCTGTTTATAAGTTTCTTATATTTACTTAGGTTTTAATGTACATTTATTTACTATAAGATCTTTTTTTCTTTTTTACAGGCATCAAAAAGTTTGATATGAAAACAGTTAATGCATGACTTTGCAAGTGAAAGCCAACAGTAGATTTTAGTCTTAAAATTTACAAACTACGTACAGCTGTTTCAGTATTTTGAATACAAAGAAAAGCTTTTGTATTGGTAACTTTTTGTATAGGATTTTAGTGAATCCGATCTTTTTATAGGGTATCCTTAGTTCTGTACTGGATTTGCTAGATTTGTTGAAAACCATTGTGCCTTATGTACCCTCATAGTTGGTGGTACTTATTTAACCAATTAAACCATTTCTGTTTAGGGTACTTCCTTCTGCATATCAAGCCACTAGTAGCTTTTACACAGTTCTCGTGTCCACTTGGGCATGATTAAGGAAAAAACCAGTACCATTGCTGTAGGCTAATTCTTGGGTTCTTAGGCTTTTCTTTTGAAGATACTCCACTGGCCTTGACCCTCTTCCTGCCTTATGCTTGTGTAGTCTATTTAAAATCTGTGGAATCTGATAAGCAGTGCACATGAAAGCCAACATCTTTTATTAAGGAAAATTAGATTTGAAACAAAAGACCATTTAAAGGTAGAATATTTTATCTACAATAATAGATACTTTTCTTACTTTGAAAACTGGACTTTTTAAAATTTGGATTATGGTGTAGGTAACATACCATAATAGATCATACCAATTTAAAGTTATTTCATCTGTGGTTTAGATGTGGACTACTAAATTAAATCATTTGTTTGCAAACAGACAAGGAGTCATTATGTATATATAGACTTGAAAATATTTGTAGTAATAATAAACTGTGGGATATGGTCCTTCCTTTATAGCCTTGATATTTTAAATACTGTCATGTCTAAAATGATCATGGGAAATATTTAAAACTTCAATACTTTACCCACTACATGCAGAGTATATAATTTTGCATAAAATGTACTTCCATCTAATATAGTAAAACATAACCATTGAGGTAATGTGTATTAGTAAAGTGACAGTGTATTTAAAATGTTTTTAAAGCATCAAAATAATTGCATATTGGGACAGAAGTGGTGATCTAGGGAGAGGTTGTGCTCTAAAAGGCATTTTGTGCAATCTCTACAATGACAGTATATCATTCTTCGGAAGATGGAAATGGTGCAGAAGTCACCCGTGGTTAATACAATTGAAAATAAACTATTCAATTCCTGCCTTCCCTTTTTAGGGAAGTAACATGTTACTTACATTAGTAGCTTATGTTAATAACATATTACTGACATTTTACTGGACTGAATATTAGATCACCTACTGAAAAACTAAAAATATTTCTTGAGAAACTTTTAATAAATTCAGTTAAGAAGTAAGGATGAGTAGTGAGGAGAATTTAGAAATACATCCTCACTATTAGGAGATAGATTATGATAAATAAGAAAGCCATGAGATACCAGAAATTTCTCTCAGTTGATAACTTGATTTAATGACAAGTAAATTTATTTTATACCTTCATTAATGGTTTGCTGAAGCTTTAAACTTTGGGATTTAAAGGCCATGACCTTTGACTGTGTGTTTTAAAGGTACATATTATTTTTGGTAGGCCAGTTTTAGTACTAACTGCTAAAAGAGCTATTTAAATGACTTAAACCTCACAATCCTTGTCAGCCATTTTACTTGTTTTTCAGCAAGAGTATTATTAAACACAATATTAGCTGGAATACCTATAGGAGTTCACCAGAGGCCTTAGGATGATTGTGGTTAGCATTGTTCTCTTACGGGTATAAGAAGTAGGTTGTTGGTTTGGTGGTAATGGTGCTTTTTTAGTCAAAACTCTATTATTAGCAAATAGTTTACAATACATTAGTGCCAGTACTGTAGAAAAAAAAGCAGATGACGTAGAAACAGGATTTAAAATCTCATCTGGAGAGATTTAATCTAAGTGATTTAACATTGGTGTCTTAGAAAATACTTTAAATGTTTCTCCTTTTATTTTATTTTCTAATTCTCTAAAAAAAAAAGTACTCCGTGTTCAGTAAATTATATGGGCGTATATATAATTAAATATAAAATACACTCCTTGGTTGTATGCCTTTGTATCTAGAAAGAAGTACTGTATTATAGTGTCTCCTACTAGTCAATTCAAGTTACCTACTAGAGAAATAGAATAATAATTCTCATATATTCATGGAATACCTTACTGGTATCATCCAACTATTTTATCCATTGAGTGTACCAACCAGTAGGTTTAGTCTTAGGTCTATTAAGTTATGGAATATTATATCTGTAATTACTGCCCTACTCAGTTCTGAACTCTGCCTTAAGATTATTCTGACTCCTTGAACATTTCACAATTTTACATGTTTTGCAAGCATTTTGCCATGCTTAACTAACCTTTGTGCTTCTTTTTTCCTCTACCATGCTTACAGAAAATTCAGGTCTACAGGGAGTGGATTATGACTCACAGTAGCAGTAGTGATGATGATGATGATGATGATGATGATGATGATGATGATGATTAGTCAGACCTGAAATGTTAAATTCATATGGTCTTTGTCATTTTATTTGGAATGTTTTATTAACATGTTTTGTATGACTGCTACCATAATGCCCGTATGTCCAGTTTTAGGGAATTAAAATCTTTTTCCTTTTAAAATGTTTTTCTACGTATTTACAGAAAGCAAAGTAATTGCATTATTTAAGCACAGAAAAAATGTATTCTACATCTAAAGTTAGGGCATACTATAAATTCTAGCATTTGCTTACATATGTTTTGTAGCTTTGCAATGCAGAGTTTATCTTTAAGATTTAAAGTTAAACTTAATTATTTTTTAATGTTCACTAGTTTTATTTTCAATTATCTGCTTATTAGCAAAATGCCATTTTTAATATTCTCTGTAAATTTTATGGGCTATAATGTAATGCCATTGCATAAAAAAAGTAGTAATAGCTAGTCAATATTTTATATTTAGCATTTTAAAAGTATTTTTGTCAAATTTCTTTTAATAATAATAAACTTATATAACTTCAAGCAATATGAATTTGTTGTTCTATTCCAAAACCATATAGGTTGTACTGCTATTATAAGGAGCATTCATGATTTGTTACGGAAGTTAGTGACATAATTTATAGTCTTAGAATGAAAAAGGAAATTCTGTTCTTTGGTTCACTTTTTATTTCATTACATATGTATATATACAATGAACAAAGTTGGTTTTATAGTCATTATATTATTAACCTAAATATTCATATGCTATATCCCTATTATAAAATATTAAAAATTAATTCAGGACATTAGAAGAATTTTTATGGTAAGCATAATTATGTATGTTTGTTCTTGGTTATATTGGAAAATATTATCAATGCCTCTGAAAGATCTGTGAGCAGAACTGTTTTATGTTTTGTGCACTGAAGGGTTTTCTTTAATTTTCAATTTAGATAAAACTATTCTGTCCTGTTTCACTAGTAAGTTAGATATACCAAAAAAAAAAAAAAAAATCCTCTAAAGAGTGAATGACTGTTAGTAATACGATGGGTTTTTTGGAAGTTTTTATTTAAATTCCAGTATAGTTAACATACAGTGTAAAACTAGTTTCAGGTATATGGTGTGATTCAACACTTCCATACATCACCTGGTGCTCAACACAAGTGCTCTCCTTAATCCCCATCACCTGTTTTACTCCTCCCCCCACCACATACCTCCCCTCTGGTAACCACCAGTTTATTCTCTGTAGTTAAGAGTCTATTTCTTGGTTTGTGTGTGTGTGTCTCTCTCTTTTATAGTAATATGATGTTTAATCCCTATGACTGCTGTGCTTTGGGATCAACAAAGAAACATTTACCTTATTTATGTTAATCAGTTTATGTATATTGAGCTTATATGAATTAGATTTTAATAAATAACTGCCTTAATTGTTCAACTTTTGGCTTAATTGATTCAGCCCATGATTTCTGAGTCTAATTCTTAAGTTTACCAAGATTTTATTTCTATATATCAGTATTCTCTATTTCTTAGAAAATGACTATTTTAATTTTTTAATATTGAGCTTACAAAAAAGGATGCTAAAAAGTATAAGACATTTCTTTTGAAATGTCTAGCTGCCTAGCATTCATTTAAATTAAGTAGAAATCCAGGTTGTGTGTACTAGAACTAAGAAATATGTGAGTGCCAAAAAATGTGTTCTCATCAGAATAGTATTATCTTTTTGGAATAAGTAAATACATGAGAACAGTGACCGTTGAAATAGTCATGACTGGGATCAGAGACTGGTATCTGGTCCCCACTGGTCTCTTTCACCCCTGGCCAAAATCATACAAAACCTACTCCTTCTACAAGAAGCTAGAAAGAACACAGCCTGTTGTTACATATTGTTGTATGCCTTAGGAAAGAGAGGTCTGGAAATGTCTTCATTGGCTTTTTACATTTCAACTAGACACGGGGCCTTTCTAAAAGGGAAAAATGCTAAACTTCTTGATTGCAAGGCATTTACTGAGTTTCCTGTGGTTGGTCTGTGACACTTAATGCTATGGTACAGTTTTCATAAAGATTTGTAAGAATTTATCTGGAAAAGTTCTGGATATTTCAGCATTGACTTGCCATTTTAATGCAAAGAAAATTTTAAGTAGGATTACATTTATTTAAAATCCCTTGAATAGTGAAATAATTTAAAAGAATATTCTAGTAGCTAGTAAACTGTTGTGTGGCTCATGTGGTCCTAAGGATTCATCAGTCTTAAGTTTTTAACCCTTCTTAGAAGTGAAATATGTTCTTTAACAGTATAATTGCCCTTGTTCTTTCTGTTTTTGTTTTCCTGCCACAGTGAAAAAATCTTTTCAAGCTCCTTTGACCACAGATACTATTTTTCCAGTTAAAAAAAATTGTGTTGCTTTTATTAGAGAAAAATTCAAGATTTAAGATTACACTATTGTTCTACACTAATGAGCTCTTGTTGGAGATAAAGGACATGGACAAAAATATCTTCTTACTCCATCAAATAAATAGAAAATGTTCAATTTTGGCACTTTCATGAGATGAATAGTTCCTTTGTTTATTAGAGGCTCTACAATTAGAATTTTAAAATGGGAGTATTATCTAATGAGAAAGTCTAGTGAAAAAGCTGCATTTGAAAGATCGATTATGAAATACCACACCTATCCATATCCTTTATTTATATTCTGGATTTCTACATGGTCACTGCTTATGTACAGGAAAAGGGAAGGAGGGTCTGTCTATCTTCTCTAAGAGAGTAATTACTCATTCTTTATTTGCCTCTGTATTTACCTGACACTTGAATAAAATACTGAAAACCGGCAGGAAGAAAAACTCATAAAAAGCCTGGAATTGTGAACACCTGTCACCATGGATTAAATTTATAAGAGCAGCCTATAAATGAAATAAGATGAATTGGATATAGCAAATGTAAATCCAGAATAATACAGCTGTCAATATTCCTTATAAAAAAAAGAATAAATTTCAGTTTGTTTCTGTATTTAAAATAATCTGGATTTTATAAATTTTACTTTTTGAAATTGTTCAAAACACATAGCAGTGTTAAGTATTGATTTTTCAGGTCATGTTATTAAAATTTGCAAATGAAGCCATTCTAGGTGTGACTAAGACGTCAATATTCAACATGAGATATATGCTATCATATTTACATCCCAAGGTCATATAAAGAATGATAGGTGCTATAGTAGTTGGTCTGCTTTAAGTCCTGTGGTGAAATTTAGCTTCATACTTCCCGATAGTAATGGGAGGAGGAGCAGAAACCACCGTCCTAAGTGTTGTGTACTCTTATACTGTATCTTCAAGCCTTTGGCTTTTGTTTTACAGATAATTTATAATAATTTATTATAATAAAAAAATTAGAGGTTCTATGGAGTCTAAATAAGATACACAGTTACTCATTTAGATCAAATAATAATTACGATGGACATATAAAAACATCAGTTTGATTATTCTGTCCCTGCACCTTTGGGATAAATGGAGATTAATTAAAAATGTTTAGATTGTTAATTTCAGTGGATGAATGTTTGAATTGATGAAGTGCAGTGAGTACACTTAGTATAATACAAAACATTACTGAAAGTCCTGAATCAGAGAAGAATAAAACAAATGATTTCAAATAGGTCTGTGTTAGGGAGCTAATTAGAATAATTTATAATTTCATACATAGGGGTTTATGGTTGGTTAGTTTTAATGTGGCACACCATTCCCATGTATGTTATTATCTCTCAGGGTGGGTGATGAATTTATTCAGCAACAGTATACCTCTAAAAAATGAGCTTAAAATTAAATGTCTAATAACTTTGTAAAATTGGTTTTTAATATAGCCCTCTTTATTAATATAAATATTCTAAGCAGTGGAAATGATAAAAGTATGTACTAAATTGCAGTATGCCATTCTTCGGAATCTTAGAGATACTTAAATATCTGAGCATTCAAAATAATATAGTTATTACTAGTTTTTTTTTAAAAAACAATCAGGATCATCAGAAACTTAGCTAAATATATATATATAATTCTTAATTGGGTATGGTGTGTTTTTCTATCCTAAGTTATCATTTATCAATAACCTGTTAATCATATATGTCTGCAAAGATTTTCTGAATGTAGAGCTGGGGATTTCTATGAATTAAAAAATTTAGAGACCCGTACTTCCATGGAAAAAGCTAATTCCTTTTGTGACTCAATTAGCTAACATTGATTCTCAGTCTACAATTGTAGTATTTTATAGGAGATATGAAAATTTTCAAAAATTATTTTTTACATTGTTAAAGTAATACATGCTCAGTAAAGTAGGAAACTGTAGAAATAAAAATTATCCTGTCTCCCCACCATTTATATTTCCTTTTTAATTTTTTTAACATGATTATAATCCAAATATATAAGTTTCTGTTGTATATTTTTGTTATTGTAAGTTCTTATAAATAGAATTATTAACTTCTAAAGTTTAAAAAGTGATCTATTCATAGAATAATTCCCATTGTGAGGAAACTGGTGTTTATTTCTGGAATACATAAAAGCCAGCAGAATCTTAATTTTTATAATTTTTGTAGCTGTAACAGCTTTCCTTTCTTGTTTTTTGTTGAACATGTTTCTATCTATTTAAAAAGTTTTCACCCCTTAAATCTTTGCCTCTTAAAATGAGTGTGTGTGTGTGTGTGTGTGTGTGTGATCTTTGTGTCATTCACTGTGTATGAATGTTGTTAGCTGGGGTATCCCATGAGGGTAGTATACTCTTAAGCATTTCAGGTATTTTAAATTTTTATCTGTGTTGTCTTTGAATCTCTTACATCTCTTTCCATGATATCATAGTTACGATTATGTGAGTTGTTGTAGCAGGGAGGCTGTTTTTGTTTGTTGTATATTTCTTTTCTTTCAGAAATTACAGATGTTTATAATTAGCTTCAAACACTGCCTAAATGGCAGTTGGAAGATAACTGCCTTCAGCCGACGTGGTCTTTCCCTTTACCTCGGGAGGAGAATTACAACTGATCTGGAAGAAAGGGCTTACCGTAGGCAGTCAGATCACCAGAGTAGTGCCGAACACTCTTCCTGGCTTCATCTGAAATTTTGAGTAAGTGGACAAGAACTAGGAGGCAAAGGCTCTTTGGATTTCACTCTTCATTTTGTAATTCTTCCCCTCCAGAAGCAGACTTCTGAATGGGATGAGAAAACTGAAGAGAGCCAAATCCTGTTATCCAGGGAAGTTCAAGCTCTTAGCATCCCAAATAAAGCAGATCCTATGGGAAAGGAGATTACCCATCCAACCTGGATGCAGTCTCACACTTCGTTTATGAATTTAGCAGAGATCTCTTGGAGAGTTTTTGGGTACATCATTTTCAAAGGCCCATATTTTCCAACATTTAGTAGTAAGTCCCACTAACTTTATTTTGCATCAAAGAGTATTTCACACCACTTAGAACCTTCCAGTATTACATAGCAGTACTTTTTGAATAAGACTTTGAAATTACATCTTTTTCTGGAGGTGATGGTTCCACTTAGTGGAGTTTCCAGTTTTCTCTTTGTCTCAAGTATAAAATGATTTTTTAAAAATCTGTTTTCTAATCCGGTAACTTGAATGAGACCAATTCGATTTTTAAATCTTTTTCAAAAGTTTGTCATCCTTGCATGCCTTAAATTTGTAAATATGTTAGAGAAGGATAAATACTATCAAAACAGAAAATTTAGTATATCCTCAAATGTTACACTCAGGTAGGTTTACCTGGAGTCTTACTCTCTTCTTACCAGAGTATTAGTTTAGAAGATCTTTAACCTTTATTTTTGCCAAAGATGCTAAATTGTAACTTGGGATTTCTTTACTTATGTGTTAGAGCCCTACCTTGTATGATTTCCCCTGGCTACTTTGGACAGCACAGAGATTTTCAGCATAAATTGAACTTAGTAAAGCTCATTAGAAACTTTTTTTAGTGTGTGCTCTAACAGTAGTGTTGTTAGAAAACATTACTATTACGTTATGCAGTCTATTTTTTATTGGCAAGATATCCTATGAAAGAAAGGATGTTCTCTCACCAAATGAAACTATTCCTTTTCATACAAAATTGAATTGGAGGCCACTTTCATTCATCTAAAAACAAACTTTAATGTCATCTATGAAAGGAAGCACTGTGTATACTTTTTCTGTCAGTTAAGAGTCTTCAGTTATAAAATCAAATGAAATTGATACCCCAGTTACTTCTGAAGATGACTCTAATGAATTGGAATGTCAAATTTTCAGTGAAACATTACCACTGTAAAGAACCGTATAGGAAGCAATGTGGAGAAACCTATGTTAGGCATTTTGCGGCATTTCAGGTCTGAGGTAGTTGGTTAAGTTAGAGATATAATGAAGCCCCAGTGTTGGAACATATAAGTATGGGAGTCTAAATACTTCTCGTCAAGTAGAATAAATTGCCAGACTACTTCAAATTCAAAACTGCCAGAAGAGTAAATGTATAATTATATATGTATAAGTGAATTTTTGTTAGATGATCTAGTAGTATAGTTTATATGAATTCAAAGGAAAATTTAATGCCATGTATTTATTCTCTATACAAGTATTTGTTAAACTCTTATTATGTGTTGGACACCCTTCTAGATCTTAAGATTATAGGCCTGAAGAGAGTGGTCAAGATTCCTGCTCATCTCTCATGAGAGTATAACTATAATGACATTTACTATTCTGATGATTTGAGGATAAGTCAAGAGCTGTGTTAGGGGCCAACCCTGTCATGTCAGATCTTCACAGTCTCCTTCCTGTTGGTTGATTAGCTGCTACACAGAAGGCTCAGAGGAACTGTAAGAATCAAAGGAGACATAAGATATGCCCAGTAATCCAAAAAGATAATGATTCCTAGGTATTACATGACATTGAAGCACTGACCCAGTACAGCTTGTGCGATATCTGAATCCCTAGTCCAGTGAGCTGCACTGGATTGTATGTAGTCCTTCTGTACTAATCCATTTTGACAATAGGAAGTGCGCTGCAACAATACCCTGTGGCTCAGGGCCTGGATTCTGGAACCCAGTAAAACCTGAGTCCAGTTCCAGCTTTTCCTTTTGCTAGCTTTATAATAATCTATTATGCTTGTCTGACCTTAGTTTCCAGACTGTAAAATGGAGGTAACTGCACTACTTAACAAAATAACAGTAACCTTGGTGGTTTAAAATAATTAAACCAAGTGAGGTAATATATATGATTATTAGCACAATGTATAGTAAGAACTCACTGTATTTTCATTATTTCAGGTGAATACCAGCTGATGCTAGTTCTTGGTCACTATTACATAAATTTTATGTTCCTCATTTGTCTTTTTATCAGGATAAAAGCAGCAATAAATCTTACCTTTTTTTCTTTCCTTTCAACATTAATAGAATACATGAAAAATACCACAACCATTTCCACACATTAATTGGTGAGCAATTGAAACAATAAAACCTCAGTAATTTGGACTGCTCTGAAATTCATAATATATTAGAAGAAATGGTAAAATGTTTAAAAGAAATTGTTGTTTTCAAGTATGGCTAGCATAATGGATCAGTAAATATTGCATAGAGGTTCTGCTGGAAATATGTTACAGAGACTTAAAACTATCCACTTACATTATTTCTGACCCACCTCTGGCCCTTCTTCTAGAATGTATTAGGTAGGTTAATTAATGGTCTTCTATTATCAGTGTACATAATTATGTCCTGAGCATAATTCTGTCCTTTGTTCAGACTTCTAATTGAACCAGTTGATGACAGTTCACATCTCTTAAGGTAATACTTGATTTGATTTTTATGTCACATGGTTATACTCTGCTTTCCTGCCCTAAGCTGTTAGCGTAGCATATCCTTTGGTTAACAATCAAAATAGTTCATTAGCTTGGGAGGAGACAAAGGTATGGGGGATTCAGTAAGGGCTAATTCCTCATCAGATTTGATGACAATGAGATTTGATTTTTTTTTTTTTTTACACCAACTTGCCTCACAGAATAGGCCAAATATCACTTCTTCACTGTTAAATGTGTTTATTCTATGATATATATGAAATCATTGAACTTTGAGGTAATGAATTTCTACTACATTTTATCATGAAGCTTGGTTGAATGCCTTATTTCTCCTGGGCCATAGCCCTCAAATCTCTCATATTTAAAGTGAAACAGAAAAAGGTTTTATCCCTAACCTTTAATCAGATAACTCTAGGAAAGTTATACTTACTGATTACATCTTTCTCTAAAGATTGTTTTGAACAAGTTGTATATTTCTTAAGTAATGGAGAAATGCTGGTATTTGCCATTTTAATCTACAATTACCTGCCTAAATTTCATTGTTTTTAAAAGCAAGCTTAATTTTTTAATATAACATGTTTATAAACCTTTCCTCTTTTCCCATCATCTCCTGACTATTCAAATTAGCCAATCTATAAAGCCATCTATTTGTTATCCAACAGATTTTCTTGCCTGATAGCATTCTTACTCCTTATTTTATGTCATCTAGATAAATTTCATTTTCCTCTTATGCTTCATGTTGCTATCTTGGAAACCAAAACAAAACAAAAAACCTCTTGCCTCCATGAGATTCTAGTCTTCCAAAAGTGTCAGATACTGATCAGATTTTGTTTTGTTTTGCTGAACTGTGTGTTCTTATCCATTATCCAGTTTCCTTAAATATATTTCCCATGAATATTAGCACTTTATATTGTTTGGGATTTAAAGCCTTCCATGTTAGTGATTTATTCCTAATATCTGTGTTTTCATATTTTGCTTTTTTTTTTTCCAGAAATTGTGGAAATTCAGAGCATTTAGATGATTTGAAAATGTTAGCAGTGTTCTCTGCATTACTATAGTTTCCAGCTTATGTTCTTTTTGGGACTGATCTGATAGGAAATGTGGGTATTATTAGAGGGTAATCCTGACGCCACTGTCTTACAAGTTGCTACTTTCTGTGTTTCTCAGTTTGCAGTCACTTCGGTTTGGATTTATTTGTATCTGATAAACTAAGTTCTACATATTCATATTTTCTAATGCAAAAGGAACCCTTTTACCAATAACCATACATTTTAATTGTTGTCTACAAATTCTGACAATTATCTGTAACTGTTTGTTTGTGTTTCTCTGTTTAAGAAAGTTCTCAGTGATAAGTAATTCATATATACTTTAATGAATAAGGAAAAATTTGTTTTTTTATTTAACACTGCCTCATGTTAAATGAAGTTAACGTGTCTAACATACTGACTAATGTACTTGATACTTCAACCTAATTGATATTTTGGCCAAATTTTGGTCTTTATGCAAAGGCTCTACGTAGTGATTTTTAGCCCTGGTTTTGCTAGTTCTTCATTTATTTTAAAGCGTATCACAAATTATTTCAATAGAAACATTGATACCTAGTATCTGTTTCAGAGGGAGGAAGATAGGATATTAATACTGAACTATTTGGACCCTGTTAACCTAAAAAAAATCAGCCTTCCTGCGCTGCTTTAGCAGCCTGCCTCAGCAGCAACCAGCATCCAGGGATATTGAAGACATTTTTGAGGTCCTGTGGGAAACGTGTGACTGACGCCATAAGAGGAAACATCATGGTATAGTGAAAAGCACTGGAAGTAGAAGTTGAAGAAACCACTTTTCTGAGCCCAGTTTTGCAACTAACAGTATGACCCCAAGCAAGTCACTCAACTGTTACCTAATTACCAGGGTTGTGAAGATTAGGTGGATAAGACACTTTACCTGATCCTCCATTGCTTCATGTGTTATGTGCTCATGCTTAGATGAATAATAACTTTCCTTCAGGTCTAAAATTCTGGAGTTTTTTTTCTAAAATAATTTATAATGTTTTGAAAAGTATAAATCTTCATATATAATAGGAACTTATAAAGACAAATAGGAAATTGTCAAAGTCTTGACATTTGTAGACTTTACAGCATGATGGCAGATGATGGTTGATAAACCATCAGATTGTCTCTCATTCGCTCCCATGTTTCTTTGGGACTTAGTTCCAGAGTTTTAGCTTCTGCGTGTAGTGCTATTCTTATTCCCTATGTACCTGTTTGTAATGGAGACTGACCAGCAAAATTTTGCTCTATAAGGAGTTATCTTTGATATTTATTCAAATACATCCATTCTGATAACAATACAGTTCATTGTATGTTTCAAAGTAGACTACTATGACCATAATGTCCCAGTCATCTTTCAAGTGTTGCATTTAAGGTTTTTGGTGAACTCCAAAAAACATTGTGTGAATGACTTTTTTTTTTTTTTTTGAGATTTTTAGCTTTTATTTCTATTGGTACTATTGAGACTATTGACATTGGTTTAATTGCTTATATGAAGAGGTTAGATTTTCTTTAAGTTGGATCTGAAAAGTGAAAAATGATGAGAAGCAGGGTCATCTGTAATGCCCAAATTTAAAACAGTATTGAAATAGAAGCTAGGTATTTAGAGGTAAACCATAGCTTTTAAGCTATTTGAAGACTGTGGTCTATTAATGGGGCATGTGGACTCTTGACTCCTGGTAGTAGTGATGTTCTTGAGGAGATCAACATTTGTACTCTTGATTTTTTCAACTTGGTTATATAGAACAAAAGAAAATAAATACTTTTAAGCTAATTTGTTTTCAAACACCAAAAATAACAAACAAAAGTTTGTAAAATTAAAAATGAAACCACTTCTGCCCCCACTATTATCCTTTTCAAGCCCAGAGGTAAGTGCTGTTAGTGTGTTACCACCAATCCTCCCAGATACTTCTGTGGATGTATAAGGAAGTATACATGGATGTGTTTCTAGTCCCCACGCCATTCATTCCCAGTAATTTAATTTCTTTTCACTGAATGTATCTGCACATCTTTGATATCAGCATGCACATCTGCCCTTTTTTTTCATGACCGCGTAATGTCCCATTGTATGACTGTGCTATAATTAATTTAAACAGCCCCCTTTAATGAACATTTATATATTTTTATTTTAACATAGTATTACTGTGAAGATTTCTGTGTATATATGTATCTTGGCATACTTTTGCATAAGATAAAATCTTAGCAGTCGAATTCTTGACTTAATGAGTACTTTTAGTTGATCTGCATTTTCTTGATTTTGAGTTAAGTTGAACATTTTCTCATATGTTTATTGGTCAGATTTTGTGTTTTGCTGAACTATCTGTTCATAAACTTGTGACACATTTTCCTCTTGGTTTACTCAGTTTTCTGTTGATTTATTCATATTCCTCTGTGTTATGAAATTAGCTCCATATCGCTGTATTGGCAGATATTTTCCCAATTCTGTGATTTTTATGTTGTTATTTACTTTGTATCTATTTATTTGCTTACTGTTTTGCCACTACATAGTGTTTAATTTCCATGTACTTAATTTTTTTTTTACATTGTTTTATCAGCTTTGTGTTTTATATGTAAGGCTTTCTCACTTAAAGATTATTTTTTAAAATGTTACTTTTTCTAGTAATTCTTTAGTTTCATTTTGTATGCTTAAATCAGTGATCCATGTGGAATTAATTTGGTATAGAGAGAAGTAGGGACCCGGCTTTAGCCAACAAGTTGCCTGAAACACCCCTTACTAAAACATGCTTTTCCCCCGTAATTTAAAATGCAGTCTTGATTTTATATATTCCTATTTTTGGATATATAGGATTTTATAAAGTCCTAGTGTGCATTTATTTCTGGACTCTGTATTGTTGCTACTGATACGTCTATATATAACTTCAAGTAGCACCAAACTGTTCCACTCCAGTTGGAACAGTTACAAGTTACAAGCTTGTAACTTGTGTTACTGTCTGCTAGGATAGTTCTCTTTTCATTCATCTTTTAAAATTTATTGGGGGGCGCCTGGGTGGCTCAGTCGGTTAAGAGGCTGCCTTTGGCTCAGGTCATGATCCCGGGGTGCTGGGATCGAGCCCTGCATCGGGCTCTCTGCTCGGCGGAGAGCCTGCTTCTCCCTCTCCCTCTGTCTGCCGCTCTGCCTGCTTGTGCTCTCTCTCTGTTAAATAAATAAAAATCTTAAAAAAAAAATTTATTGGATATTATTGCCTTTTTTTCTAATAAATTTAGTATAATTTTGTCAAAACACTTCCGTCTCTTGCCCCCAAAACAAACTAACACACGCCATCTTGGGATCATATGGGGGGGGGTGTAAAAATTGGGGCTGGGGAGAGGGAATAACACCATCATTGTAATGAATTTTTCTATCTAGTAATATGATAGGGATTTCCATTTTAAATTTTCCATTATTCCCCTCAATAAAATAGCATATCACATAAATTCTGCATGTTGTTAAACTGTGCGTAAGTATTTATCTTTTTTATTACTCTTGTAAACAATTTTTCCTTCCACTTTTCAGTTTGATAGTATGTTTATAAAGTTACTGGGTTTATGTACTTGGGTTTTCCAGACAATACTATCATCTGCAAAAAATTTCTACTTTTCCTCTGCAATTTTGATACTTCTTTCTCTTAATAATTTATATTTTCTTAAAGCATGGCCCACTTCACCTAGTTTTTCAAATTTATTTGCATAATTTGTTATCTAATAATTCTTATTTCTTTTGAATCTGTGCTTATATCCCTTTTTTGTTACTCAAGGAATTTGTGTTTACTTGCCTTACCTACTACAGCAAATAGTAAAGATACTCTTTTTTTCAATATTATCATCTTTGAAGTTAAAAAATTCTTCCATGGAGTTAATCTGTATGCCTCATCCTGCCGTTGTAGTCACTGCTTTTTTTTTTTTTTTTTTAACTTCGTCTCCCATAAAATGAAGACGACTATGATAGCTTTTTCTACTAAGATTATTATGAAGTCACTTGTTAGCTTTCTTCTAAGCTAAATATTTTTAGTTTTTGGATATAGCCTCATGGAACACAGTTTTCTAAAATCTTTATATCTCTTTTGGAATTTCTTGAGGAGATTTAACATTTTGGCTAAATTTTTAACATACTTCCTATTGAGGGATCTTAGTCACAATTACATTGTTTGCCTTTAAAAAATAGTATTCTAGCCTACTACATGTTTTATTTTTTATTTTTTTTTTAAAGACATTCCGCCTTTTTTTTTTTTTTTTAAAGATTTTATTTATTTATTTGAGAGAGAGAGAATGAGAGACAGAGAGCATGAGAGGGAGGAGGGTCAGAGGGAGAAGCAGACTCCCTGCCGAGCAGGGAGCCCGATGCGGGACTCAATCCCGGGACTCCAGGATCATGACCTGAGCCGAAGGCAGTCGCTTAACCAACTGAGCCACCCAGGCGCCCTAGCCTACTACATATTTTAAATAACCAAAGTAACTCCATCCTCAGAGCAAATAGTATTTAGAACAGAATTAAAAATGATAAGTGTAATTTGTTTATATATATATGTTTTTTTTATATTTTCGGGGAAAAAGAATTGTTGACAATGTCATGGATAGACCATGTTTCATCAGTCTTGAAAATAAAGGTTGTTGCATAAGCTAGTTAGGTCCTGGAGTTCCATGTTTGTCCAGAAACACTCTGCTCCTTATTTTTGAATGAGTTATAAGATTGGCAAAGAAAAGCATGTTTGTAAGGCAGCTATGAAAATTCCAGGGAAGATGCAAGATGGGACTAATATGAATTTATGTGATACATACATGTAAATATGTGTTAGCATATGTTTTTGTACAGATGTGATCAAGTATGATTATGTTTTCTAGGATAAAATGAATGTGCTAATTTAATAGTAACTTTAATGTTCAATTTAAATTTTGTAGGTAATAACAATATCTTCTAAAAATCCAGCATTAATGATTGGCATAGCTGCAATTGAGTCATCTTGAATAAAGCAGTGCAAAAAGGTGCTTTTAAAAAGGAAGCAGCAATAATCTTGTGAATATTCAATTTTATGATGATATATTTACTGTATAAGTATGTTAATAACTTGCCCCCACTGAGAAATGGCTTCTAGAGGATCGCAGTGCATTACTTGCATTAGAATAGAAATAATAATGAAATTCTCTCTCTCTCACCTTTTTTAGGTCATGGAAAATGGGAGATTTGCAAAATACAAGTATTTTACCCATGTCATGATCAATAAAACAGATATGTTAATGATAACTAAAAGGTAACTTTCTTTCTCGAATGTAATTTAATGAGAGGTTAACTGAGAAGCCACTCATGAAGAGAAGCAGTTGACATTCATCATTTGTTGCAGATAGTCACACTGATTCCTGCTAACTCTGGTCCTTTTGCTCTACAAGCTTTGTACCAAAAACCTTACATAAACTCATATTTAGCTTTGTGCGTGCATACAGATAAATGCATTGAGCCATGCACAAATATAAATAACTTAGTATTTTTTCAACCAATATGAATAATACAGAAATTCCCATAAAACTATCCTCACACTACCATTTCTTCCCCTTCTGAAAAAGTACACAATTTCAGATTACCCCAGAAATAATCTGGTGATACCTATTCATTAGCATGCAGGAAATTCACTCATGTAAGTACATACACCATTGTAGACAGATCAGTTCTTAGATGGGTACTCCCAGCTACAGCCAAATCCTCAAGTAGACTATAGACAGAAGTACATGTAAAAATACACAGCCTCAGAGGGGCTAGTTTTTGCAGGAGTCCTTGTTAAGCTGAGAAAAAGAATGAGCTGGTGCAGTATTAAAATGGGGATTTCTGGATGGATGGCACAGAGTGAAAAATTTGCCTGAAGGACAGAGGTTGTGGCTGAATAGAAAGGAGTGGTAAATAAGCCTATGTGGTTTTGTTCACTATCGAAAAGGTGAAGTTATAGTAACATCTTGTTAGTTCAAGCTCACTGTTGAACTTAGCAGTCATTTCTAATGTTTTTCATCCTAATCATTTCTGAGTCTAAAATTTACAACACTATGTAATTTTTTTATTTAAAAAGTAACACAGAATAGAAAATTCGCACAGTATTAGAAGATACACATGTAAAGTTAGTCTTCATTCCATCCCAGATACCAGTCCCTCTTTTCCCTGCCCCAGAGGCAACCACTTTTACTTGTTTCCTTCTTGAAATATTCTGTAAGTATACAAGCATCATGCATGTATATCTTAACGTAAATGGAAATCTGTTACATGTATCATTCTGTACTTTGCTTTAATTTTTTGCTTTAGATCTATGTCGATATCAGCATATGGATATCTTTCTTAATTTGTAAAGAACTGCTTAGCGTTCATTTAGAAGTATGTACTATATTTTACATTTAAGTTGTTAATAAGCTTTTATAAGTGGGGCAGTCCTTCAGCAGCCCTTTCTGTTCATAGCGATTTTCAGTCATGTTTTTATTAACCCTCTCTCCCATTGACTACGTGAAGTGTGACTCATCAGAGTTAAACAAGAGTCAGTTGCAAAATTTAATAGTTTACAATTCAGTTTGCAACATTTAAAAACTGACCTCAACACAGTAGACCTCTTTAAAGGAAGTCCTATAAACCTTGATAAAGTAAGGGAAGTGACTTGTAGTTGACTGAAAGGTGGTATTCATACTTAGCATTTCCTTTCTTTCCAAGTTTCAGATTTGAGGATTAAAGGGTCTTTGAGTGGGGGAACGGGGAGAGTACCAGGTGCCTGCTACAAAATTAGCCTATCTTAGATTTTTTACGTGGTCGAAGATGTGCGGGAGCACCAGTAGGTTTGTTCGAACAGTCCCTGTAATCCAGGATTGGTGAAAGAGGGGATCAGAGACAGAAGATTGAAGAGAGGGGCACCTGGGTGGCTCAGTCGTTAAGTGTCTGCCTTCAGCTCAGGTCATGATCCCGGGGTCCTGGGATCAAGCCCCGCATCGGGCTCCTTGCTCGGCGGGAAGCCTTCTCCCTCTCCCTCTCCCACTCTCCTCTGCTTGTGTTCCTGCTCTTGCTCTCTCCCTCTCTATCAAATAAATAAATAAAATCTTTAAAAAAAAAAAAAAAAAAAAAGATTGAAGTGAGAGATGTAAGTCCTGATTAGCTTGTTCCAGCCAGGAGCCAGCTCTTTAACGCAATCCCTAACTTAAAGTATGTATTACTTAAAAAAAAAAAAAAAAAAATCTGGTTGCACCTAGAATTGATGCTTCAACCAGAAAGAAGAACTGGGAAAGTAAAGGCCTTTGAAGGAAGGATTAAGTAGAAGTATAATAGAATGCATTTTTCATTTGATTTTTTTTCTTCTCAAGATGGGAAAGCATGAATTAATTTTAAAAAGCCTTTTTTAAGGTAGGTTGGTAAGCCTATTGCATGGAGCCTTGGTAATAAAAACATTCTAAAGCCTTAATTACATGAAAGTTCTCCAAGATATTAGCTAATAATAGGTTCTGTCAATTTTTTTCTATTGTGTATAAAGTGCCTTAAATATTCTAGAAGTACATTCATTTTTTCTAATGTAAGTACGTTGTGCTATAAATTTCCCACTAAGCATTGCTTTAGTTACATCCCACAGATTTTGCTATTTTGTGTTACATTTTCATTCTCATTCACTTCAAGATATTTTCTAATTTCTTCTGAGATTGTTTGACCCATGGATTATATAATAGTATGCTAATTTCCTAGCATTTAGAAATACTCTTCTGTTCCTAGTTTCTCGTTTAATTTCATTATGATCAGAGGATATACTTCGTGTGATTTCAGTTCTTCTATATTCCTTAAGGTTTTTTATGACTCAGAATATAGTCTCTTTTGGTTAATGTTTTATGTGCACTTGCAGTGAATGTATATCTTGCTATTATATTATTGGACATATGTGCTTTTACTTCTACAGTGGATTCTTTTTTTTTTCCCCAGTGGTGTATTGTTTGTAACAAAAGGAACATTTGGACAGCTTACATGTGAGTGGCAGTACAGTTTTGATGAGTTTACCAAAGAGCCATTCATTGTTCACGGGAGGAGATTACGCATTGAAGCAAAGGTATGTTGAATAGATTTTTTTGAAAACTTGGAACTGAAAATAACGCATTGAAATGGTGCTCTTTATAATTTTCCCATCTCTTTCATAGACATTGCTTTATCTTACTGTGGTTTTCCTTTACACCTCCTGTCTTATTCAGGCTTGAAGAAAAGCAAGTTAGGCCAAGAAAAAATACGCGACTTTATGTGCTATTGCATTGACAACAATGTTCCTGGGTCTTCACTTTCTAGAACCCCCAATTTCTCACTGCTGTCCACGACACAAAAATGAGAAAATCATTTGTATACCTCAGAATCCCTAGCAGTTCCATACAAAATGCTTTTCCCTGAAAATCTTAAGAAACGACACTTGAAAAGTTACCTCTCTAAGACAGTTACTGGAACTTCTTTTTCTTTTTATAGATACTAACTTCCCAATTCCATTATAATATTGAAGGCAGAGACCATTTCTCACTCTGCATTGATTACTAGCATGGTGCCTGGTACTTGGATGTAGATATGAATTGCTAGTCATTTGGCAAATCAACAGATTCTCAGTATCTATTGTAAGTTTTAAAGATTGCACGAGGTATTGTAAGCGATATAAAGAAATATAAGGTATTTGGCCTCAAGGTATTTGACCAGATACCTTTGTGTAGGGGCACTTTGGCACTGGCTGTATTAGTAGGAAATATTGTAAATGATACAACCCAAGTTAAGTCTTGTTCTTCTTTATTTTTTGATTTTGATTTTGAGGGCTTTAATTGGCTCCTGTAACTGAAAGTCTTAAGTCTATATCCGCTAGTTTAGATATGCTCCAATGGTGTCGTTAGCAGTTACTCTCTCTCCCTTCCTCTCCTCCTTCATTCTCTCCTTCTTCGCCACCCCCACTTCTAGGTTCTACTTTCTTCAGTGTTGGCTTCATTGTCAAGCCAGCCAGCAGAAGTTCCAGGTTTATATCCTACTAGCTCAGCAACATGAAAGCTTCTCACTGGGTCTCACTGGGCCACCTTTGGTCACATGCCCATTCCTGAGCCAGTCACTTTGGTCAGAGAGCTGGTATGAGCCATATGGCCAGGTGAGGGTCAGGGGATCGCCATGGGGCTTCCAAGAAGGGTGGGTCAGCTCTAGCTGAAGTATTTGGAGTGAGAGAGGGTGAGAAATAGTTACCCAAAGGAGATTGAAAAAGTTGTTGCTGCAGCAAGAGGCACTAGACACAGGCAGGCAGAAACAGATGTTTTGTGGGTTAGCCTGTAGAACAGAACTGCCCCAAGGTCTTGCGTTTAACCATTAAAGATCATGTCTCTAGTCTTAACACTCACTGCAAACACACAGGCAGCTGCTGAGTAGACTGGCTATTTGTTCTTGAGGATCTTAGACCATCTTAACACATTGAGAATTTCTCTGATTCACTCAGAAAATGAAAGGCCCTGTGGCCTTATGCAAAATAATGGATAGGGGCTATTACCTTCTGCTCTAGCCTGTGCTGCTTTCCTGGCTTTTTTCATACCTTTTTCTCTCTCCAAAGCTAAACTTCTTATCTTCTTGGTTTCTTTCCCTTCTACCTTTTCTTGAACCTTTTATCAGCAAATACCCCCCCCTTTTTTTTTTTAAAGTAAAAGAATCTGATATCTTCTAGAGTCTGTATTTACATGGTTGTTTGAATTACCTAGAGACCCTCGCATTGCTTCCTCTATAGCTCTGCCCATGGTTAATAGAGGTAAACATCACCCTACTCCTCATTAGTCCTGTTATTTCTGTTTGTCGCTCTCATGCTTACTATCCACCTTTAGCTCTCCCCACAAACACTGAACAGACTACCAGAGGAGTGTAAAAAGTGGGGGACAATCAAAAAAAGTAGAGGGTGTTAAGCTTAAGCTACATTCTTATTACATGACTGATTTAAAAGGTCAGAAGTTACATACATACACACACCCCTATCCAACACACGTGTCTATTAATTTATTTTTTAACTGAACTCATCTTAATTTCATGGCCAGATACCAAGAACCATCTGCGAAACTATTTGGAGGGGAAAACACTGCTCTGATTTACCTCCTCATCCTTTGCATAAACCCTGTATGGCTTTGGCAAGTGAAATCTCAAAGCTTTTTAACTTAAGCTTAATGATAATGGATATGTTAGAATTTAGTCTTTTTTTTTTTTTTCCATTTGTGTTTGATTCTTCTTGGTTCTTCATTTTTGCCTTTTTTAAAGTATATAATTTGTGTAAGGTGGATACTTTAAGCACAGAATTATAAAACTGTGGCATTTTTTAAATCCTATGTCTACAACTGGATTTTCATTTTAATGAAGTTACTCTGTTTATAGGAACGGGTGAAGTCTGTGTTTCATGCCAAAGAGTTTGGAAAAATAATTAACTTCAAGACCCCAGAGGATGCTAGGGTAAATATAATGAATCTCTTTTACTTAAACAGCAGCTTCTCATTTCAAAGCCATGTAATAAGTTGGACTATTTTCTAAGGCAGATAAGTTTTGCTTTTAATTTTGTTTTTGTGTTTTTACAGTTTTAGTATATGCAACTAGATAACGTTTCCTCAAAACTGTTTTTCATTACCACCTTTCTCAGTTTCTCTGTAATACGTTTTTCATTTAATCTCTGTCACCATGTTATTTTATCCCAGAAGGCTTGTTTTTAATCTTCCTGCTGTGCCAGAAACATCCAGAGAAGACTACTGGGCTCAGTTCTCATTTTCTGTTTATCTTAGAGACAGTCCCACTAAGTTCTTCGTACATTAATAGAAGCGCATATTCCTCTGTTGAAGCTTCTCATAATGGGATAACCCTAATATCGCCTCCAGGGCTTTCATACGTCACACAGGCCCTGTGATAATAGACATTGTTGGTAGGGAGTTTTGCATTATATTTGCATTTTATTTTGCAATTTCAAAGCCTTTCAAAATAGAAAAGATCTATATCATGAGAATACCTAAAATACTCACGAAGGTTGCTATGCTGCTAGCCACTGTAGAATTACATGTAATTATTCCTGCTTCCATCAGTAGAATCCTATATATGGAATCATGAAGGTTTGTGATACAGAATTGACATCTGTCAGAAGAAAGTTTGCACAGATGGTTTTCAGCTATGCCACGGTTATTCAGCCAGCTGCCAAATTACCCTTCTCTCTCAAGATGGTTTATTTTACTTATTCTGAAGATGAACATTCAAGTCCAAAGACCTTAGAAAAACATTCTTATTGTTAAATCAAACCTGGTACCATTGTCTCTGAAATTCTGGGCTATTTAACTGAGGTGAATGATGTCTTATGCAGGGTGAATTTAATTATTGGCCATGAGTATACACCTAACCAAACTAGAAAGCCAACTTCTAAATTTACATTCATTACATTTTGGGTTTCATTGCAAGTTCTTGAAATAAGCAAATGTTGGTTTATTTCTCCACAACAGTGGATCCTCACAAAACTAGAAGAAGCAAGAGAACCTTCCCCGAGATTCTGATGGAGAATACTGCCTGAAGAGACACAGCAATAAATCATTAGAGTTTCAACCTTGTACCTTCCAAAACCAGTTTGGGAAGTATAGTACAAAAGTAATTTCAAGTACTAAAGAAAAAAAAAAAAAAACCAAAAAATTGGTTGCAATCAGGTAAAACAATTATGTGATTAAAATATTTCAACTCATTGGGGATCCATTTGGTTTTCTAACTTGAATCATGCATCTGGTTAAAATTCTAATTACTTTATAAAGGAAACATTTCTTTTATGAATCTTAAATATTTGCTCCAAGTGGTACTCTGCAATATGGAGAAATTACCCATATTGTGCACCCCTCCTGGAGCTAAGTTTAATGTTTCTCATTTGTATTTTAAACTTCTATCATGCTTACTTCAGACTCCCTGAATCAGTGACAGGTAATTGATCAAATCAAACATAACCTCAGTAGTATCAAGAGAACCTTAGTGGTGGTTTCTTTAGAAACGTGAAGTTCTTTTTACAGATAAATATTTTGGTATTATTTTCCTTATTTTTTTATAAAGGATAGGTTTGAATTATACTTCCATAGCATGACTATGAAAACCAACCTTTTTTAATATAATATAATACAATACAGATTGAATAATACCCCTTCAAGCCTCATCTTATCTTAAGAAAGGCTGGAAGAAATGAGTGTTATACCCAAAAAGGAAAAGCCCCTTTCAGAACTTTGAAGCCTTAGAAATACTTCCTCAAGCCAACTTCATGGGATCTACTTGGTTTACCCAGGTCACGTTTTTAACAGATTGCTGACTTTAATGGAAAATCCCTGAAGCCTTAACAATACCAACTTTCCATTCACTGATAATATGAAATAAACGTCATTCCCACCATCTTAGATACAAGTTAAGCTTCAGAACAGACAGCCCTTCTTGTAAGTAAATGTCTGTACCCTAAAGTGTCTGTTGGCAGAAGATTGGGAATTGCTGCTGTGTTTTCTCTACAGTTATTCAAATGACAGTCACTTTTAAAAGCTCATCAGGACAAAAATCATGGGCTGCGCATTAGTAAAAAATAAGGTCATGGGTTTTTTTTTTCTTGGTTTTTGTCCAAGATCCTTGTACTTTAATATTAATGGACTTTTTCAAGTGAAAGGGGATGAATATACGATTGTGAACCATGAAGAAAATAATGCAGTGTCTTACTTAGTTATTGAATAATACAGAGTATTTGATGCATGTCGTATGTGCCATGAAATTATTATAAACTGTTTCTGGGATTGGAGACTCTGTATAGTCAGTCATTGTGAAATTCTTCTCAGGGTCCTCAAACCCTTGCTTTGTTGTAAAAGCTAAAATAAACAGCATGCCAGACTGTAATTGTATTTCTTCCTGACTGAATCCTACTACTGATTTTCCTTTGATTATAAAAACACATTGTTTATTATCAGTAGTTTCCCCCATAATGTTTTTTTCTTTGCTGAACATAAATTGAATCAAAAGATGACAAATTTCATACCCCATGGTAGTGCGTGCTCCCATGATGACTTTTGTTCAGAGCAACATCGACATTTTCTCTATTGCTCAGCTCCTCCAATTTTACACACATTAGAATTAAAACTAAGAGTAGTGGCCAGAAAACTTTCATCAGATTGTCCCCATTTGAAATGTTGCTTTACTGGAGTTCCATCCAGTGCCATTAACCAAGTACCTCTTTACCTACTACAGTTTCATGATTTCATTCTCCAAAAAAATATAGACCCCTAACTTCTTGGGTGTTCCATGGTAAAGGGGAAAAGCCTAAAAGAGTAAGCAAAGATTTTTCAAGTATCCTCTGGAGAGCAACAGGGAGCAGGTGTAGTAACTGGTACCTATGCAAAGCCAGCCTGCCTGTTGGTTCCTGTTGTTCACTTACCAGTGAGGACCTAGAAATATCTTTTCTTATTTTTGAGTAGTGGTCTGCCCATCAACACCTCTGTCACTTTCTTTGTTTCTATAGTTGGAAGACCTACAAGTCCAAGAGCAGTCGTTTATCAATTGTCTTAGAAGATTGTCTTATCTAAATAAGGAACATCAGTAGATAACTAGATAATGAGTCTTTTTAGCATAACATTTTATAATTATGTGTTTGATTCTATATTCTTTTTTCTTGAACATTACAGAGTCCATAATCTTACTGTGTTTGAAAATAATGTTTCCTGAATTCTGTTTAACATTTAATGGCTGAGAGCTTTAAGCTTCTCACGGTTGGTTGGTAGCTGTTATGGAATGAGATCCCGGGTATTGTGTCCCTTCCCTGTGTTGTTAGCTGTAGCCCCAGCCCCTTATTTCTAGCCCAGCATCTATTCTGGCCCGTGATGATTGCGTAAAGCCCAGCACAGAGTATCTGTTCCCTGCCAACTCTCCTCCGAAAAACTGTGATCATTAGAAATAGCAACTTTGATTTCTGGTACAATGAGAAGCCTGTGATTTCTTCACATTTACAAAACACTG
Source organism: Neomonachus schauinslandi (assembly GCF_002201575.2). Lineage (NCBI taxonomy): Eukaryota > Metazoa > Chordata > Mammalia > Carnivora > Phocidae > Neomonachus > Neomonachus schauinslandi. The sequence continues at coordinate 19,049,646 of NC_058415.1, forward strand.
TCTGAACCCAAGAGCGTGTGCACTTCTCCATTGCCTTCCCTCTTACTGTGTATGTATTGGCTGCTTTTTCCCTAGTGTTAGCAAAAGCTTGGGATTTTCCCCAGGTTCAGTTTAATACAGACAACTTATTTTCTGGTCCCTAAATAATCATTAGCTGCTGTAGGCAGTCCTTCCCTGATCCACCCTCCTCCACAATCCTAACCCATGACAAAACTATCCTGTGGCCTCCAAATAAATAAGAATTTCTTCTTATATTATTACCATCATAATTATCTTGTTTTTTTTATGATGGTAATAACAGTAAATTTTCCCAGTGAATATATGTGCATCTAGCTTATCTCTTAGAAATATCATAGTATTTTATTCCTGTCTGATAAAAAAAAAAAAATAGTGCTGTATTTTCTGAATTTTCAGTCATCACTTGCCAGTGTTAAGTGATCCTTCAGGCCAGGCCAAGTCCCCTGTATTAAAAAGGTTGGGACAGGAGATGCTAGGCTAGTTTGCCCATAGGAGTTGAAACTGGGTGCCAAATACACTGCAGATAGAAGTAGTCGTTTGGAACTGGATGTTTTCCTGTTCCTGCCAACACAATTGAGAGAAATTTGTTTGGGTTCCAAAGCCATTGCTTTTTACCTTTTCTCAAGATAATCAAAATCCTCAAGGACAGTGTTTTTTAAACTGTAGGTCTTAACCCATTACTGGGGCCATAAAACCAATTTCACAGCTCAAGGCCAGCATATTTTAAAAGTGGAATAGAAATGAAAATAAGAGAACATTGCATGTAACAAGGTTAAATACTGTTTCCTGAGATGTTTACTAAATAGTTTATATACTGTGTGTACTGAGTCGTAATACAAAACGTTATTTCCTATTGTGAATTGCAGTTAAAAAACAAAACAAAACAAAAACAAAAAACCTTGAGAACCACTGCTGTGGGAGGCACGGGCCAAACACTGATTGTTGGAACAATCTGGATTGTGTGGAGCGTGACCTTAGATAAGGAGGAGCAGATTCACAACTCAGGGATATCTTCAGATTGTGAGCATCATCTTTTTCTTTTGAGTGAGAAGATAGGATGGCTGTTGTTTTGCTTTTTATAAGATGTTTTCCTTTCCTGATGTGTATCAGATGCCCTCAGGTACCAGAAAAAGCATAGAAAAGTTAGATCTGCAAACAGCACCCAAAAAAGTCCACAGGCTTTTAACTAGAGATTCTTAACTAGAGATATTTCAACCTCTCTCCCACTAAGCATTTTACTAGGATTGGAGACAGAAGTTCTCTCCTTTTATGAATTTGCTCTGTCCACCTTCGGTGTGATTCACTGTAAGGTGGTAAAGGCCCTTAAAAATGGGGAGCTTAGATGCAGGTCACACTTTTTTAGGGGTCAAAGAACTCGTTCTCTGGAGGGTGCTATACAAATGTTGGTGCAGTTGATGTGAAATAATTGGATTTCCTCATTTCTGTAGATTTCTGGTAGAAATAACCTGCAGTCCTTATTCAAGGTTCAGGACAAAATTCATTCAATCTGACTTTCTTTGGTGCTATTACCCAGTATCGCCTGTAGCTCCTTCATGTGCCTTAAAAGAAGGCCCTTCACCCAGTGCTTTGAAATATACTTTTGAAATTACACCTGACTGCTAATGCTGACCAATCAAGTTACTATTAAACAGTTACAACTTTTATGGTTCGTTGACTCTCTGGTTTTGGTCATTGGCTAATACAGCTATTAATGCAGACCTTGGCTCATGCTGCTTTTCTTTCTGCCACGATTGGTGTAAAGGAATACTGTTTCAGGGTTATTCTGCAAGCAGGCCAGCACACGGGCTGAGGAGATGTGGGATCCTACTCTATCCACACCTCCTTCACATTTCTTTAATTGAAACCTTCTCTACTTTATTTCCTGTTTTGTAAAATAAGTTGTGCCATGTCATTAAAAAAAAAAAAAAGTTTAAAAGTATGGATTATTTTTTTAAAGCATAATAGCATTTTCCAAAAAAAAAAAAAGTTGATACTTTTGGTTACCCAAAGAGCTATACATAACAAATGTTAAACTTCAAATTTTATAGTTTGATATGTGTGTAAATTTTTTATTAACTTATACAATACAAATGAATATGTATTATAGTTTAATACCCACTATGATGTGATCTATCGATCTGAAAACCCTGTCACTGAACACTCATTAAGTATTGCTCTGATACCTAAATAATGGGTCCTTTTTAGTGAGGTCCTGTAACAAGAAATCCTGTGAGAGTTCCACAATAAAAAGTAACAATCAGAAGTGTACTTAGAACATGTTAGAAAGCCCCGCATCCCTTATTAGGCCATCATACTGTTGGTGTTCCACTGGCTACCCAAAAGTTCTCTAGGGGCTGAAAAGCACTCAAAAATGTAGATTATATTGAAATGTTCTCGATATCAGTAATTTTATACACAAACTATTAGAAATCGGCCCTGGGGCTTGTTTCAAGTTCGGGTAAATTGTTATAGACTTCTTAAAAAATGATGATCTCTGTATGTGAATATGTGTGTGACAAATGAAAATGGATTTTTCAGGGAATGTGCACTTTAAAAATACTTCTTTACTGATTTTTCTATTGACCAAATAGTCTGTGCTTCTTTGGGATGCTAACTATTCTTTGGTAAAAGTATGGTTATTGATGATGTTAATTAATTTTTAAAATATCTATTTCTGCATCGCTGCAGTATTTCCTTCACTTTTGTGTTCCTTATACCCCTTATGTGGGCTCCTGACCCAGTTGCCTGTTACAGTCTATGCCTTTTTTTTTTTTAATGTTGATAACTTATAAACACCAACATTTATATAAAGTGAAGTTCTTCCTCTTGAAGTTGAACTTGGTCTTTTTTTCCTTTTTCCTTTCTCGTGTGGGGGGGAAAAAAGGTGATAGCTGGGCCATTTCAGAGGGTTGCTCAGTTTTCCTGGGTTTCTCCCGTGTTTACAGGGGGTATATATGTTATTAAACTGTTTTTCTCCTGTCAGTCTCTTTTATTACAGGGGTGGAATCCCACCCAAGAACCTAGAAAGGGGAGAGGGAAAATTATTTTTCCTTCCCTACAGTTTGGTGACTCATGATGGGACTTGCTGAAACAGCATACTCCCTCTGGAGCCTGCAGACAGGATCCTGGAAAACTGGCAGAAGCTGGCAAAGGGTAAGAAGTCTTACCAACATAAGCTCTCTTAGCTCGCTCTCTGTGCCTACGTGAGAGAGGAAGGGAAAATTTCACCTTCTTCATCCTTTACAAATTTACATTAGCAGGAGAAAATATTTGTATGAACAGTTCTTTGTATATAGAGACTCTGGTACAAAGATTTTTGTTACGAGTACCCTTGTTTTCTGTTGATCCCTTTCCTTCCAGAGATGGTCATTGTTTTGTTATCATCTCTTTTGTGTCATTTGTCATAAAGAGGAGAAGGATAGGCCAGAGGTTTTTCTTTCATTTTTGTGTCTTGAGAGCTTGGTTTTTTGACCAGTGAGAATACTTTCCCTGGTCTCCACTAGAGGGAAAATGCCATACTTGCATTTTCCCTCTAGTGGTAGTAGAATGCAAGCTTAAGTGTGGCAGCCAGCCAAATAGGCCGGGGATCCAAGACATGAAAGGAGAAGCAGTGTTCTCTCGATCCCACTGTGCCAGCTCTCAGGGGGAGTTTATCTCAGGGGTTCCCAGTCCATAAGGGGCCTGTCATCTCAGCCTTCACTGTTTCCGTGCCAGGGAAGTCCCATTCCAGTAGCATGTGTTTGGGGTCACAGAGTAGCAGGTCTGGGACTGGCAGTGTCTCATGGGAAACAAGAGACATCTTTTCACTACATCATTCTTACTGCCTGTGACAAGGGAAGGTCTTTGCTTTCTTATGCTAACCCTAAGAGTGAACTTTCTGGATCGTATTAAGGGCTGCATCTTTTCCAACAAAGGGTTGGATACCTCTTGTCTGTCCAAAAGGGGCACCTCTTTATCCACCAGTAAGCCATAAAAAAAGGCTTACGGGTTTGAGTCCCTGTGGAGATTAATACAAGATTCTACTCATCAATAGCCAGATGATGGATCCTTTGAATTGGAAAGACTTACCGTATTTGAAAAAAAAATTTTAGAGAGTTCTCAATTTAAATGGTTGTCTTACTGGTATCTGTGGAATGATCAAATTGAAGAGGACGTGAAGGAATATAGCATCCAGCCTTAAGGACTCTATTAACAAGATGAAATTACAAAGATTCTACCAGATTTGTAGATCAGTGGCCATTCACAACTCCATTCACTGGGACCTTGATTGTCTGCTCAGGGGTCTTCTTCCCACCCATGTTTATACTGCAGTGATAAGCCAGCCAGCCCCTTGGGCAGACTCCCCTCCCAGAGGAAATGGATGACCAGAATTTCTCCCAGGCCTTCCTGCAAATGATCAGGAAATGGATTGGCTAAGGCTGATGTTCTGATGTTCAGTGACTGATAAAAGCAATAGTAGAGTCTTTTCCCCCTAAAGTGAATTGGTCCAAGGTTGGATTATACACTCAAGAGAGAAGAGCATTCAAAGGTTCTTGTTGAACGCTGTATATACTCTTTACAAAGGCATACTGCATTAAACACTGAAGTTCTTGGACATAGGAATCTTTTGATTTTCATCTTCGTTGGAATGGAAATCTTACCCAATAATGATATAAAGAAGCAAATTGAAGATAATGTAGTTGGATGAGTATGTCAGCCCCATAATATCATTCAGGCTCCCCTACTTCTTTGAGGAATTAGAAATACTATCTTTTGTCTTAAAAATCTTTACAAAACCAGAAATGCATTTCTAGAAGCAATACAAAGTCCATCCATCCTTACCAATCCCAAAGCCTCCCCTCTTCATCTCAAAATGCTTGCAGATACTGTGTAAGATTGGGATATTGGAAATAGAATTGTCCTGCATCTAAGAAAAGGAAAAATTTTAATAGTAATTACTCTAGACTTCTGATAATAGGCAAATATGCCCCAAACCCCTTGGAGACAACTTGGATACTTTCCTTGTGCCTTTGATACACATTTTCTACCTCCATCTCTTTGAAATGAAGACTTCGGGGAGATGATTCTCATGAGAAGGGAAAAAGGAGCTATTTGGAAATTGGGCACAATTTAAAAAAAAATCTTCCACACAAATTTTGGTAAAAAACCCTTAGCCATCTGAGTTAGCCATAAGTGAATGAACTCATTCCATCTGCCAGAAACCCAATTTGGATACAGCTGTTCTTTTACAAACTACTGAGTTGTGTTATTGTACCTGATTCACAGTTAAAAATGTTAGTGATAGGTATAAGGTCTCTGTTTGTATCTGTTTATGTGTGTCTATGTATGTTGTAGATACGCTATTTTTCTACCTCCAGACGGTATTGCCAAAATTTGTAAACCAGCTCTACTTAATTGGCTCAGAAATAACTTCTTACATGAATTAAGCACTTCTAGACTCAGAAATATAGAAACTAACCCAAATGTTTTCCAAGTTCATGTGATCTGGGAAAATACTTAGTAAATATAAACTAATTTAATTTGGTTTAATTGAAATAGGTATGTCTTCAGGGTTGTCAGCTTTGGATGTAATGCAGACGTACAACTTTTATTGTACCTGGTTTATTAGTCAAATGAGTGCATGTTATCTCTGTCACAAAACTTGTCAGCAAGAAAAATAACAGGATGATGGCCTTAATGTCTCATGAAATTTCGATATGATTAAGAACAAGTGAATTAAGTAGATTTAAGTGGGATTAAAGTTTATAAATGAAATTTTCCTAAGTTAAATGACGGGAATTCATTGGAATGTCTCAATTTCCAAATATGACAAAATACTGGAACATTACTGAATGTAGGTTTATCTACTTTTGGCTTAATATGGAGAGACTAAACATCTTGTACCACATTGAAAAATTGTACTGTGAAGCAGCATGTGCTTCTAGAAATTAGGAAATGTATTCATAAATTTGCCAAACTACAGTTGATAATGGCTTAGTTCTAGAAATTAAGGTTTCAGAGGGTTGGGAATACTAGTTAACATACGTAATTCAAACTACTAGAAATAGTAAGGAAAACCTCTTTGTATGCAAACAAAGTAAGATGTGGTTTGGTTTAAGAAAACGTATGAGGTACAAAGATGCATTTTTGTTACAGGAAAGAGAAGTTGTGTCCTGGAGTAGAACGAGTGGTTTCAGAAGAGGAAAGAGGAGAGTAAGGGAAAAATAATTGGATATAGAAAGTTGGAAAGAGAAAACCTTGTATAAATAAGCTAGTTAAAATGGAATGAATTCATAAATGTGTAAAGATAAACTTTACTATCAGTAGTATACGCATGTAAAACTAGAACTTCGTTTTCTTCAATCTGCTGAAGGTTTAACTGAACCAACTTGAGTTTGCTCCTTGGTCAGTCACAGAGAAACACTACCGCAGGTTGGGTTGTCGCACAGAGTAAAAATTATTTGCAGCAAGAAAGGAGTTCACGGGGAATAACCTCCAAAACTGTGACTCCCTGAGCAAGGGTGGATGAGCTCCTTTTATTTAGGGTTAGGATGAATATTTTAAAAAGGGGATCTCTTGGGGGCACCTGAGTAGCTCAGTCAGTTAAGTATCAGACTCTTGATCGGCTCAGGTCATGATCTCAGGGTCGTGAGATTGAGCCCCACATCAGGCTCTGTGCTGGGCATGGAGCCTGCCTCAGATACTCTCTCTCCTCTCCCCCTTCCCCAGCTCGTGGACACGTGCTCACTTGCTCTCGCTCTCGCTCTCAAAAAAAAAAAAAAAAATTCTCTAAAAGGGATCTCTTGCCATCATATGTGGAGGCAGGCATGAGATCCTGCCTGCACCTTAAGGAGAGATGCCTATGCTACGTTGTATGTTATGTAAATGAGGCTTGTGCTCCTTGTTAGGCGGAGATTTTAGTATTACAATGAGGTAAAGGTAGTTGTTGGTCACTCTAGAGGTCACTGCATTGTCCATCCGTGCAGGTGCAAGCCAGGGGTTAAGCCCAAACTGGTCTGGGTGGTCGGGCCTGCTGGAGGTCTCATCAGGGCTGTTGCTGTGCTATTGCCCGAGGGGTGGTTTCGGTTTCCGTCTGCCTGAGTTAAGAGACAAACTGGAAAGAAAAGCCTAAGGGAAAACGGAGGACAAAGGCCGGTGAGTACACGCAAGGGGGCAGTAAAGGTCAGGCCTATGGGGTCTAGCTGGTAACAAAAGGACAAAGTTCTCTCAGACTTTTGGTCGGTCTGCTCCTGATAAGTTTAAGTAAGCTGACTGACTAGAAAGCAAAAGATTTTGTGTTTTACTGAAATTTCCTGTTAGCTTTATCATCAGGTCTTTGATCACTTAAGAAAACCACAAGTCTTCTCAATATTAAGAGCCAAGTTTCACTGACAACTATGGAACCTTCTGTATTTGCCTTTAAAATCTTTTGTCACTTTGGTTAAAATAGGTAATCAAGTATTGTTTCTTAATTCTAGTCAGGTGTTCAAAAGTACGGATAGCCTAACAACACCCTTACTCACCTCTCATAGGTGATTCCTCCTCCCCCAACATCTTGAGCTGAAGAAGGTACTCAAGGGGAGGGCCTGGCCTATAGGGAAGTTACTCATTTCTCTGGGTCTCTCCCCTGTATACAGAGGCATACATATTATTAAACTAGTGTGGTGGCGTTTTTGTTTTTTCCCCCCCCCTGTTAATCTGTTTTGTTTGGGGATCTCAGCCAGGAACCAAGAAGGTAAGAGGAAATTTATTTTTCCTCCCCTCCAAGGACATTTATAAAGTTTGAGTTAGAAAAATGCTGTGACTTTCCTAGTTTATATCAACCATGAGCACAAAGAAACACAACATAATCCCAGGCTGATGGCCGAATGGTATATTCGTAGCCTCCTCAGAAAGGCACAGCATACATGTTTCAAACAGCCAATCTGTGGTGGCCATCAGAACTTTGGCAGGGGTTACATTACATTTGTTAAACAATTTAGACTTTTAGCCATTTCATAAGTTTACAAGACTTGGTCATAGATATATAACACACACTTTCTTCCACCAGTACAACATAATATGCTGTCTAGAGCCCATTTATGTCAACTTTGGCTGCATGGTGATCAAATTATGGCAAAACTAAGATACATTGATATAGTCATTAATTTGGCTTAAGAAATATTTAACAAAAAAATGTTTGATGGCATGTTAAATGCATACTTCAGCATGAAGAGAGAAAATTTTAAATCTAAATTACAAGATTTAATAAAAAGCTTCAAACCCATTAACTTTCTTTAAAAAAACAAAAATACCACCCAAGTTAATCCTAGAGGTCTCAAGGCATGATCTATAAATTAACAGACCCCTCTGATACAGGATGTGTTAAGGACTATTATCAAACACACTTTAACTTAACAACACAGTAAATCACAGTGGCTTTTAAAAATTCTATAAAATATCAAATTCAAAACTTAAAATCTCCTAGCCAAAGGTCAAGAAAAGAAATATAAAGACTTTTTGAAAAAGTTGGCTAAACTCAAAATATCTCACAAAGTCCATCACCTGTCCCTGGGGCCCGCATGGCCGGCTTGGTGCCACCAATCTGGTGGGTGACGTCACAAGCACTAGCAAATAAAACGGGCGGAGCTTGCAAATCCTGTCTTCTGGGAGGGGTGAGGAGTGGGCAGCAGCTTCTAAACCAGGTTGAATTCCCTCAGGTTGAGTTGGAGAATTGTGTCCTTCACAGCAGCGAACACAAAGCGGATATTCTCCGTGTCTGTAGCACATGTGAAGTGAGAATAGATGACTTTCTCTTTGTCAGGATTCTGATCTTGATACAGCTTCAGGATAAAGTCTCTGGCGGCTTTTACATCCTGCTTCGGTCCTAGTCAAGAGTGCAGTTACAGGAATAAAGAAGAAAGCTACTAACCCCCGGGTCCTCCCCACAATCAGTGTCAGTATACTCCTGTTCTTACTTGGGATCCTTCATTGAGTTCTTATTCCTAGAGAAGAGCTTACCTGGGGTGTGAACTTTTATTATAGCTCATCATGAACCTGTAAACGAGACTTTTTAGATAGCAGTGGACATTTTAAAAGTGTACTTTAAAGCACTTTGTTGAAAAACTGACCCAACTTAATGTTCTGGTTTGGGCTCTCACCACATGGCTGATGCAGTTAATAAAAGGAAAGGGGGTGCTAAAACAGCACTCTAAATGTCAGTATCAAACTTGCTGATATGTGAGACTTCCTGTACCAGAAATAATTAGCATCAGGACATAAACTTTCCGGCCTGGGATCGGTCCTCTATCTACAAACTTCAGTGTCTACCGTGTGCCTGGAAAGGGGTCTGTCACACTAAGCTACACAGAGAAGGAGCAGGTACTCTGACGGGGACCGGGGAGACACAGCTAGGCAAGGCCGAGGCTCGCGCTCCAGAGGGAGGAAGGCCAAGGGAGCACACAGGAGGCACACCCGAGTGCAGATGAGTGGGGGGAGTGTGAGCAGGACTTCCCCAAGGATGACGTGCCTGAGCTGGGTCTTGGAGGACGAGGAGGAGTTTCCACAGGGGGTGGCATGTGTGGAGGTGCTGAGGCAACAAGAGAGGCATGCACCTGGAGCTTCCCTGAGAAAGTCTATTCGAGGCAGATCAGGGACCATGGGGCCTGGGGCCCAGATCAGGGACCAGGGACCATGACCCTCTGGGGCCATGTCAGTAACGCCGGCCCATTGCCAGGGAGGTTGGCAAGAGGGACACTTACCTGTGTATTCTGGAAAGTAGCTAATTAGATGAGAGTACATGATTTTCTCCTCCAAAAGATCCTTCTTATTTAAGAACAAAATCACAGACGAGTTCAGAAACCAGGGGTAGGTTATAATGGTTTTAAATAAGGCTTTGCTCTCCTCCATGCGGTTCTAAGTGCGAAACAAGGGACTTAGGGTTAAGAAAGAAAAACAATACTTTGGAAGCAACAGGCCAAATCGCTGATTCCACCCATGTGTCCCCTCACCCAGCTGCCGGCTCCACATCATTCTCCATGCTGAAGCTGGTGAGCACAGGCCCCCCCCCAGGACACCAGGCCTCCTGCTTCTATTTCCCCCCCTTCCCTTCTGGCTCTCTTCTCCTGCAGCCCCCCAAATAAACACACAACACGTAAGAAAGGCTTTTGTGAAACTTGGAAAAAGGTTCATACCTATATTCGACAGAGTTTTCGGTTTTAATTACGGGGGTTACCAAGTAGGGAAAGTGCATTAGGCCTGAGACACTCACTCTAATTGGGGGTGGGCTTCCAGACCTCAGGAGGAAGGGTCCTCCAGCACAGCCACTGTCCAGAGGAAGGCTGGGCATTGGAGAGCAGGGGACGGACGCTGCTGAGTGCCTTCCCTGCGCCACGCGTTACAGGTGGGTAATATGGGCGAGGTCTGCTAGGGGAACAGGATCCCCATTTTATGGATGAACATACTAGTGTTCGCAACTTTAAATTAGGTCCCAAGCCCATGTAATAATAGGATCGGGTCAAAATTATGTAGAAAAAGAGTAAAAATTTCTTAACATTAGTCACTGGCAAGAATATATCAAATGTTCCTAATTTAGGGAAAGTAGACAGGGCACATACAAATCTTATCTGGTGACAAAAATTGTTCTGGATGGCACCTTTTTTTTTTTTTAAAAGATTTTATTTATTTATTTGACAGATAGCGAGAGCAGGAACACAAGCAGGGGGAGTGGGAGAGGGAGAAGCGGGCTTCCCGCCGAGCAGGGAGCCCGATGTGGGACTCGATCCCAGGACCCTGGGATCATGACCTGAGCCGAAGGCAGACGCTTAACGACTGAGCCACCCAGGCGCCCTAGATGGCACCTTTTAAATAAGGTATTTTTAAAGTAAGCTCTACAGAGCCCAGCGTGGGGCTTGAACTCATGACTCTGAGATCAAGAGTCACATGCCCCATGGACTGAGCTGGCCACACTCCCCCTGCTCTCAAGGATTTCTAAAAGTTAAGAAACAATGGTCTTTATAGAGGGCAGTGGTCAGACAAAAACAAAGCTTTGCACACCTGCTCAGAGGGACATGGCATAAACCTGTTTCCCTACCACTCCTGCATACCTGGGCCCATTCTCCTATTCAGTACATTTTTGGCAATCAAGATCTGGAAATTATTACCGGACAGGTAACCCTTCAGTTTTTAAAGCTTTAAAAAAATTTATGATGGTCTTATCAATAATCTGCAAGGAAGGTGACCCTTGAACACCACAGGAGTTAGGGGGGCTGATCGCCTGGCATAGTCGAAAATGTGCATATAACTTTTGACTCCCCAAAAACTTAACTACTAATACCCTACTGTTGACCAGAGTCTCACCAATAACAACACATATTTTGTATGTTATGGATGTTATATACCATATTCTTACACTAAAGCTAGAGAAAAAAAAGGTTACAAGGAAAATACCCCTACTGTACCGTATTTATCAGAAACAAAGCTCACGTGTAAGTAAGTGGACCCATGCAGTTCAAACCTGTGTTGTTCAAGGGTCAACTATACACGAAGAAACAATTCCTGTAAGTCCAGTGAGTGGACACAACATGTATGTACACCCAGGAGGACAAGTCTGGAGTGGAATTCCTCTCCAAATACCTTGTGATTTTTAGGAGAGGAGAAAATGTCTAATTTGTAAGCATACTGCGTTGAGGCACTGGTCCTTTGTGCCCCTGAATCATCTTTTGAGCTTCCCAAGAAACAAGAAATCCTGACACAAATTTGGACCTCATTTTTCACATTGATAACTTGAAGCCTTTGCTTTAAAAAAAAAAAAAAAAAAAAGTCCCTCCTGGACGAGCTGGGTGGCAGCCAAAATTGCTATTCTTTGCAATGACACCAGTAAATGGGTTAATCCTCCACTAATTAGCTAATGTAACTCTGCTCCTCAGAGAAAAGCCTGCTCTCAAGAAATACAAGATATAATTTGCTCATAGTTACTGTCTAATCCTGGGCAGAGTTCTTTACTGGTTTACTACCATGACCTAGAAGGAAGAGACACTTTTCTATGAGGTCAGGATGTCTCGTGCAAGGCTGGGCAAAAGACAAGGGGAGCACAGTGGTATCCCACAGAACATAGCCCCACCTCACAGAGAAGTGACAGCTATCGTCACTCTCTGGGCAGATGTGGTTAATGCAGTTCCACGCAGCTAGCCCTACAGCAACCCTGCAGAGGACGTGGAATGCCTGACTGGGGTGGGTCAGAACATCTCTAAGCAGCTGACACCACTCCTCATGTCAACTCAGGGACGTAATTTGGGAGCACCATGGAGAGAGATTAGGAAGCCTGTTCCCAGATATTTATGAGAAAGAGCATTGCTCAACTTTGGCTGTGCCTGAGCACCTCTGAGGGGCTTGGAAAAAATACCCCCGACTCAAACCTAAGAAATACGAGTTTCTACTGTGAGGTCCAAAAGATGGTCTTTTTTAGAAACTCCCCAGGGGATTCCAATATGCAGCCAAGACTGAGAACCAATGCTTTTGGGTGGCCCCACCCTTGGCACCACCTGAGATTCGATCCCAGGTCAACCCACCCCCACCCCAACAATCAGAATCTGGAGTTGGACCCACGTGCCAGGTGTCTCTTTAAGATCCCCAGGGAATTCCAGCGTGCATCCAACTTTGAGAACCAGGTTTCCAGGCCAGTGATTGTCAAACTTTCATGTGTATTTGAATTACCTGGAGTCTTGTTAAAATACAAGTTCTGATTTATTCCGTGTAGGTCGATTGACTAGGCATGCATTTCTAACAAGCACGCAGATGATGCTGGTTCTGCTAATTCCAGACACTGCACTTTGAATAGCAAGACCGCTTAACCTAAAGAATACAGTCTAACACCGGGGCAGGCTAGCTTCTTGCAAACTGCAGCCATGGGTCTCTGTTTTCCACAGCTACCCCTCCCCACCCAGCATACCTCATTGTCACACTCAGCCAGGACCTGGTCATATTCACTGAGAGCAACCAAAAAAATAATGGAGGTGACACTCTCAAAGCAGTGAATCCATTTCCGTCTTTCAGATCGCTGGCCACCAACATCTACCATCCTGTTCGACAGAAACACAGAACATTGAAAGGTTGGAATACATGGCTCTTTGGAGGAGGAGGACAGGAATCATTATATTTTGGGAATCCGCACTCCTGAGGGTCCTCAGTAATTTTTTAGAGGTGAAAAGGGGTCTTAAGATGCCCATGTTTGAGCACTGCTGCTTTCGGCAGAGAGGAACCCTGGGTGTTAGCAAAGGAGGCACATACTGTAAGTAAAGTTACTGAAGACGGGGGGCGCCTGGGTGGCTCAGTCAGTTAAGCGGCTGCCTTCGGCTCGGGTCATGATCCCGGGGTCCTGGGATCGAGCCCTGCATCGGGCTCCCTGCTCAGCGGAGAGCCTGCTTCTCCCTTTCCCTCTGCCTGCTGCTCTGCCTACTTGTGCTATCTCTCGGTCAAATAAATAAATTAATAAAAAAAAAAAAGTTACTGAAGACGGGTGCAGGGGTGACTCCAGGGGAGCAGCATGCTCGGGGACACTGGTTTGGAAGCTGCTGCCTTAGTCCAGGCAGAAAGCACAAGCATCCACGTAGGTGACGCTCTAACCACTGTCGAGTGCCAGACACCAGACACGCGAGGGGCAGAAAGGCGGGCAGTCTCCCAGGCCCACCAGCTGCCTCCAGGCCCTCCCCCTGCCTGTTTTTCACCACTCCTCAGACTTAGCCACGAGTCCTTTCCGCATTACGTGGGCGCTGCCCCTTCTGGCTATAAAGACCTGCAAGTGGCCTCCAGGGTCTCTGGCAATCCAAAGGCTCTATCTGGGGCTTTGGGAAAAGACTCAAGAGAGTCCTAGCCCAAAGATGGCTCGTAAGCTCCAACGCTGCAGGAGGCAGGCAGTTTATGGAAATGAGTCAAGTGGGCCTCTCCAAAGTAGAACGGCAGGCAACTTCGAGAACGCCAGGGGCCCCGTCCAGAGCGTGGACTGCAGGGCGGCTGTAGCCAAGGCCTGCTGGACAGACGTGTAGGCACGCCACGACCAGCCCCTCAACCTTTCAAGAGAAACTAGGTATCAAATGTTGTAAGCAAAATGGACCAATTCTTGAATACTGGCTCAAAAGGGGCTTAGAAAACACCAAGTGGGCCAAACACATCTGCGGACCCGATGCAGGGTTCGGACATAGCAAGCAGCACTGATTCTGAACAGGTCACGGTCATACATTCATGGGCACCCGGATGCAGATTTTCAAGGGGCTCGACCAGAGGGCTCCCCAGGGCCACAATGCTCCGGAGGCCCGGAGATGGAATCGGGTTTACAGACAGGCCCTGGTTGTGGCAGGACCGGACCTGTGTCATCTCGACTAGAAAAGCATAATGCAGTAACTCTGATGAGGAACAAGGGAACTAATGGATAACTTGCAGTGCTGGGCATAAGTACCATATCCTCCTCTTTCTGCCATAATTAAATGCAATGAGGATCTACTTAAGTCACCCTAAAAGTACTTCTTAAATTTGTATGTGGAAATTCATACTTTTTTTACACAACTGTATATAGTTTATATTATCTTATGTAATTAATACACTTTTGTACTGATTGTTAGTTTTTTTTATTTTTATGGATAGATGCTACAGAAGGGACTATAAATAGGGAAGAATAATATTCAAGTTTAGGGAAAAGGCATCAGTATTTTCAGTGTGTGTGTGTGTGTGTGTGTGTGTGTGTGTGTGTGTGTCTTTTACACCTAAGGGTTATTCCAGACTTCAGTAAGGAGACTGTGTTCTAAGGGGAATAGGAAGGTGAGTTCCTCTCCATTCCAGGACTTGAGACCTCCCATAATGTTAAACACTCATTGATGGAGAGGCCCATACGGCTCTGGGAGATAGAACCCTTTGAGGAATAACACACTTCAGAATCCCTCCCAGGACTTCCAAGGCCACACAAATTCCGACGGACCATGTCAGGGAGACAGTGTTACCGAAAGATGATGTTTTCCAAGTCAAACGGATACTCAATGATGCCGGTTGTGGGCACTCGGACGCGAAGCACGTCTTGCTGTGTTGGCACGAACGACGGCATGGCGATCCGGTCAATGTCAGTCAGGTAACTGCGATATCAGACAGCAAGGCACCAAGACTCGTTTTAGACACCGGAGAAACGTCTATCCCACTCCAGGGAAGTCACCCCAACTCACAGCGCCCCTACTCAGGTTCGTGGATTCCATCAGTGACCTTCTTGAGAGCTGGCGCTGGACCGGGTTCCCCCCCCCCCCAATTATGAGTGTTTGGGAGAGAATATGGATCAGAAGCTTCCATGAGCCCTCTGGGAAATCTGGGAATAATGCCATTTCTTCCTCCGGGCTCTAAGCTTTCCCTCTCCCTGGCCAGTGAGGGAGGCAATGGATCAGAAGGAAAGTTTGGGATCCGGTCTGTGACCTCTCAGCCGCCTTCCTCCCTCAAAGCCCCCCCCCCCCACACACACACCCACGAACATTACAGAACGCAGATGCTGTTCTCGAAGGCTTTGCTCAATGAATTCGAGTTTCTATGAGAATATAAAGGTATAGAACAGGCCAACTCAAAGCTCTTTCAAAATAAGAAAAAGTTTACTGTTCATTGGGACATTAAACATCTAAAATCAGCCAGCGCTTGTCCCGGATTATTTCTGGCTGCATAGTAAACTCCTAAGCTGGAAACAAATCACTTTTTCTGTTTTGTGTTTTGTTTTGTTTTGGTTTTTTGTTTTTGTTTTTTAACTTTAAGGCCTTTATACAAGGCATTTTTGAGTAAAAGACCTGTAACGCAGGCCCCAGCCAACGATGGAGGGGGTGCTTCGGCCTGTCCCGCACAGCACGGCGTGGCCCCGCCCCCTCCCTGCGCAGTGGACCCTGCCGGGGACTGCAGTGCCCAGCAGGTGGCAGGAGCCGGAGCCCAGGGAGGCAGGTGGACCGTATTCCTCGTGCAGCCCTCCGTCGGACGGTCTGTCGCTGGAGGACAGAGAGCACAGGTTGGCCCACAGCAGCACATTGAGTTCTGGTGAAATGAATGTCCCAATAAGCGGACAGTCCTGGCACAGCAGACGACACCTGTGCGTCTGGTCCGAGTCAGCTCAGCAGCTCCAGAGGTGGGGCAGCTGCTCGTGCCGCAGCGCCACTGTCTCGGGGGCAGCGCGGTCCCCCTAGCCGTTCCCTACGTGCCTCTCGGTGCACGAGCCCCAGCTTGCAGGGCTCCACCGAGCTCCCCAGCAGCTCCAGGGGGCTCTTCCAAATGGATCTACGTCAAGAGCCCCGGCCACTCCCCAGGACGTTCACAGAAGCAAAGGACACTCGGGGGGTCTCAGGGAAGGGCCAGAGATGGCCTCACGGACTTCGAGTTGTCGCTGGGTCCCCAGCTGTCCACTGCCGTCTGCCCTCCTCCCTGGGACACTGCCTTCCTTCCTTCTGGCTCTTTTCTGAGCTGCCCCCATACCTTCTCTGGGCTTCTTTTATTTCCTTTTCCTACTTGGCTGCCCTATTGCATTTAAACGTCCCTGCACTCAGATTGGTTGTGCCAACCTAGGGCAACAGCCTGAAACACGCAGCCTGGCACTAGCGCCAAAGGGAGGCCATTGAAACAGGAGGTGAGATTTCAGGTTTCCTCTCCTGCCCACTGCCTTGTCCAGACGATCGGGGTGAACCACCTACCCACACCTGCTCGGAGGGCAACAGCAACACCCCAAGGGAAGGGGATGGGATTCTGGGGCTCTCAGAGGCTGGGGGAGGACACGGAGCAACGGGGGAAGAGCTGAGCTGCAGAAGCAGGAAAAACCGCCTCTTCAAGCAGGAACATGACCAATTTGTGTGTCCGGTGACCTAGCTGATGGAGACACTGCCTCCAGAAATCTGAAGACATGGAATTCTGTGATCACCATGGGATAATTTGCATGCAGCACCATCTATTTCATCTTACCTTAG
This sequence comes from Neomonachus schauinslandi, assembly GCF_002201575.2. Taxonomy (NCBI): domain Eukaryota; kingdom Metazoa; phylum Chordata; class Mammalia; order Carnivora; family Phocidae; genus Neomonachus; species Neomonachus schauinslandi. The sequence continues at coordinate 19,066,586 of NC_058415.1, forward strand.
GAATTAATGATTTAAAACTAGAACTTTATGAATCAAAACTAAAGCGCGGAGGCCTTCCCAGGGAGTCAATAAGCAAAGGGCTTGTGGACTGAGCTTCCTCCCCGTGCTGGGCCTGCAGAACCTGTCTTGCCCACCAGAGGGCAGCACGAGATCAGCCACTGGAGCGGGTCTACTGCAGCGCGGGTCGAAACTCCGATTTTAGATGTGAGGGCAATTGATCCTGCTATCTGCTGATCAGGAAACCAGAAGGCAGAGGGATATGGAGAAGAGGAAAGGAGAAGCCAGAGGCAGTGGCAGTCCTTATTCAAGTCAGAAGATTTCAGCACCCCAGATGAGATAAGCTCCCTCCAAGGAACCCAACATTTGATTGAGCTTCTTGTTGAACAAGAGAGGCTTAGAACACAGCGAGGAAAGGTGGGTATGGGCAAGGACAGAGATTTGGGGGTCCACAGTTTTTAGGAAGCGGTAAGAGACACATCAAGGAGTCACGGGGGGGATAGTGACAAGCAGGAAAGAGGTAGTGTTTACAGGCAGCTACTTTCTCCCCAGTGAGAAGCTTCTCTGAAGCGTGGACAATGTGTGCCTGGGCTCAGCACTCACTATTTGGCCGAGTCCGACAGCTGGTACTCCCTTCTCCTGTCGTAACACTCCTGGATTCCTGGGTCCTGCCAGAGCTGCCTGATGGCCTCCACCTGGTCCCTGGACAGGGCGCAGACCTTGTCCACTTCCACTTCTTTGATTAGCTGGGCATTTTCCTGCACGAAGGAAAGAGAACCTGTCACTGGGCGAAGGAAAGGAAGCCAGCCCGTTGGTGACTTGGGGACAAGACCTCCCCCAGGCCGTGGGTGAGGGACGATCTCCACTCACACGCCAGCCACGCAGCGGCAGCCACCAGCAGTGCCGACGACGTGGCCGCTTCACTCAGGGAGAGCCCCAGAGAGACGGTGACCTGCGGCTTTTGGTCCCGTCAGCCCCCAGGGGCCAGTGCCACTGGCATTCGGCACCCAGTGGTGAACAGAGAAACCCAAGAGCCATTGATCATCACTGTCCTTTGAACATCTGCATGGCAGGCCAAGCAATTTGAAAAGAACCGTTTTTATTGTCCTGGCATCCCCGGGGGTGGGGTGGAGGAAGCAGGTCCGCCTCGAAGCCACAGTAGGGGAGGGCCTGGGCTTCAGAGAACACACAAACACTAAATCACCAGCTAGCTGTGTCCGTTGGCTTGCTTTTTCTTTTTCTTCTTTTTAATATAACTTAGTAGACTTTCTTTCTTTTTTTTTTTTTTAAAGATTTTATTTATTTATTTGAGACAGAGAGAATGAGATACAGAGAGCATGAGAGGGAGGAGGGTCAGAGGGAGAAGCAGACTCCCTGCTGAGCAGGGAGCCCGATGCGGGACTCGATCCCGGGACTCCAGGATCGTGACCTGAGCCGAAGGCAGTCGCTTAACCAACTGAGCTACCCAGGCGCCCTAGACTTTATTTCTTAGATCAGTTTTTTAATATAACTTAGTAGGCTTATTTATCATCAGACATCACTGATAAAACTCCTTCCCATTTGGAGAGCCACTCCCATTGCGAGCCCCGCCCCATGCCAATTACTGCTATATTTATCATCGCTCTCATTCAATAACTATTGCTCTGATACTGTGGCCCCATGATTACAGTACTTAAGATCATTGCTGTCATTATTACTATTCTGTCAGTTACCATTTATTGCCCACTTCCTGTGTGCCAAGAGGTGTACACACATTATCTCATTTAATCAATGTAAGGCTAACACAGGGCCAGAAATCTTGCCAAACCTTAGCAAATGAAAATGATATGGTTGGCTTACATCCTCAACATGTCCATGTGTCGGCCAGGGAGATCCAACATCCCGTCCCTTGGCTGCAAGTTGCACAGACAATGGAATCCTGCTGAGAGACAGACAGGAATCCGACCTCTCCTTAGCTCCCCCATCCTGCCACCCTTAGAGCTGGCTATTCACTGGCCCCTGTGAGTCAGCAAAGCATCAGTGTGGCGGCTGTGAGCTGCTTGTGTGTATATGGTACTCCCTGAAAAGTTGCTCATATCTTGTATTATTCATCCTCATTAACAATCCAACAGGAAGCTGGAGAAAAGGGAGATCTTAGAGATTTACTGGACTCGGGGCAAAACCGAGGGCCGTGTGAGCCCCTATCCATCCAGAGTGGCTATCAGCTCTTCCCCCTGGACTGTGGGATCCTCGGCAGGGAGAGGATCCCAGTTGCGGAACCTCAAACAGGTCTAGGCAGCATGGATTAGTGGGAAGTGCCCTGGACGAGGAATAAGGACCCTGAGTTCTGGTGCATTTGGGACTTTGAAGGACCCCAACCCCAACAGTTCCCTATCTCCGCATCCTCATTTGAAAGGAGCCAGTGATTTTCAAGGTGTCTGATTTATCAATTATAAAGTTTCACCTAAACGAAAGCAAAATTAGCATTATTGTGGCAGATGCCTAATATTTGTTGGCAAAAAGAGGACACACTGTTGGCCTTTCAGCCATGACTTCGAATCCTGCCCACGAGCACATTCTGTATCACCAGCCCTACTGTAAGCCAGAGAGCACAGCCCAGAAAACCCGGACAGTGTGTACACGGATCTGCGGGACTGTCTTCCTTCTGCTTCTCTCCCTGCCTCCCGCCGCCCTCTTCCTCCCGATACGATCAGATGGTCTCTCCCCACGCTGGGCTTGGCTCTACCCTTCGCACTGAAAGGATCTGTTTTCTTCCCTGTCTTCGCTCCCGAGATCCCAGACCCTAGTGCAGTGCCCGGTGGCGCAGGCAGCCTGCAAACATGCCGCACATATGCACATCTGTCATTCTAACACACAGACCATCCCCAGAAAATAACAGCCGGAGAACGTGAGGGCAGGATGACGGCAGCGTGAGTCGGTCACAGCGAGAGCCCAGAGCAGCTCGAGGACAGGAAAGTCTCTCCAGGAGAGAAATGCTCTGGGACTCCTGGCCAACCTGTCTTTCTGCCCCTGGTGGCAGGCAGAATCCTTGCTTCTGGGGTGCCGGCCTCTCATGCTGCTCTTCTATGACTTTTTTTAAAACTTAACTTTTTTAAAGTACTCTACACCCAGAGTGGGGCTCAAACTCATGACCCTGAGACCAAGAGTTGGCGGCTCCACTGACTGAGCCAGCCTGGCGCCCCCTAAATACAACGATTACATTCAGCTCACCTGCTGAGAGGCTTCCCCATGAGAGTCACTGGGATGTTACAAACATTCCCACCTCCCCTCCTCACAAACGCCAGGTAGGGTTGTACTTCACGGTGAGCGAAACAGCAGTGGAAACATTTGTCTCTTTCAGGAAGAAACTTGAATGAGCCAATGAGTCATCTACCACCTTCCCTTTAATCTACTGCAGTGCTTGTCATGAGACAAGATGGAGTCTCAATCAGCCCAGCTTCCTGAGCAAGTACAATGTGCAGAGACCCCCCGACACACCATCCTGCGATGAGTGAGAAATCATCTTTCATTGTGTTAAGCTGAACTCTGAGGGCAGTTTGTTCCTGCAGCATAACCTACGCTATCCTGCTACATGTTGAAATGGGTAAACCCAGTATTCAACTCTTCCAGGAGAGAGAGAAAGTGGATCCCAGGGAGGTATCCCAGAAGAATGCAGGCTTCTTCATGGGGAGCCGGGGGGTGGAGGCTGGGGAAAGACAACCCCGAGCTTTCAGGTAACCAAGGAGGCTCATCCAGGAGAGCAACATCCAGTGACTGTTGAGCCAGGTGAGGGGACAATGGAGGGACTCTGGCTTGAAGCAAGATGGGACCACAGTCTCCTTAGAAACCCAACAATTGGGAACTGGGTTTGGAACCGATTGAATTCAAGGAGCCCAGAAGTATTCCAAGTTCAGAATTCTCTTCCCAGCTAGATCTCCCACCTGTCAAGATCATTCTTTTTAAGATTTTAAAATCATTTTTTTAAAGATGTATTTATTTATTTATTTGAGAGAGCGAGAATGAGAGAGAGGGGGGAGGGTCAGAGGGAGAAGCAGACTTCCCGCTGAGCAGGGAGCCCGATGCGGGACTCGATCCCGGGACTCCATGACCTGAGCCGAAGGCAGACGCTTAACCAACTGAGCCACCCAGGTGCCCCAAGATTTTAAAATCATTTAAGACTTGCAAAAATGTGGGGGAAATGGTACAAGAGTTCCTCTCTGCCTTTCAAGATTGCCCAAATGTTGACCATTTATGACCATGCCATATCATCTATTCCCTCTCCCTCCAAATGCATGCAAGACACACGCACACAGAACTTCTGCCTGAAATATTTGCAAGGAAGTCTCAGACACAGTACCTCTTTATCACTAAAGACTTCAGTGTGATTTCCCAAAAATCCAACACTGGACTATAAAATCACCAGATAATGACCAAAATCAAGAAACTAACATTGACACAATATTGTAATCTCATCCTGAGACCTTATGCCACGTTTGTTAGTGGTCCCCTTATTGCCCTTTATCTGCCCCATCTAGGGTCACAAAATGCATTGACTTGCCTCTCTGTGATATCTATTTATTTGGAAAGGTTCTGTGGTCAGAAATTTCTTGGTCACCCTGATCAAGAACTGCCTGACAGAGAAATGAGGCGGGCTGGCAGGGAGCGTGGCACAGCCCCAGGGACAGTTCCAGGAAAAAATACTATGAAGGGCGGGGAGGAATGAGGAAGAGAGTGACCTGTTTTTAAATAAATTTTATTGGTATATGCAGGACTTCTATACACTGTGAACATCTGTGTGTTACAGAAAGTGGGGTTTTGTGCATATTTTCCCATGGCTTGGCTAAATACTTCCATGCACGGCGGGAGCAGGGCCAGTGTGATGAGCATGTTCAGACCACCTAGACAGTGCACACCATCTGAGAGCAGAGGGCCCCTTGTGCAACGTGGGAGCAGCTTTGTGTGAAGACTGGCTCCCTGAGGGGCGCCTGGGTAGCTCAGTCGTTAAGCGTCTGCCTTCGGCTCAGGTCATGATCCCAGGGTCCTGGGATCGAGCCCCGCGTCGGGCTTCCTGCTCGGCGGGAAGCCTGCTTCTCCCCCTGCTTGTGTTCCCTCTCTCGCTGTGTCTCTCTCTGTCAAATAAAGAAATAAAATCTTCAAAAAAAAAAAAAAAGACCAGCTCCTTGAGCTGAGGGTCTAAAATGGCGATGGCAGGAAGACCCGGAATTCACCTCCTGTGGGACACACCAGACCTACACCAGTTACAGAGCAATTACTCCAGATGAAAAAGTGAGGGCTGGGGCACCTGAGGGGCTCCATTGGTTAGGCATCCAACTCTTGATCTCAGCTCAGGTACTGATCTCGGGGTCGTGAGTTCAAGGCCCACATTGGGCTCCGCTATGGGCTCCGTGCTGGGTGTGGAACCTACTTAGAACAAAACAAAAAAGGGGCGTCTGGGTGGCTCAGTTGGTTAAGCGACTGCCTTCGGCTCAGGTCATGATCCTGGAGTCCCTGGATCGAGTCCCGCATCGGGCTCCCTGCTCGGCAGGGAGTCTGCTTCTCCCTCTGACCCTCCTCCCTCTCATGCTCTCTGTATCTCATTCTGTCTCAAATAAATAAATAAAATCTTAAAAAAAAAAAAAAGAACAAAACAAAAAACAGGGCTGACTGAAGGGCTGCTGCACAACAAAAGCTCGAGAAACCACTTAGAGAGGAGCAAGAGAGACAGAGACATGGTAATGAGGGAACCCCACCTCCCACTCTGCCACCAGCAGTGAGGACAGACAGTACTGAGGGATCCGGAGCAGATTTATCTGCCCTGGGGCACAGAAAAAAGCTGCAGTTTAAAAGAGGAACTAGTTATAAAAGATCCAGCCCCCTCAAAACGGTGGGGGAGCTACTGGAATGCTCTTCAGGCTGGAGGGGCCGGTGAACACCACAGGTGATACTTGCCGTCCACTTTGATCCCCAGACAGGAGCGGAGTCCAGCTGCCATGGCCCCCCTGCGCCTCCGCGAGCCCCAGGCCTCTGGCCCACACCAGCCTGAGCTGTGCCCCCAAGGCAGCTCGAGCACAGGGCGCATCGGAGCACCCCGGGTCTGCACCCATGATGGCTGCAGCATCGCGTCGAGGGGACACGGGCACAAAGTGCACTGGAACACTCCACACCTGCTCCACTTCAGTCCCCGGGGGCTTCCTAGGGCATCCCCGGCCCACAGCACTCTGGGAGCTCCTGGCTCATGTCCGCTTGGTCTCCAACTGCCCCCAGTGCAGCCCCTGTGCTAAGTGCCTGGGGACGCTCTGGCCCATGCCTGCCTCCGTTCCAGGTGCCCCCCTGCCACCCCGCTCTGGGGCAGCCGGAGACTCCTGGCCCGCACCCTGCCTTTGTTCCAGCCACCCTTCAGGGTGCCGCCTACACATAGAGCCCCAAGACACCCCAGCAAGGGCCATCCTCAGCTTCAGTCATCCCACCAGGGCACCCACTCCTCTGAGCACCCCAGGATAACCTTGCTTCACCCACTTCAGCTTCAGCTGTCCTGCCAGGACACCCCTGCATGGAGCACCCTGGGACCCCCAACATATACCCTACTTTGGCTCCAGCTGCCCCCCAGGGCACCATGTGCACAGAGAGCCTTGGGACAGCCTGTACCCACTTCAGCTACAGCTGTCTTGCCAGCACACCCACTGCATGGAGAGCCCTGGGAATGCCTTGGCCTGTGCCCACTTGAGCTCTGGCCATCCCACCAGGGCAGCTCCAGCACAGAGTGCCCCAGGACCCCAAGCCCACACCAGCCACAGCTCCAGCCAGCCAGCCCAAGTCAGAGAACACACACAGTCTACATAAGGTATGACCATACACAATACATACTTCAAGTTTAGAAGTAGCTGTTTGCCGAATTCATAGAAACACAGAAAATCAATCAAAATGGGGAAGCAGAGGAATATGATCCAAATGAAAGAACAAGACAAAAGCACAAAAGAAGAACTAAATAAAACAGAGATAAACAATATGCCTGATGAGGAATTTAATGATTGTAAAGATGCTCGCTGGACAAGAGAGAAGAGTGGAAGATTTCAGTAAGAGCTTCAACAAAGAGATAGAAAACATAAAAAAGAACAAAGCTGAAGAACACAGTAACTGAAATAAAAAAAAATACACTGGAGGGAATCAACAACAGATTAGCAGATGCAGAAGAATGGATTATCAATTAGGAAGACAGGGTCATGGAAAGCACCTAAGCTGAAGAGCACAAAAAAGAATTTTAAAATGAAGATAGGTTAAGGGATTGCTCAGAAAACACTGAGCAAAAAAAGATTTGCATTATACAGGTCGGAGGAGGAGAAAAGAGAGAGGGGCAGAAAACATATTTGAAGAAATAACAGATAATTTCTTTAACCTGGGAAGGAAACAGACATCAGGTTCAGGAAGCACAGAGAGTTCCCAACCAGATGAACCCAAGGAAATCCACGACACGTAATAGTTTAAATGTCAAAGGTTAAAGATGAGAGAATTTAAAAGCATTGAGAGAGAAGCAAAAAGTTATGTACAGGGGAAACCCCATAAAACTATTAGCAGATTTTTTTCAGCAGAAACTTTGCAGGCCAGAGAAAGTGGCATAGTATATTCAAGGAGCTGAAAGGAAAAACCTATAGTCAGGAATACTCTATCCACAAATTACCATTTAGAATTAAAGGAGAGAGAAAGTTTCCTAGACAAAAGTTAAAGGAATTCATCACCACTAAGTCAGCCTTACAACAAATGTTAAAGGGGCTTCTTTAAGTGGTAGAGAAAAGGCCATAATGAGAAGAAAATTATGAATAAAACATGTAAAAAAAAAAAAAAAGACAACATATACATAAAATATGGAGGAGGAAGTAAAAAGGGTCTTTTACAATGTGTTTGAACTTAAATGACCAACTTAATATAGACCGCTACATACTTAGGATGTTATATATGAACCTCATGGTAATCACAAACCGAAAACTTATGATACACAAAAAATAAAGAGAAAGAAATCCAAGCATAACACTGTAGAAAGTCATCAATCACACAGTAAGAGAGCAAGAACAGAAAAAAGGAACAGAGACCCACAAATCAAACAGAAAAGTTAACACAATGGGTGTTCAGCGGGTGAAACGGGTTAAAAAAAAAATGAGACCCATCTATATTCTGCCTACAAGAGACTCCAGACCTGAAGACACATACAGACTGAAAATGAAAGGATGGGAAAAGATATTCCCTGCAAATAGAAGTGGGAGAAAAAATCTGGGGTAGCAATACCTGTATCAGACAAAATAGATTTAATTTTTTTAAAGATTTATTTATTTTAGAGAGACAGCATGCTCAAGTGAGGGGAAGGGAGCAGAGAGAGGGAGAATGTCAAGCAGACTCTGCTCTGAACACAGAGCCTGATGCAGGGCTTGATCCACGACCTTGAGATCATGACCTAAGCTGGAATCAAGAGTTGGCCACCCAACCGACTGAGCCACCCAGGCACCCCTAGACAAAATAGATTTTAAAACAAACACTTTAACAAGAGACACTACATAATGCTAAATGGGTCAATCCAACAAGAGGATAAAACAATTGTAAACATACATGCCCCCAACATTGGCGTGCCTAAATACATAAAGCAAATATTCACAGGCATAAAGGAAGAATATGACAGTAATACAATAATAATAGGGGACTTTAATGCCCCACTTACATCAAAGGATAGATCATCCAGGCAAGAAATCAATAAGGAAACAGTTTCTTTCAATGACACATTAGAGCAGATGGACTTAACAGATATACACAAAACATTCCATCCAAAAACAACAAAATACACATTCTTTTCAAGTGAACATGAAACATTCTCCAGGAGAGATCACATGTTAGACCACAAGCCTCATTAAATTTATGAGTAAACTTGTATCATGCATATTTTCCAACCACAACAGTATGAAATTAGAAATCAATCACAAGAAAAAAAACTGGAAAAAAGCCCACAAAACATGTGGAGGCTAAACAACATGCTACTAAATAGCTAATGGGTCAATGAAGAAATCAAAGAGGAAATAAAAAAATATATGGAGACAGTTGAAAATGAAAACATAACAGTCCAAAATCCCTGGGACACAGCGGAACCAGTTCTCAGGGGGTAATATACAGCAATGCAGACCTACCTCAAGAAACATGAAAAAGCTCAAATAAACAATCTAACCTTACACCTAAAGGAACTAAGAATAAATTAAATCCAAGTCTAGTAGAAGGATGAAAATAATAAAGATCAAAGCAGAAATAGAGACTAAAAAAATACAATAGAAAAGACAAGAGTTGGTTCTTTGAAAAGATAAACAAAATGGATAAACGTTTAGCCAACTGCAAGGGAAAAAAGAGAACATAGAATCAGAAATGAAAGAGAAGTAACAACCAACACCATAGACATACAAAGGATTATAAGAGAATACTATGACAAATTACATGCCAACAAATTGGACAGGAGAAATGGATAAATTCCTCGAAACATACAATCTTCCAAAACTGAATCAGGAAGAAATAGAAAATCTGAACAGATCAATTATGAGTAACAAAATTGAATCAATAATCAAAAAACTTACAACAGACAAAACCTCAGGGCCAGATGGATTCACAGGTAAACTCTACCAAACATTTAAAGAAAAGTTAATACCTCTTCTCCTCTAAGTATTCCAAAAAATAGAAGAGGAAGGAAAGTTTCCAAATTCTTTCTACAAGGCCAGCATTACCTTGATACCAAAACCAGAGAAAGACACTACAAAAAAAGTCAATATCCCTGGCGAATGCAGTTTCAAAAATCCTCAGCAAAACAACAAATCACATTCAACAATACACTAAAAGGATCATTCACCAAAATCAAGTGGGATTTATTTTGAGGATGCAAGGATGGTTCAGTATTCAAAAATCAATCGACTGATAAACCCCACTGACAAAATGAAGGATAAAAAAAATCATAAGATCACCTCATTAGAGGCAGAAAAGGCATCTGACAAAAGTCAGCATGTGTTCATGATGAAAATCCTCAACCAAGTAAATTTAGAGGGAACATACCTCAACATAATCGAGGCCACATATGAAAAACCCACAGCTAACATCATACTCACTGGTGAAAAAACTGAGAGCTGTTTCTCTAAGATTAGAAACAAGACAAAGATGTCCATTCTGGCCACTTTATTGAAGTAATAAGGAAGGAGAAGTAAAACTGTCACTATTTGCAGAGGACATGACACTGTATATAGAAAGCCCTAAAGACTTCATCAAAAAACTATTAGAATAAATTCAGTAAAGTAGCAAGATGCAAACTTAATACACAGAAATCGGTTGTGTTTCTATATGCTAATAACAAAGTACAAAGAGAAATTGAGAAAACAATTCTATTTACAATTGTGCCAAAAAGAATAAAATACCTAGAAATAAACTTAACCAAGGTGGTGAAAGACCTGTACTCTGAAAACTCTAAAACAGTGATGAATGAAATTGAAGATGACACAAATAAAAAGATATTCCATGATCATGGACTGAAAGAATATTGTTAAAATGTCCATACTACACAAGGCAATCTATACATTTAATGCAATTCCTATGAAAATACCAACAGCATTTTTTTCACAAAACCAGAATAATCCTAGGGTTTGTATTGAATTACAAAAGACCCAGAATAGCCAAAACAATCTTGAGAAAGAAGAACAAAGCTGGTATCACAGTCCCAGATTTTGAGATATACTACAAAGCTGGGGCAATCAAAACAGAATGTATGGTATTGACCCAAAAATAGACATATAGATCAATGAGAATAGAGAGCCCAGAAATAAACCCATGCTAATAAGGTCAACTAATCTATGACAAAAAAGGCAAGAATATGCAATGGGAAAAGACAGTCTCTTTAATACATGATGCTGAGAAAACTGGACCCCTTTCTTACACCATACACAAAAATAAACTCAAAATGGATTAAAGACCTAAATGTGAGACCTGAAACCATAAAAATCATAGAAGAAATCATAGGCATTAATCTCTTTGACAATGGCCTTAGCAACATTTTTCTAAACATATCTCCTCAGGCAAGGGGAACAGAAGTAAAATTAAACTATTAAGACTACACCAGAATGAAAAGCTTCTGCATAAGGAAGGAACCCATTGATAAAACAAAAGGGCAACCCACTGAATGGGAGAAGATATTTACAAATGATATATCCAATAGGAGGTTAGTATCCAAAATATATAAAGAACTTACATAACTCAGTACCAAAAAACAAGTAATCTGACTAAAAAGTGAAGAGATCTGAAGAACATCTGAAGAGATAGTGTTTCAAAGAGGACATACAAATGGCCAACAGACACAAGAAAAGATGCTTAACATCACCAGGAAAATGCAAATCAAACCACAATGAAGTATCATTTTATACCCACCAGCATGGCTAGAATCAAAAAGACAAGAAATAACAAGTATTGTTGAGGATGTAGAGAAAAGAGAACCCCTGTGCGCTGTTGATGGGAATGTGAATGGTGCAGCCACTGTAAAAACAGTATGGAGGTTCCTCAAAAAATTAAAAATAGAAATACCATATGACCTAGTAATTCCACTAGTGGGTAATTACCCAAAGAAAATAAAAACACTAATTCAAAAAGATAAATGTACTCCTATGTTAATTGTAGTATAATTTACAACAGCCAAGACATGGAAGCAGCCTGTGTCCATCGATAGATGAATGGATAAAGATGTGATATACATATACAATGGAGTGTTATTCAGCCATAAAAAGGGTGAGATCTTGCCATTTGCAACAGTATGGATGGACCTAGAGGGTATCATGCTAAGTGAAGTAGGTCAGACAAATACCCTATGATGTCACTTATATGTGTAATCTAAAAAACAAAACAAAAGGCAGAAACAGACTTGTAAATACAGAGAACAGATGGTTACCAGAGGGGAGGGGCTGGGGGGGATGAACAAATGGGTCAAGGGGAATGACAGAGACAGGCTTCCAGCTATGGAATGAATAAGTCATGGCAATGAAAGGCGCACACTTGTGGTGAGAATATAACGTATAGACTTGTCAAATCACTGAAACCAATGGAGCATTGTGTGTCAACTATACTTCAATAATAAAATAAAAATACTGACTTCATTTCATGGAAAGAGGGGAAGAAAAATCAGAAGAGAATCAGGTTTAGGGAACTGTTACGATTTGTGTAGGGGACATGCTGAGACTAAGGTGGCCTACATCTAAGTGGAGATGTCCAGGAAGCAGGTGAATAAAATGGGTCTGTAGTTGGCAGGAGTCCTAGGTTAGAGCAGCATACTGAACTGAAACTGCCTAACACATTTGTTTCATCCAAGAGAAAAAAGAAAAAGAAAAATCTCAAAGGAGTAGAAATACTATGGGAGCTATTCAGCAGATGAAGACACATGAGCCGTTTCTTAAACACTGAGCTCCGATTTGGCATTTCTTCTTTTTCTTTCTCAAACAAAACCACCATTTTCACTGCTCTGAAAGAGGAATACGGAAACCAGATGTCCTACATGTGTGTCTCACTCAGAAATTCCCAGGGTGACCATGAAAGGAGCTGCTCGTAAAGTCGCGCCTTGCTACATTCATGCATGGATCTACGGCTGCCCGGGTGACAGCCCCGTGGAGACCAGCAAGCCCCTCTGGCTGGAATTCAGAGCCCAGCAGGCAGCCCAGTTCTCTGCCAGATCCGTACTAGGAGAGCTCCTTTCACCATTAACCTCCCAGGACTGCAGGGCCCTGAGCTTTCTCTGGAAGACTGACTTTCTTACTAAATATGGCAGATTCTTCTGGGAGCCAGGGTTCTTTTGTCAGATATTCAAGCATTTTTGTTAGAATTTATATTAACATATTCTGTACAATAAAAATCTAATAATATCTCAAGTGGCTACTGTTGCATGTAGTACCTATGAACGTTATAAACTTTGTGAAAACAAGATTACAATAAAATATATGATTAAAAAGGAAAGTTCCCTGTAGCATAGTATTGCTGACTTTTGAGCAATCACCTGCCCCGCCCCAACTTGTTTTGGCATCTGCATCAAAATCCAGAATTGCACCTAGAGATCCTATTAAACAAAAATTATAAAGTAACATTTTAGTGCTCCTTTACTATCAGCTTTTAAGGCATCTCAAACATTACATTATAAAGAAAATGCCAGCCAACTATGCTAGAGATAGAAGTTTTGTATAGAAAAATAAATGAGAAACTTCTGCTTCTGGCAAAGGACAACTAGGAAATTTGGATCGATTCTTCCACTAAGGACAGCTAAAAGTGATGAACAAACTATTTTCAAAAATACACCTGAAAATACCATAAAACTAACGAAATAGTAAATACTGGGCAGAATAAAGGGAAGAATGGGATCTAAAAAGTTGAACCAGCATTTGAGAAGCCTTTCTCTCTGGGGCTTCTTTTTATTCTGGAAGGGGCAGTTCCAAGGTTGAGCAGTTCCTTTTTCAAGGTCACAGTACTAGGGATTGAAGTTCAAAGGTTAGCCAGAGCCAAACCTCCGGTTCTGGGTTTGGATCCCAAAGGGTAGCCCTTAGGAGGTTGCAACTCAGCATGGAATCATCACAATCTTAGAACTGAATATCCCCAGACACCTGGCAGAAGAAAAATTCCTCTTTGGAGTTTAGAAGATAATCTCTTCCTTACCCTCAAATTATTTTTTCACATGTGTCCAGCACACCAACAAAAATAACCAAGCATAAGATAACTCCCCAAAAGGGTGACAAATAAAAAAATTGGAAAAGATACACCATGCAAACACCAGCCCAAAGGAAGCTGGAATCTATTAAAATAAAAGTAGACTTTAAGTCTTATTTGTCAATAATACCTCAATAAAGCTGAAAAAGTATAGATTTCAAGATTAAAAGCATAACTAGAGATAGGAATATTTTATTTTTTACTTTAAAACCAATTTAACATATAGTGTATAATCAGTTTCAGAGGTAGAGTTTAGTGATTCATCAGTTGCATATAACACCCGGTGCTCATTATATCAAGTGTCCTCTTTAATGCCCATCACCCAGTTACCCCATCCCCCCACCCACCTCCCCCCCAGCAACCGTCAGTTTGTTTCCTATAGTTAAGAGATAGGAGTATTTTATTTTTTATTTTGAATATTTTATTTATTCATTTGAGAGAGAGAGAGAGCATGAGTGGGGGGGGTGAAGGCAGAGGAAGAAGCAGACTCCCTGATGAGCAGGGAGCCACATGTGGGGCTCGATCCCAGGACCCTGAGATCATGACCCGAGCCGAAGGCAGACGCTTAACTGACTGAGCCACCCAGGCGCCGCAAGATTCAAATATTTTAAATGAGAAAAAGGTTTAGAAAGACCTAACAGTTTTAAAGTTCAATGTAGTTAATAACATAGGCTCAAAATATACAGAGCAAAATTTCTTAGACCTAAATGGCAAAATAGACAAATCTTAATCTTACAGGAACTTTTTCATTAAGTTTTTTTTCATTTTGATTCCAGTACAGTTACATATGTAGTTATATTAGTTTCAGGTGTACAATATAATGATTCAACAATTCTATACAGTACTCAGGGCTCATCATGATAAGTGTACTCTTAATCCCCATCACCTATTTCACCCATCCCCCCACTCACTGCCCCTCTGGTAACCATCAGTTTGTTCTCTACAGTTAAGAGTCTGTTTCTTGGTAGGTCTTCCTCTTTTTTCCTTTGCTTGTTTGTTCTAAGTTCCACATGAGTGAAATCATGTGGTATTTGTTTTTCTCTGACTGACTTATTTCACTTAGCATTATACTCTCTAGCTCCACCCACGTTGTTGCAAATGGTAAGATTTCATTCCTTTTTTATGGCTGAATAATATTCCATGGTATATATGTACCACATCTTCTTTATCCATCTATCAGACACTTGGGTTGAGTCCATAATTCGGCTATTGTAAATAATGCTGCAATAAACATTAGTGTTTTCATATTCTTTGGGTAAATACCCAATAGTGCATTTACTGGATCATACAGTAAGTTTACTTTTAACTTTTAGGAGGAAACTCCACACTGTTTCCCACAGTGACTGCCCCAGTTTGCGTTCCTACCAACAGTGCATGAGGCTTCGTTTTCCTCCACATCCTTGCCAACACTTGTTCCTTATCTCACAGGAAATTTTAACACAACACTCTCGGTAACTGATAAAATTTTTAAAAAATCAGTAAAGATACAGTCAATTCAAACATCATGATCAGCAAATTTGACCTTAGCGACCCATGGAGAGCCCTATACTCAAAATAACTGTAGAACATATGCTTCTTTCAAGCATACCTGGACTATTTTCAAAATGATCATTTACTTATTAAGACTTCACATAAAAATTTGTTTGTCCAGCTTCTTCTGATCCAATTCCAGCTTCTTGAGCAACTCTTGGCTCCAGCAGGGACCTACTTTCCATCGGCCACTGTTGCCACCAGGATACCCCACTCACCGTGCAGGCACTTGAATAATCCACCCCTGGTCTAAAGCTACCTAGAGTTCTCCTTGTAGAAAAGCCATCTGCCACCACACTCAGAATGGAAATTAAGCTTTCCTAACTCGATTCAAAATTCAAAAGTCTTTATTTCTACTCCAGTATTTGTCTTCCTCTTTCTCCTCTTTTTTTTTCCCAACAAAAATAAATAACGGAATTCACTGGCCACAAAGTGTTAGCGTGAAAGGCCAAGTTACTTTATCTTTTCCCGTGAGTCAAAACTTGAGTGGGTTTCACTGAAAGGCTCTTTCCAAAGGCTCCTGCGATAAATGACTTTGGCACAAACATCTGTAGGTACAACGAGTATTAATGGTGCCATTGAGAGATGCAATCTGTGGCCTTGTACTGTTCCACCTTGGCCCAGCTGTAACACCGTTTCCCAGAACTCCCTTCTCTAAAATCTTTAAAAAAAAAGAAAAAAAAAAAAAAAAAAAAGGGCGCCGGGGCGGCTCAGATGGTTAAGCGTCTGCCTTCGGCTCAGGTCATGATCTCAGGGTCCTGGGATCGAGTCCCGCATCGGGCTTCCTGCTCCTTGGGAGCCTGCTTCTCCCTCTGCCTCTCTCTCTCTCTGTCTCTCATGAATAAATAAATAAAATCTTTAAAAAAAAAGAACTCCCTTCTCTGCACGGTTCTGGGTTAGGGTTGGCCATGAGAGAACACTGCAAGAGTTTTGGGAATCAGAGGAGAGAAACAGCCATTCTGCTCTCCAGGGCAGAGCTCTGCTTCAGCTCACACTGGGGCTGCTCTTCTGCTCAACCCCCCTGGTGTGGGCAGGAGCTGGGCCCTCGGCACCCCGGCCCTAGCTTGGACCTCCTCCTTCAGCTTCTCCAAATCCTGGGGCAGACACATGTGTAGGTCCAAGGTCAAGGACGCCAGCTTCTACAAGTCAGCTGTGTTGTCAACACAGAGATGGGGAGAGACACGTGCAGGTTCCAGAGAGTCCCGCTGGGGTCCAGTCTGCTTTCAAGGGTTTGGTTTGTCTTTCCTCTGCCTCCTTCACATCCATCTTTTCTCCCCTCACTGCCAGCCCTGCTAACCAACCACCAGATAGGCAGAGGGAACAGCCTTCTAGCACAATCTTCGAAGCTCCACCCGTTACATACAGTGCAATCCTTACAGTAGATCAACATGATTCCATATTCCTAGTGACTCTGACTTCCTGATGAAACCCAAATTGATGCAGAGAATCTTCCATTCTGGTCCATTCAATTCTTTTTAGGGGCAAAATCCCCTATAACCTCAGGTCCAGATGGTGGTAGCAGCTTAGGCCTCAGTTGGCGTGACCTAAACATCCCAAACTCAGCTGGGCACTGGCAGCCAGACTCAGTCACCTTTCAGGGCACAGGATCCCACACCTGCTCCATGTTGGATCCAGGCCTGGCATCCGGGATTGTAGCTAGAACCGTGACCCTGCCCTTGAAGAGTGCAGAATTACAGCTATGCCCATTGTGTGGAAACCACACCAGATCCCCACACAAATGCTAACAAAGCAAAGGAGAAATTCAACCGAGGATGAGGGAGGGGATGAGCTAACATTTCCCGCCAGAGGTGGCCTGATGTGTGTTCAGAGAAGGGGGCTGCATGCCCTCCTTCCTGCATGAATGTGGATTCCTGAATGCTTGCCAAAGACAGCCCTGGGAGAGGGCAGGGACCTGATCAGCTCCTTGCTGTGTCAACTTTTACATGGCATTCCTTCCCCTGAGATGCTTTGAAAGCATCTGGACACCCCCCCC